>NC_064409.1:50237707-50559790 GCF_023375975.1 Astyanax mexicanus
TGCAGTGTTTTAGTGTGAGTTGGGGATTCTTGTGTCACTGAATACAATCAAATCTTCACAGCATTGATCTTTCCTCAACAAAATAGACAGTTACTCCAACAAATGCAGTATAAACTCGATCATAATACCCTTGATTTCAGAAGAAACTGTAACTGATGCTTTTTTCTCTTTCATATTCAGGTAAATTTTCGGTTGGAGTTCGAGTTTAGCAGAACGACCTTCCTAGATTATATACAAGTTTCTCTTAAAGCCTCCAGGTAAGAGTTTTCCTCCTTCGGTAACACGCAATAAATAGCTTGTTTTAAGTAAACATTAAATCCTTTATTTATTATAGTGATGGTGAAGAAAGGACTGCAGACGACAACATCAATGTTATATATCACCCACTGAGAAACGAGGCTGATCTCCTCTTTACAAGGTGGTTCTCATATAACACGATAAAACTAGCTGTCGCAGTAAATGTTCTCTATTCATATTTGGTTTCATCTTTTTTTTCTTTCAGAGATTCTAATCCACCTCGATTTGAAATCAAATCTGATTCTCCCAATGGGTATCCAGGAGTTATTGGTCCCACCTTCAATCTGTCTTATCAGGTTAGGATCTCGTATTTTTGTGGTGCACCAAGTGCTGTGAGGTTCCCTACAGCTTTAATCATTTGGTTTCACTGCGTGATGTAACCTCAGGCCAAATTAATGAAGCCTCCACAGAATGAAACAATCCTTCATTGTTAGGATGTTTGCATTGTCAGTCATTTGATTGCTTTTGGCATGTCACACTGCAGCTCCAGAACCTTGGTCTGTTCCCCGTGACCGACCTCCTCTTCACTCTAGAGATCTTCGCAGTGACCAGAAACATCAATCAGCTTCTGTACATTTCAGGCATTAATGTTGATCAGGTAAGGATCCAAAAAAAGAGCTGATTAACTTTTAAACAGTGTCATGGAGAAGTAAAGACAACCTGGACAGAGACTAAAAATCTGTAATGTGCCATATTTGATTTTGAGTTAATTGAATTTTTGTTAGAATTTTTAGGCCAGTTTTTTTTGTTACATTTTCTGCCGGATATTAGGCACCTAAATCTTGAGGATTTCTTTTCAACCACTATATAAAAATATTTCACGTTTGATAAGAAAAACGTTACTGAAAATCCTAATTGTAATTATAGCAGGAAATATTTAAACAAATTTAAGCAAATCTGCAACTGTCAAAATATAATGAATAACAATAATAAAATTGGTGCTTTTCTAAACTCAATATATTAGTGAGTACAAACAAAACATTTAATGTCTTCCAACCATTTTGTTTCATTTGTTAGTTTGCTAGTTCAAAACATGCCATCAGTTCGTGACTGATGCGGGAAGAGAAAGACGAGATAGGAAAAAACTTTGGGGAGAGAACTTTGGGCTGGAGTTTGAACAGCTTCAGCTTGTCGTAGAAAGCGTGTCCCACCCTCTCCTATAAGTAGAGTCAGGAAGAAGAGATAGGGTAAAAAGGGAGGAAATCTAGGTAGTAGAAGACCAGGGCATTTATAGGATGTTAGATTGGAAAAGGGGAGGAGCTTCAGGCATGTTCCTTCTCCCAAAACCTCCTAAAAGTAGTAGTAAAAGTCTAGTTTTTATGTCTATTTTCAAACATGCATCATTTGGCTTGATGTTTGTTGCTGATCTAAAATTATTAAGTGGAGTAGGGCATGAAGCCCTTAAAGTTTTCAGAATGTAAATAACTTATTTTAAACTCAACTAAATTCAATCAGAAATTGGAATTTACATTTTTATCTTGTTACTCCATGTCCCTGGTCACATTTAGCACAATCTATACTATCAAATAATTTAAAATACAACTAAAATCCTTTGCAATTGCAGTGTCAAAATGGCACACAAAACAACTTAATAATGAAAAATAGTGTGAACCAGTAATTTGTGTTTCTGGAATCCTGTAAATCTGCTAATTCATCAAGTACAGATCAATCTTCCTTAAAACCCTTAAAACAATGTCAAACCACATTAATATAAAGGGCCTCTGTTTTAAGCCTCTTACATAATACTAAGTTAAGGTACCACACTTAAAATAACACATTCCTATAATGTCTTTCCTTTCATTTAAACACAATGCTAAAATTAACATAAATTAATCATCTCTTCTGATCGTCTCAGTATAACATTTCTGCCATTGAATGCAGTAATTGATATGCTGTAAACAAACCCAGCTGCACTCATGGGGCTGAAGTTGGCTTTTTATTTGCCACAGTCTTCTAAATCATGCACAGAATGTAACAACAGCATCAGTTCAGAGTTGTGCTTTTCAGTTTTAGAAAACACAGCATGTATCACCACTGTATTAAAACAAATAAAAAAAGGTAAATAAACAAAATATCACCAGATCTATGATCTGATCTTATATGGTGTTTAAAGATTCTACTGCAGTTTTTTTTACTGATTCATTTGGGCTTGAATGTTGTTGATAGCTCTGTTAGCTCTGTCAAATTGCACTAAATTACATTTTTAACAAATTTACAAATAAATTTGCATGGACTTTTCTAACAATGACGATTGGAGTGGATATTTGTGTGTGTGTTTTTTTTGTCACAGTCAGCTGGCTCAGAGTGCATTGCTCCACGTGTCATTGCAGCAGGTCTGCCCTCTGAAGAAGACCTCACGCTCACACCACAGCTGGTAAATGTCTTTCCTTGTCTTTTTGGCTCTATTCAGACGAATCATTGCAAAATCGTTTAGGAGTTCAAGTGGCTCTGGCTTCTATCAAGCAGCTGCATTTTGTTTTGTTTTTTTTTTTTGGGGGGGGGGGGGGGGGATAAAAAAAATAAATAAATTTAACAAAAACAAAGAGATAAATCTATCTATCTATCTATCTATCTATCTATCTATCTATCTATCTATCTATCTATCTATCTATCTATCTATCTATCTATCTATCTATATATCTATCTATCTATCTATCTATCTATCTATCTATCTATCTATCTATCTTTAACTGTTTTGCACGATGGGGCAAAATAGGAGAAAGCTTTTCTGCCCAGTTCTAAACTAATCTTGGGGATCTTGTAGATCAGCCTTTTGGAAGAAACGACAATCTGTTATCTGACGAACTGTTACGATGTGAGAACAGATTACACAAATAGGATGGGACTTTACCCAACAGAGCTTTATAAATGAAAATGTACCAGTGTTGCTGTCTCCCCTCCTCTCCAATGTGTTGGATATAAAATGCAAAGAATTGTGATACAATTGATCTAACCTGCATAATCTAACACTAAAACATCTAAACATGTAGCTTGTTCAAGTGTTTTCCTTGATGCGAAATTCAATCAGGTTCTATAAAGAGTTTAAAATACTTTATAAATTATAAGCTATAACATCTCATGATTACAAAAAAGTAGCTTGCTATTATGAAATACTATGTAATAAAATAACATGCCTTAATTGGGACATACAGCATACACTGGCATGCCAATAGTCATGAGACAGCAGTATGTAAACTGACCATGACATCTTGAGAATGGCCACACTTATATAAGTTGTGAGGTGTAATCTTGTGAGTGAGGCTGAACACTGGCCAGTGTGCTCATGACAAGGCAACGTCAGTTATCAGAGTTTGACATGTAATGATCCACTGACCGGTGGCATCTTTCTCTACCTTCTATAAGACATGGAAAAAGTCATGGGACACAATACTTCTCATTTTGAGATTGCGTTGCTTGACAGCTATATACACCAATAAAAATATCTATTGTTGCAACTCTGAACATTTAAGCATTCAGAGGTTTACTTAAGTTATATTAGATAAATTAATTATTGTGAAACAAAAGTCTTTATTTATTTTTTTATTATATGTTCCTTGAAGCAGAGTATTGACTGCTGTCAGAATGTAGGGGTTATATTTTGGTATTGTATATAGTTTGGTGTGGATTCTTCTTGAATGGGACATATTAGGCAAAACTCACTTTTTGCATGATTTTTTTCATGATTTCCACTTGGGTCTTGACTGCCCATATAAACACTCCAAGTGTGCCATTTCAATCATTTTGGTTGAGACCCTCAGACAGTACCCAGCAGAATTAGCCAGCAGACTTTGTCCGAGGGAGGGATCTGTACCTACTGTCTGGGGTAGGTCAGCAGATGTTTTTTTTTAGTGCAAGATACCACCAACATGGGGTAAACATTCAGCGTAAACATGGTTTGGATAAAAGAGCCCTTAAACAGTTCATTCTGACATTAACTGAAGGCAGTTAGTTATGTTGTCCCTTACAAATGACACTGACTAAAAGCTTTAGTTCGAAAGGGTTTTAAAGTAATGTAATTAAATCATACGTTAAAGTTCAAAGTTTATAATCTCATATTGAAGAAACAATTTCAAGGTGCTCTGTTGACCACACCCTGACAGTTGAGGACTCATTGGGCAGCCAAGATATCTTTTTGAAATTACAGGAATATTTAAGATTACAGATAGCAACAATGGTTAAGAGGTCCCAGATATTTGAACAAAATAAATAGCCAGGCCTCAGGAGGATATAGGTAACCAAAGAGCCATTGAAGAAAAGCTTCGTTAAGTTTTACTGCAGTTCTGACTCGGTTTGCGCTTGTGTTGAACAGAACTCATCAACTGGTCGAGCGCTGTCTGCTGAGTGCAGGGTCTCTCTGCTGCCCCAACAGGACATCAGTGTGACTGTGACGGGATGGCTAAACCTCCACACATTGCTGACAGTATGTGCCCAATCTTTCATTAATAAATAATGCCTAAAAATAGAAAGTTTCCTTTATTTAGTATATTAAATAAAATTAGAGTTTATTTATTTCATCAGATTGCAGCACAGATTATATGTATATGTATACATTTCAACTTCATGTTCTTGTTTTTTTTTTTCTTTAATAAAATCCTTTTTATTTTTTAGTTTCATTGATTTTTGGTATAGAGTTTAAAATGTATATCAACATAAAAAACAGGAAAAACCCTTTCCCACTGAAAATTTAATTTAGGACAGTACACAAAGGAGATTATAGTAGTGCAAATTTTCATTAAAAAAAACCTTCCTCCTTCCTAGCACCAGTTGTATTTGATTTGGCACCATGCATAAAGGCAAACCAATAGTTTCAATTAAATTGTGTCAAGTGGTTATAAAATTAACTGATTGCACCTATTTCAGATTAAAGATGTAAGAATATGTAGTTTGTGACTGTTTTTAGAGCTAAGGAAACATAACCTTTCAAAGCATCCAGACATGTGTAAGAAATAGCTAAAACCCCAGCGCCCCAGGGGTTTTCACTCTGAACTTAACATCTTGTTCCACACACTTCATGCTAGACTGCTTTTTAAGCGTGATGTGCCTCATTTCACTTCGGAAGGGGTCAGCCAATCAAAAGGAAAGTTATTTACATAGTCTTAAAGACACAGTAACCCAAACATCATGTTTAATTCTAATAGAAAAGTAGAGGTGGGAAAATACCAGTAATTATGTTTCATAAACAGTCATAAAAATGAGTTAAGGCTGTTTTGGTTCATAACTCATGACACAGAAATGTTCAAAGTGGACTTCAGAAGGGAAAAATAAAATACAGGAAAAGAATGTGTTTAAATCTGTCAAATGAAAAGCCATGACAGCAGACACTCTGGCTTCTAATGAGAATAAATACTTTTTTCTTGTTTTTTCATCCAGATAAACTTCAAAGCTCTGGAGTTGGTGATGACAGCAGCCATTGAGTTAAACCCAAACAGTCAACTGTTCCTGCATGAGGACAGACCTACAAGACATGTAAGCATTACATGTAAATCTGTTAAATATAAATGTGTTAAATTAGCAAAAGGCCAAATAGAAATAGAATAAGGCATTATTAAGCACAGCAGCAATCAAAAGTTTGGACACACCTTTTTAATATTTTTCTTTTTTTCCTTAAATGTAAATGAAACTGAAGTCATTCAGACTAGGGGTGGGCGATATGGCCCTAAAATAAAATCACAATATTTCATGGCATTTTCGCGATAATGATATTATTTCAAAAATACACTATACATTGCAAGAAAATATATATATATATATATATATATATATATCATACAATATAATATTGCACACGCCTAAGTGAGAAATTTAAAAATACAAGAATTTTATCAGATTTGTAACAAAAGTCAACGATCCAGAATGTCATGATAGTAATAATAATGCACTTCAAATATCTCCATATATCCTGGATTAAAGTAAAATAAATGATACTGGACAGATATAATATGTCTCTAGTAGATATATTATGGGAAATGGGATGGGTGATATGGCACAATATTTTAGGGTATTATATCGTTCATGATATTTAAAAATTTGGACGATATGATATGGCACACCCCTAATTCAGACTATGGGGGAAGACATGAGGAATCATATAGTAACTTAAAAGTGTTAAACAAACCAAAATATTTAGGTGTAGTATATTGGTGGACTCTTATCTGGGATACTGTTAACTTGTGGTTTCTGAGGCTGGTAACTCTCAGAAACTTATCCTGTGCAACAGAGGCCCTTGGTCTTTCTTTTCTGTGATGGCCCTGATGAGAGCCAGTTTCATCTTACTTCATGGTGCACTTGAGGACACTATCAAAGATCTTGAAATGCTTTGGATTGATTGACCTTCATTTCTTTACTTGAGTAGTTCTTGCCATAATATTGATTAGAACATTACTCAAATGGAGCTATTCACTGTATACCTGTAACTCTACCTCTTCACAACTTTACAACTGATGCTCTCAAACATATTAAGAGGCAAGAAATTCAAGTATTTAACTCTTGACAAGTTCAGCAGGGCTGTTAACTGAAAGCCATTCCATCTGACTCTACCTCAAAAAGCTGGCTAAGAAAATGCTGCCAAGATGTGCACATAAATACAATCTAAAACATATTCTGGTTTGTTAAACACTTTCTTGTTTACTAAATAATTTAGTATATGTCATAGTTTTTCATATTCATAGTTTGGATGAGTTTAGTATTAATCTACAATGCAGAATTATTTTAAATAATTAAAAACTACCGAATTGGTACGTCCAAGCTTTTGACTGGTACTGTAAATCTAAACTACTCTAAACTAATCTTGGTGAAGTTTTGTTCTAGAATTTATAAATCAGCTAAAGAACAAAGACTACAGGGGCAGGGAATGTTCCTAATATCTACAAGTTTCTCAGACGAAATATTCATATGGTCTGTTACGGAATCTTCTTCATTAGGCGAGATAAAATAATGAAAATAATAATAATAATAATAATAATAATAATAATAATAATTCTGTGTCGCTATTCTCAGCAGAATGTTTGACCTTTGCATTTTTGTTTTGTTTTGCCTGTAGATAATCCTGGAGATTAGGAAGGATGAAGATTACAGAATTCCCATCTGGATTATAATCGGAAGCACTTTGGGAGGCCTGCAGCTTTTGGCTCTGCTAGTTCTGGCACTCTGGAAGGCAAGTTGTTCTGATTCATTATTGCCCCATTGTGGAGAACAGTAGTACACTGACATGCTACAACTCATAGGACAGGAACTAGTATCATGTCCCATGACTTTTGCCATGTGCCATGAAAGCTAAGGAACGCTACACTGACCTGTGGTGACCTGTGGCATTAAGTGCATTAAATGGGGGTTATTTATGCCAGAGCCACTTGTCTGTTTGCATGGACAGTTCTAGCCAGATGCCGCTGGTCATGATTATTACCATGCACTGCACTGTCCACTGTGGGCAGTACTGCCTTTCATTACATATTCCCGGTAGACATGTGAAACTAAGGATAAAGGAATGATAAATGCCCAGACAACTTAGTAACTTAGTAAATGAATGTCTGATCTATCTGCCCTTCCGTGCCATGCCATGAGCTGGCCAATGTACAACCTCTCTTACAAGATAAATAAATCTGCTGTACCTTAAGTGGTGCAACAGATCATGCTCCCTCTGACTGGATGTTCTAATTCCTTGTCTCAAACCACACAGTGTACCCTACCTATGTACCTACTTAAGTGTCTGTGTTTTAGGCACTTCGAATTCAATTTAAGTATTTAATTATGAAACTGTTTTGTTATGGCTGCCGTTTTTATCTTATAAGTACTAGCGCCGTTGCAAGTTGAAGTGTGTACCAGGCAGAATAATACATAAAGAGCTTCAGTCATAGTGCCATTATTATGCTATCTTGGAACTCCAAGATACACATTGAACTAATTTATTTTCAGTACATAAGGAACGTCTTCGGACCCTTTGCAGTTAGATATCAGACTAATCTTAAATCGATACATAAGATTTTTACCTCAACAATTTCCCAACAATTTTTTAACAATACTTCACAATGCAAAAGCAAAGCAAAAGCAAGGCTTAGAGTGTGTTGTTAATTTATTTAATAGAAACAACTCAAGTGTACCATTCACATAAGTGCTCAGAGCCTTTTGTTGTGACACCCGCACTTGAGCTCTGATGCCCCTCTGGTACTTCTATTGATGGTCCTTCTACAACTGGAGGATTGAAGGACATCTGTGTCTACTTGAATTTTCTGGACATAATTAGAAGAGACACGCATTTGTCTGTGTAAGAACATCCAGTTGATGGTTTGTTTCAGAGTGAATAGCAAGCCATTAGGAGGAGAGAATTGTCTATAGTCTTTTGGGACTTTGTCAGTCAGAGATTTTGTTAAAGCACAGATCCCAGTAGCTTCCATTATTTCAACCCTTTCATACCCTGCATCCATTACAGGGGACATTATAAGACCTGTTGTCCATCAAAATATACCATGAATCAGCCAATGAAAAGTTTACAAGCCAATAAAACTGCAAAACTGCACTAGAGCCAAAGTAAGGCCCAAGTGGGGGCTATTTTTATGAATGTTATGTTATTTAGAACACTTTTAATCATGTTTATTTTAATGTTAAAGGGATAGTTTGTGAAATAAAAGGTTAAAAAAGAAAAAAAAGTTGCACTGAATGCACTGAACAGGAATGAAATATTTTTCTAAATATTTAATTATATTACATTTTCTTTATATATTTGAATATTAGAGTCTTTCCGTATGTGCATTACAGACAAAAAATAGCACTTTAATATTTTTCGATCACTGAAATATAATTCAGGTCTGAAAGGGTTAAATTGTAAAAGGAAGAAGATCCCTCTCAGCCATATTGAGCAATCAGGGATGAAGGGCCTTCGCCATATGGGTACTCAAGATTTCAAAGGTCACTATGAATGAGATCCAGAGTTCCTATGAGAAGATGGTAAATGGTAAATCATACAAACGTGCAACCATCATTGCAGCGCCCCACTAATCAGGCCCTTATAGTAGAGTGGCTACGGCCTCTGGGAGTTTGCCTAAAGGCACCTGAATGTCTCTCAGACCCTGAGAAGTAAAATCTTCTTGATCATCTGAACTGATAGAACATAACTGAACTATTTAACCCCAGTTCCCAGTGCTATTTGTGGAGGAAACCAGGCGCTGCATTGCTCCCTAACAGCATCTCTGCAGTGAAACCTGTGGAGGCAGCATCATTCACAGGAGGTTTTCCTGTGGCACTAACTGAGGGAGTTAAAGGCAGAAAAGAGAGAGAAAGGTGAATGCAGAAAAACTATACTTAAATGAAATTGAATGCACACAAGGCAGAGAAGTCTTTTTTTTACCTGTTACTTGCCAGATAGAGAAGAAGCAATTGCCTTTTACCAATTGTCCATTTGTTTTACTATTTTATTAAGATTTTGACTAAATTTGTCAAGAATATTCCAAGTAAAAATGGCTTATTTTATTGAGCTTCTAACAGATAAGACAAAAACACACATTATATTGACATTTGGGTCAAATAAATCCAAATAATGCACTATTAAGATTTCAACATTTTCTTTTTCCTTTTGATGCTTACCAAATATATACATAACAATAATGCCTTATTTCCTTCAGATTCTGACTGAATAATGGCTTATTTTATTAAGCTTCTGGCCTATAAGACATTTAGCTGAGTTTCTGAATAAACAATTTAAATAACATTTTGACTCTTATTTAATAAGTCAATACAATGGCTTTGCTATTATTATTCTGATAAATAAGTCTCAGTGATGGCTGTATTTTATTGTGATTTGGTATACTTTATTCTGATTTTGACAATAAAACCTGACATTTGTTGCTTAAATTAGTAGTTAAATTGCATTAATTCTTTTCAATTCATGTAATTTCGGAACTAATAGAAAATACTTGTCCACACTTTGGTAACTGGCTGTAACATACAAAAAATGTATAATATAATCAGTTAATTAAGCATGTAGCTTATGTAATTAGTAACTGTCTAGTTTAAAGCAGTAAGCATTATCTTCTATTCTATCAGCATGCTGTAGGACACATACTGTATGTGGACAAAAGTGTTGGGACCCTACTCTACTGACTCAATAAATGCCGAGTTACAAAGGGAACAACCCCATATTAGTGCCTATGGATTTAAAATGGGATGTCATAAAAGCTCCTGCATGTTTCCCAATATTTTGTCCATATAGTATTAACTAAATTAATTATAACTTTTATTTATATCCTTAATGTACATAAAATCATGCCACATTCCTCATTTTATATCGCACTTCATCATTGTAACAAAAACAATAAGTTCAATGCTTTTTTTTGTTTTGTTCTAAAGCTGCCCCACATTTATAGAAGTAAAATGATATAGTCATCATGCTGTATAGCACATTTTACCAATTAGGAGTAAAAACTCACTATCAGCTGTTTTTTTGTGTTCAGCTGGGGTTTTTTCGAAGGCAGAGGCGACACAAGGAAGAGCAGGATGCCAACGAGAAAAGCAGGGAGGAGCGGTAAAGCCTTGGTGTGCTCACTCCTTCAAGGACTTTCACTCAGGGACTCTCCAGGAAGGAGGACATGTCTTTGCAGCACTACAGCCTATCAGATCCTGTCATGCACTGCTGAGCCCGCCCACTTTCTGACAGGAGAAGTCAGCTGTCGGTTTGCAGTGCTGCAATATGAACATGAATCTCTTAGAAGTTGTAACTTATGACCGAAGACTTAAAGGTGCCATAGAATGCATTTATTCTGTGTTTAAAGTTGTTAATTGCTGTATATACAGTATATTAAGTGTGAGAGTATGGTTTGGGAGTAAAATGCACAGATATGTTTTTTTATGGTCATTTGCAACCCTGTTATTTTGCCTCAGATTGAAAACACCCTTTTCTTTTTTGGACTTCTCACTGCAATGGCTCACAGAAACCATATAGCATAGCATAGCCGTTTAATACCACTGTAAGACGAATACAGTATTGTGATTATTTTTTGTTTTGTTTTGTTTTCCTAAGTGTTACCGGATAGAGTTCGCAGTGTGAATCAGGACTGTTAGGTAACAGTTATTGGGTCTCATCTCTGCCAAGATAAATACAGCTTTCCATTTAAAGACAATTTTTAAGGACCACTGTCAGATTTCATTTAAATATAAGAGTGCTGTGGGGAAATACGCATACACTTTACATAAAACGTACAGTATGTTATAGACTAAAGAGCAGCAGAAAGAGGCTTAAATGAAGTCTGTTTAATACTCCACAACTTGAGCATTATTGCAATGACAAATCAAGACTTGATACTTTTAAGAACATTATTTTTTATCAACAAGTCCATGTTGATGCACTTACACATATACACTTGAACTTTGTGAACAAACAAACATTGCCTTCTGAAATACAGCAAGGTGATCTAAAATAAAATACTCTAAATATATAATATAACCATGGAGACGTCACTGTGCACACAAATACAATGCTGCTTTGCACATTACATGGACTTACGCTCCTCAATAGGCTTCTAAACTTTTATTCTAAGAAGTTCATACAGTTTATTTAATCTCTGGCCAGCAATTTACCCTTATTTGTGCTCAACAACACAGCAAACAGCAAATGTTCAAATCATAGCAAGCCATGGCATGACAAGACAAAGGATTAGATACAACAAAGACTAATTAGTAAACCACAGCATGCCAGTTGGAGCATGCAGCTTGTTAACATTAGTGTATATTGAACCGAACAAAATGAAGTAAATCTCTATGGCTACGTTCACATTACAAGCCACATTGCTCAAATCTGATTTTTTTGCTCAGATGATCTTGATGATGTAATCTTGATGATTCACATTCACAAATGTAAGTCATCTGTATCTGTGTGTAATGTGAACCAATCTGTCTCTGAAACATCTCACATGCACACATTGATAAGTGTATAAACGTCAAAAAAACGTCGTATTTGAGAGACGACTCGTAGCTTTATAAAGGTGAAATGGATGAGTTAGCAGCTCATATGTGGAGCATCTTTTGCTGGTGTGGAGTTTAAACAGCTGGCCTGAATTTCATGTTCATGTCGAGGAGGTGAAAAAAAGATCAGGTGGTTTGCTTTTGCTGTTTTTGCAGCTATAGCTGCACAGCTGCACCAAGAGACGTGAGGATATGAGAGAGAAGCTCGTAGCACATGCATAAAAGAAAATTCAGATTTGACTGTTCACATTCATGTCGCAGGTCCATGGATCGGATACATATCCAAATTAGGACCACATATGAAAGTGACTCAAATCTGATTTAAAAAAAAAATCAGATTTAGCACGTTCACACAGCCATGAAAAAAAAATCTGATCTGAGCCACATTGAGCAAAACGTCTAATTTGAGTCACTTCAGCCTGGTAATGTGAACATAGCCTATATGTACACGAGAGCACCATTTTATTATTTAGTCTACTGGAGCTAATTTGAATGTGATTCTCATATGTTGAAGAAAACATAATAAAGAAATGTTAATTTAATAAAAGTTTTTAGAAGTACAAGAAGCAGGTGTAGATGGAGAAATGTAGGGAATATCTTATGATTAAAATTGATTAATGTATTTGTACAAGTAAAGACAAAGTAAATAAACTTGGTTCAAACTATTGCATTGGAGTCTTTTTTTTTTTTTTTTGCATTCTGTGATTTCTAAAAACACATTCAAAATTGCAAATAAGTTATAGACCAACAAAGTTATTGGCTTTGTACGAATTGAATAAACTGAATTTAATAATAATGTACTTTGTGTATAAAAAGGTTGGAGTATCAAACAATATTGGGCAGATAATCTTCCTCTGGTAGAAATGTCATGGAACAATGACGTGAATTTTCCTTTTATTTTAAGGCCCAAAGACAAAGTTTTGCAGTACTTAAGTAGGCTTGTGGCTAATGTGTGCAAATGTACTGGTACACATACTTAATGAACTGGCTGAGCCCCATATGTTATACAACAATAGCTGTACCACAGAAAACTACATGCAGCAAAGAAAAGGACGAAGCACCTTATGTTTGTGTTTAATGTTGGTTTATTTAATTTGTAAATAATAATTTCACTGACACATTACAATCACGGTTTCTCAAGGACATGAAGCAAAGTCATCATTTAAATCCTCTTTCCAGTCAGGCTTGCAGACTCAAATCTTCATTATCACACTCACACAGACAAGCGTATGCAAACTGAAGAGGGAAGACATGCTCTTTCTCTCTCAGACTCAAGTAAAAACATCCGAGCACCATCCTGATTAAGGCCCATGAGACAATACAGCCCACAGAAACTGAGCTTCTGCCCCCAAAACTCTAAAACAAGTCATCACCAACGATTCTCTAAAATAATTTAAATTGGCATAGTGGTTAAAGGAAAAATCTGGTGGAAAAATTAAATAAAACAAGGGATTTAAACAACCTGTCCCAGGCACATTTTAGTGTACTTAAACAAAAACAAAAAAACATTTTAGAATGATTCATTTTAGTACATCAAACCCTCTGCAAATGATTCTATAGAAAATAGATTTTTTCACTTCGTTTTGTTTTTTTAAATAATATTTCATTTTATAAAATATGTTAATAAAACAAAATAACTCAAAAGAGCAAAGTGCAGCCAGTAAAAAAACAAGCGTTCTGTCAAGTCTCTGTCGTTCACGTAAAAAGACTCATATAGAGTTCACTGTCTGTTCAGTTCCTTAGCAATGGCCCCAAAATGCACCAGTGCATTATTTTACAGCATGTTATAAAAGACACCCCAGCAATGCACATGTGGAACATGAACACCATTGTTAGAGTAAACAAAGACCATAGCTGTTGTAGATGAAGACCTTTTGATATGAAAAATTATTTAAAAATAAGAATCAGGAAACTGACTGTCGGTCCATGGCTTTGCAAGTACCCAATGGCCAGGTTTCCACATGTCATTAGAATAATCTGCAGGAGTATGTGACAGACACTTTGTATCAATCTGGATAAACTGGTATGTCAAATTTCAGGTATGGGTGTAAAATCCTTTTGTAAGTACTTAAAAAAAAAAAAAAAAAAAAAAAGGACCAAAAAATATAAACTTGATTAAGAATACCCATCACCGTTGGATTCTTTAAAAAGAAAAACAAATATATCAAATTAAAATATGCATATAAAGATCAGTGAAACTCCACAAACTCTTCAAGACTTTTAGGAATCTGGTCTCGGTAGGTGATGTGATGCTGTCGAACGGCACGAGCAGCCAGGCACTTTAAACTCATTTTCATCTGTGTCTTTAAAAGGATCTCGGACACGCCGGTCGTGCTTTTCTCCAGTGGAGTCTTTTTCTGCTTGTTGGTCATGTCTGTGTGAGCTCCAGCCTCCACTAGACTAATTATGATGGCATGCAAGGTTAGGAAGTCACTGATAGGCCGGTTGTACTGCACGATGAGGTGCAGAGGACTGTTGCCTTCATTGTCCACACAGTTTACCAGAGCACCGCAGTCTAGCAGCAGCTTGGTCACCTGCGAGTTGGGGAAGCTGCACACGTCGTTGGTGTGGAAGTCGTCCACGGGGGTGCTGGAGCTGGCGGCCAGGTGCAGCAGGGAGGAGCCCTCTCTAGTGCGCGGGTCCAGGCGAATCAGGTCGTAGATCTGCTTGTTGAGCCGCGCTCGGTCCTCCTCGCTGCACTGAGTCTTTGTTGAGATGCATACCAGGTAGAGAAACGTGAAGATGTTGGACTCGTAGTTGTCGGTGAACGCCGGAAGCTCGGCCTCGGTGGCAGACTCCATACGTGCCATGCTGCGGCGGATCTCCAGTACACTACAGAGCAACACCTGCTCCACATCAACAGCCAGCACCGGCTCCTTCAGATGAACCATCTGTGAGAACACCTGGGCAAACCGCAGGAGATCCTTGTGTGTGTTGCGGTTGCTTCGCTGACGCAGACGCAACGCATGCAGCCACAGCTTGATGCACTGCTCGAACTCCATGTTGTCAGCGTAGACTGCGCCGCGGTATATTATAGGATGCGAAACGTCTATATTGTCCGCTCCCAATATGCGCTCTCGAACCATCAGCCCTTCCATGTGCAATGCGTCTCGGTCTTGCCTGATGGCCTCTAGGTCCCGAGGGGTCCTACACTCCTCACGGCCCCCGTACGCCTCCACAGGTGGCGGGAGATCTTTGGCAATAATCCTCTCAGGGTCACGGTAGCGCACCAGCATGGCCAGGTACAGGTAATGGTAAGTTTTAAGAATGTCGTAATTCTCCCGGTCATTAGCAAAGGAAGCACCCAACAGCTCTAAAGCCTCGATGCGACTGTGAGTCTCGCAGTCAGCGTGGGTGAGGAGCAACTCCACCACGTCCGCCTTGCAGCTTTCTGCCGCCACCTTAAGAGGAGTCATGCCATGTCCGTTCACAACCATGGCTGCCTGACATCTCACCAGCTCCCGCACAATGTCCAGATGTCCAGCCTCGGCAGCAAAGTGCAGAGCAGTGGCACCACAGTGAGCCTTCGAATTAGGGTCAGCCCCTTGCTCGAGCAAAAAGCGCACCACGTCTGTGTGCCCCTTATAAGCAGCGATCATTAAACAGGTGTTGTCATACTTGTTGGCAATGCTGATGTCAGCGCCGTTCTCCACCAAGTAGCGTACGATGTCCAGCCGGCCGTCAAAGCAGGCAGCCCTGAGAGGAGTGGAGTTGGTAAGGGTGGTATGATTCACATTGGCATGGTGCGACACAAGAAGTCGTACCACCTCGAAGTGCCCCGCACCTGCTGCACACCAAAGAGCCGTGGCTCCATCGATGACGTATCTGGAGGAGAAACATAAAACAGATTTCAGATTTTTTATTTATTTATTTTTTTACTGGTAGCATGTAGAGTCTTTGTATGGTTCACCCCAATTGGAGACATATAGATTTGTCTACAGGTTCCATGATGGCACCACATATGGAAGTCAGGGACGTGCCCCTGGGTCAGGGTCAGTGATAGGACTAAGGCTACTAAGGTTCAGACTGCAAGCCACTTTTTTTTTAACAATAGATAGGGTCTGATCTGTGTTCCTGGACATCACAAACATATCTGTTTGGGTTGGTTTGCTAACAAGGTTGAGGTCAATAATTAACCTTGGACACTCATACCATCATCACTTAGGAATTGATGAAGTCATTATTTGTCTTGTTTGTGTTGCGAGTGATGCAAAAGACTTAAAAATTACACAAAATATGAAGAAATTAGACTGTATTATCATGAAAAATAGCTAAAGAAAACATACTTTAAAAATAAAAACGCTAACAAATTTTACATGGCTCCCTTTACAAAATGAAATATTTTAATAAATAGTTCCACAAACACTATAAACAAACTTAAAATACTCAAGTATTTAAAGAGATATTTCTCAAAAGCTCTATTGCACAGTAAAATACACGTTTAATATAAATTTACTAGATGTTATTCCTGAAGCCATTAGAGGCATTACAGTGTTTAAAATCAGCCACTATTCCCTTCTTTCTCTAGTTAACAAAAACATTTAAATCCTCCAAGCTTCAGTATTAATATATTTAAAGGGCTATAGTTACAGCTCTATTTTACTGGTATAAAAACACTCATACAGTAGAAACAGCAGCAGGAGGTGTTCTGATTTCTCTTTAGGATGGAGCAAGGCCAGCGTTTGACTCTCTTCTTTCTTTTGGTTCTGATCCGCACGGCACTCCGCAGCGCCCTCTAGCAGTGTGAGAGAAACGCAAACCGGTTCAAGTTCACCCTGCGGTATAATGAATGAACGGGTATAGCGCCCAGCACTAACTGAGTCGCATCTGTACAAATCCGAGTGTCAGCGAATTTCAAAATCACAGTTTTTTTTTGCCTGTCCAGGCATTCAGAAATCAATCAGGATGCAATGTAAATATGCCAAAAATCGTATTTGATCTGGCAGTCTGGATATAACCTAGGAGAGGTTAAACTTAAGCCTCATCTGGGTTACACACTGAGATTAAGTGTCTGCAATTATAAGACCCATTTGGGACATCAGACTGGGTCCCACTAACAACACAGGCACTAATCAATTCAGTTCCATGTCTGCCTGTAAGCCCAGCAGTGCCCAAAATCCAGCCTTTGGTCAAAACAGCCTGCAGATAGATATTAATTGGCCCGCAGCATCACTTTTAAGAATACATTATTAGTGGCCCACGATTGCATTTCAGTGACAGTATTATATCGCATTGCTGCATTATCAAAGTTAGCTTGATTCTCAGACTGGACTGTAAAGCACAGCAGCCAACAGAGATGGAAGTACTATTAATATAAAATACTATTAAACAGAGACATCTATCACAAACTAAGTAAAATACGACACCCTTCACTATTTAGCGTGATGAACACAACCGACATCATGGACCCTTATGTACTAGGACTTGTGTGGAATTCCTACTTGTTGCGTACAAAGTTCTGTATGCACAAAAAAAAAAATCCAAATATAACGAAACATACATACGCATAATCCCACATACACTCCCTTAGTACATCGCATCTGCCTTGTCCCCTGCCTTGGAATACTCTTTTTAGAAAAACGGTGAAGAAAAGAAGATTTACGGAATGCAAATTAGAGATTTTCTTATCAGAGGCAACCAAATAAAAAATTATTTGGTTCTCTGTCCTCTGGGATAAACAATAAACGCAAAAGGGCAGAATGACAGTCATTTTACACAAGCTAATATCATTTAGGCTAAGTGGATACTTGTTGAACGATTATTTCAATAAAATTGTCTGAGTAATAACAGATTTATCCAATAATGGCTTACTACAATGGGTTTGCGAAATATCCTATTATTTGCAATTTGCCTCTGTCACTAACTGACAAAAACACATTAGAAATGCACGTACGCCTGAAATGAAACTGGCATTAGTGAACACACATTCCCCGCTCAAATCACATTTAGTAAATCAGACCCTGAGCGTGAAATATGACCTACACAATGTTTTTGTACATACACAACTTCAGTACATGAGGACTCTTGTCTCTCTATAACTTTTTTTAAGACCTGGACCATTAAGGAAAGATTTTGACAGATGTGAACACACGACAAGAGAATGCTTAGTTTTCTGTGGGTCCACACTCACAATTGTGAACAGATTCTCTTTGTTGTGAACTTATACAAAAATCACTTAAGGTCCAGACTGATTGCCACTTTCTTATGTGATATCTGAAGTGGCACAACTACAGCGTTTAAATCTGATCTTATGCATACAATGCAGACGCAGATTTACTTTTAGTTTTGCTTTTGTTTTATGACTTGCCTTATCATTATCTTTCAAAGGTCTGGTGATGCTTAGTAGATGGGAAAATAAATCTACACATGAAACACTGACAGAACTGTGCAAATTTCTAAAAACATAAACACAAAGTGGGAGGAGTAAGGGCTGTTCCCTCACTCAGTTCACACAAATGTATTCGATTAACCTGTTAAGCCTAAGTTTTATATTTGAGTATCATCAGTTATTACTTTTTTTGTTATAAGACCATTATATTTATATATATATATAGCCACGACAAGTACAGTATTATGCATTAATAATTTAAAGAAAATGTCCAGTCTAAAATAATCAACAGAGCATATCCCTTTGCAGTTAGAGCAAGATAATAAAACTCAGTGTACATTAACAATTAACAAAACAAAAAAAAAAAACAAAAAAAAAACACTCATTTATGAAAAATATGGTCAAATGCAGAATTGAAAAAAGGAAAAAATTCAGGGAGCAGTACTTAATTTTTTTATTTATTTATTTATTTATTTATTTTTGACAGCACATGAAGTTTAAGGTTAAAATCCTGATGTAACAAATGCCACAACAATTTCATAGCTTGTGTTTTACCTTGGATTCTAGAAAACAGGTCAGATGTACAATATTTAAATGTTTTATTGATAAAATGGTTGGAACAAACCTGTAAAAGCAAACAGTTTTAAAGGGGGCTAGTATTATAAAAATCAGTCTTATTTCACCAAAAAAATTATGAATTTGAAAACTTTATGAATATGAACTTGTTTTCTTTGCATTATTTGAGGTCTGGGAGCTCGGCATGTTTGTTATTTCAGCCATTTCTCTTTTTTTGCAAATGAATGCTCTAAATGACTATTTTTATTTGAGAGAAATGTTATCCATAGTTTAAAGAATAAAACAACAATAAATAGCAAAATCAGAGAAACTGATTCAGAAACTGAAGTGTCTCTTAATTCTTTCAAGAGCTGTATGTCAATGGGCTCTTTTGTGTTAATAAACGTTATTTGTTCATAAAAAATATTTAGAAAAAGAGACAACAGGCCTTAGTAGGGCTGGGTGATATTGATCATAAAATTAACCTTGATATTCTTTAAATATGTATGATTCTTGACTATGAATAAGGTTTCTGGTTCTTACATTACTAAGCAAGCCATTGCTTCCTTTACATTTTGTTACTTTAGATGCCAATCTACTGAGATTCCCATTGGCAGCTTTCAAAAGGTTTCGATTAACCCCTTAACAGGCCTTGGTCTATATATGGGCTACAAGTGTAGGTGATATAAAACCATGTTTCCCTGCAGCAAAATAAGCTCTTTTCATTAAAAAAAAAAAACTTTTGAGGGCTTTGGAGACTCTTCTACAGGACACTTGAAGAAGCGGCCTGTTCATTCTCTACTGCACCTAATAATTTGTTTTAAAAAATGTTTTGAAAAATAAACATAAAAACTACACAGCCATAACAAAATAAAAGTTTTGGAGGATATTACATGTTTGATTTGTATTCACAAAAATACTGATTTTAAAACGAAATTAGGTAAGTGCCATTTTTGTGATTGTTTTTCACTATATTTTTATTATCTACAGTTGCAAAATTAATTCAATATTTTTAAATATTTTCTAAAAAGAGATAACAATACAGATTTTCCGTAATGTTTCCTATAAAATATGAAACCTTTTTTATGTAATGCTTTTAATAGATATTCTCAAGATTTAGGCGTGCAATTGCAGGCAGAAAATTGACATCCCTAGCCTTTAGGTATTCTGATATGGTCCAGTCTGGCCCTTTTTGGAAAAAGTTTGGCACATGTTCTCTCCTGGTGAGCACCACATGAGCATGCTGGCTGAGGAACAGCAGTGTATTAAGGTGCATTAAAGCACTTACCCATCAAACCTCACTGTCCCGGTCTGCTCAGTGTCCACGCGGTAGTGGTCCAGGAGCAGGCGGACCACTTTATCATGCCCGTTCCTCGCAGCGATGATGAGGGGAGTGGAGCGCTGTCCGCCTAACTGTGTTACATAATCCAGCAGGTACCGAGTCTCAGTCACAGAGTGGTTCAGCAGCAGGGCGGCTAGTGTCAGGACTCTGCCTTCACTAGCCGCTTTGTAAACGTACCCTGCCAGGGACTCCATTCGGGCCACCGGTGCCTCCGCCGTCTTCGCAAATATCGCCCACAAGTTTCACTGCAACACGGCCCGCCTCCCATTAAAATGACGGTTCGAGCTCACAAGCTCATGGGAAGTGAATAGCCGGGGCCGACTTTACAGAAACTCATCTCTGCCTGGGAGCTGATTATGGAGGAACGAGTTTAATATGAGGTCCTACACACTGTACAGTTACTACCTAACGATACCCGAGTGAAACTCAGGTGGGGAGTTCTGCTGGGAAAGCTAGGTTAGGTTAGCTAACGAGTCAGTAACACACTCACTCGCTCGCTACGATGACAAACGGCACGTTACGCTACTACTTAAATCTATGATAACAGTTATCTACAATTAAAGACAATAAACATTCCCACGCGTTTCTACTGATAAGGACAGAGGTCAGACCCCAGACAGCGGTTATGTATTTAGCTTAGCTAACCCAGAGAACCGGAGCTAGCTGCTTTAGCCGCTACAGCTGAGTCAACCTCGCTCAATCTCGGCTCAGTCCTGCTGGAGTAGTCAAGTAGTCAGCGCTGCTGCTCAAGTCTAACCTAACGAGCGCTGCCACAAAACAAACAAGCCGAAAACTGACACTGACACTTTCACTGACAACCCAGGTTTAACCGCTGCTCCCTAATGCTATGAAACAGAGAACAGTCCGAGTGCAGTTAGCGAAGTTAGCCCGAGTCCCAGAAATAACAGGATATAGTAGCCATAGTGTTCCTGATCTTATTTATATAATAAAAGTCCTCCACCGATTTCTCCACAACCCGCCGAATATTTAGAAGATCGTTAGATACATTCAATTCAGAAAAAAGCTCAATAAATACATCAATTATCATCAATACATACATACTGATGACTGTATTATTTTTTTAACAAAGAGAACACATAAATCGGTTTAAATCGTCCACTTAAAAAAAAAACATTACTGTCACAAATAATCTTCTGAAATTTAGTTAAAGCAAATGTTTGGATCTCGAAAGTCCCAAATATGCTTGTGTTGAATAATAACTATAAACAATAACAAAAAAAAATAGTTACATATGAGTTGAAATATTAAATGAACACGCATTAATTTAGATTATATAGTTGTGTATAGCAGCATATGTTATGCTACGTAGTTCAAAAGCTACCTTAGCGTTGCAGGCCTACAGCCAAATAAGTAT
Source organism: Astyanax mexicanus (assembly GCF_023375975.1). Lineage (NCBI taxonomy): Eukaryota > Metazoa > Chordata > Actinopteri > Characiformes > Acestrorhamphidae > Astyanax > Astyanax mexicanus. Next base: position 50,259,554 of record NC_064409.1, read on the forward strand.
TTGTAGCCTGAACACTTAATATTAAATAATAATAATAATAAATAATAATAATAAATACGTAGACTAAGGTTAGAATGTATAGAAATTATGTATAGAAATTTGTATAGAGATTTTGGTAATAGGGAGCCCTTTAAATGATTTAATCAAATCCTTTCACACTACTTCCTTTTCATGTGTATGTTTGTGGCTACCATAATGTATGGGCATTCAGTTTGTGAAGTAAAACATAAATATATAAATAAATTATATATACAGTACCAGTCAAAATTTTGGACACACCTTTAATTCAGTGCTTCTTATGTGCATATTAATAAATTTAATCATGTAAGATACATAGATTTAGGTTAGAAAGTATATTTTCCTGTAAAAAAAAATGATCTTAGCCACTCCTGTAGCAATTTGATTGTGTGTGTGTGTGTGTATTTCAATATTTTAAAATTTCCTGCATTGTAGATTTACACTAAAGTCAACTAAACTATGAAGAAAAAACACATGGAATCTGTAGTGTTAAAAACTGTAGATTTTAATTTGAGTGTTAAACAAACCAAAATATGTTTTACACTTTAGAAAGTAGGCTGCTCCTGCTTACATGACAGCGTTGCACATGGTGACTGGATTTTCTCAGCTTTATGAGGCACTCACATGAAATGTCTTTCACTTAACAGCTGTGCCTCGTCAAGAGTTAATTACTTGAATTGCTTGCCCTCTTAATGTATTGGAGAGCACCAGTTGTGTTGTAGTAATTCATATTATGGCAAGAACCACTCAACAAATAAAAAAAAACTTAAAGAAACGATGGTGTTTCAATCTGAAAAAATGGCAAGAACTACGAAAGCACCCTCAAGTGCAGTCGAAAAGACCGCCAAAAAAACGGATTTTACCACCACGCAGACCACGCAATTATTTATTTTTTGTTTGACACCAAAGAGACACCGTACATCCAAGTTAAGCTAGACAAGGGTCTTATTCCAGCGGTGCCCAAAAAAGAAAGAAAATTAAGGGAAGAAAGTCCAGCACAGAAAGCTTGACAAAGCTCACAATTTTTTCGCAGCAGCAAGAAATGAAACATCTGAAATGAGCCGATCCCCGGGGCTGTTTGCCCGGCGTCAGCGTTGTGAAACGAGCCGATCTCCGGGGCTGTTTGCCCGGTGTCAGCGCTGTGGAACAATTCTGGTTGTGTTCATATAAACATAATACCATCTCTTGCAGTGTGACAAAAAGCAAATCAATTTTAAGTATATGTTTGTATAAATGCTCTTATCTCACCCCCAAATTTGAGATACTACAGTAACTGCTCAATCAAATGAATGTAAACATGCAGTAAAGAACATTGGTATTTAAATTGTTTGAAACTGACACCAATAAATCCATAATTCCTGCTATTTACTTACTTAGAAGTATTTTTTCTCAGTAGCATAGTCGCTATGAAGTCTGGAGAATAGTTTTGTGATATATTGATTATCGCTGAATCGCAATTTTGAGATATCACCATTATCATTAATTTACCAAAGCTAAAAGGTGCTGGAAAAACTTTAAAATGGGCCTTGAAAGTGCATGAATTTTACCTTGTAGAAGGTGTATGAAACCTTAATATTGCGTTTTGCTATAAAAAAGAATCCATTTGATCAGGTGATCAGGGCCCCCAGAAAAAACATTGCTTAGGGCCCCAGAACTTCCAAATCCGCCTTTGGCTCTCATCAGGACTGCCTCAGAAAAGGAAGCGACAAGTTCATCAGAGTTACCAGCCTCAGAAAACAAGTTAACAGTGTCCTAGATAAGAGCACCTTAATGCTTCACAGAGTATTTTGGTTTGTTTAACACATTTAAGTTTCTTAAATATTCCTTTATATTTTAGATGACTTAAAAAAAACAATACTATATATACTATACATATAAATATTATATTAAGTTGAAAAATCTAAAATACTAAGATACTAGCACAAATAATGTGTGCACATTAACATAATGATGCAATACGAGGCAGATGTAAGGGCGTGTATTTGTAGAGCAGGGGGATTAAATCCTGAAACACTGAGGGGAGGGGCGGGATTTTACTGTATTTTTTTAGATAATAAAATAGTCTTCAGCAGCTGAAATGGGCCGGTAAACACTGCGGTGGGGAAACAGCGCGGCGCAGAGGCTGAGCTGAGGGGAATGGTGTCAGACCCGCAGCTCATGTTACTCACAGTAACACTGAGACAGTACCGGACAGCTATGGCCACGCTGCTGGTTTGTGAGCACGGGACCGCGGGGAAAGCTTCCGTGGCTGGGCTGAGGGCTGACCCCGACCAAGCTGACATTACTGCTCACCTTCTGACTGCTGAAGCCGCCTGACAGCAGGAACTGCGGAGAACAGGAAGAGGACCTGAACCTGTGGAGCTGAGCTCATCATCTTTATTTATGGTGCTGCTGGAAGAGCAATGCAACAACCCACTACAGTGCGAAAGAGGCAGAAGGCCGCCCTGCAGCTGCAGCTGGCTTTTCTGGCCAGGTTTGACTGCTTTTAACAAGGAATTGATCTAGAGTTTTTTTTTTAGCAGCCTGAAGCCCAAAAGAGAAGCTCAGAACTTAAGTGAGACAGTTTATTAGACTTTAGCCTTTTTCAGTATTTCTCAGCCCTGGTCCTGGTGTATTCACTGCTCTGCACTTTTTAAGAGTTTTCCCTGTTTCCAACTTACCTGAGCCAAATAATATATTTACACTCCTTTATTGAGTAAAGCTGTGTTTTAAAGCAGAAAACCACCCAAAAAATAGCATTGGAAACACAGGAGGGTTGCGAAGCTATAGCTAATAGCTCCCAGTGGTTGCTATGGTATTCCATGATCTTGCTAAGTGGTTGCAAGGTGGTTGTTAAGGTGTTGCTAATAGGTCGTAAGATGGCTGTTAAGGTGTTGCTATGGTATTTGTGGTGGTTGCCATAGTGTTGGTTTGTGGTTGCTACAGTGTTCGTGGTGGTTGCTATTGTGTTGCTGTGGTGACTGTTGTAATGTTGCAAAATTGTTTGCTAAGGTATTGCTAGGTGGTTGCTAAGATGTTGCTAGGTGGCTGCTAAGGTGTTGTTATTGTATATGTGGTGATTGTTATGATGTTGCTAAGTAGTTGCTAGGTGGTTGCTATGATGTTAGTAACTGGTTGCAATTTTTTTTGTACGCTTCCTGTACGAATTCTGCATACAAACACACATCACTTCATCAGACCACACAATCTGGAGTTGGAATGGTGTTAATATCTAGGAAACTGCATGATATGACGGTGGGCCTCAAGACGGTGGGCCTCAAGGACCAAAGTTGATAAACATTGTTCTGGAAAAAAATCTTAAAGCTAAAAACTGTCTCAGTTCACTTTTGAGCTTCTTTTAGGGCTTCATGCTACTAAAAAAAAGCTTAGTTTGAATGTCTGAGTGTTTCCTATTTGAAACCATAACAAGAGTGTTACTGAGTCTGTGTGGCTTACTGACTCCCTGCAAGGAAACGTTGTAGACTTTTAGCACAAAAATGCTTTATAAAGACTTCCATTTTATAACAAGCAGATTAGGTAATAGTGTAGGAAAGGCATATCTTAGGCACACTATTGACAATGGCATAGTCAAGCAGAGTACTGCATCCACCTCATATTCAGCATGCAGAGTGCAGGAGGCAGCCTGCGTGATGGCTTAGAGACCAACCCGCAGTGAGAGGATTTTTGGTGGGGATTTGAAAGGATCAAATCGGATGAGATTAGTGTGTCTCTGCAGGCTATGTAAAACAGGAGATGCATTGCATCTCCACCCTCTGTGCATTCCTACTGACTCTGAAATCAGGGAAGAAATTAAAGGAAGAAACCTCTGCTGCCCCTTCAGGTATAATGCACACTTAGTTTAGACAGAGGCCTGATAAGTTTTTAGATCAGTGGTTTGCAAACATTTTAGACCACTTACCAAACATTATCCAGCTAAAACATCCAAACACCACCTACGGAGGCTCACAAAAACCAGTTCACAAGGCATTCATTCATAGTAGAGACAACTAGACATTTAAAAAATGAATGAAAAAACGATGGAATGAGACCTTTGACGATTGATTTTCATTTCTTAATGGAGAATATCTACTTAGGAAACTAACAAAGGGAAATAACAGAGTGAGTTAGACTTGCAAAAACAAATGGAAAAAAATTATATTGCGATATTTTGTTGTTCTGCAATGTAAAATATAGGAAATAACATAATTTAGCAACTATCAAAACAGAATTTAGCAGCTGTAATAATTCAATCTATGTATAAATGAATGATTGGAGTAACATAAATGGCATCATCTGTAATCTGGTAGCTACTGTCATGTAAAACATAAACAGTGTGAATTTTTCTTTGTATCAAGCAGCAAAAAAGCTTTTAAAATGTTTTTTTTTACTGTGGTGCAGGTGCCACAGTATTATACCCACTGTTTTATACAGGTATACTATACACAGGTCCTGTCCTACAGTGCTGTATTAAGCAAATGGTAACCTTATACAGACCTAGCTTGTTGCAGAGAGTGGTAGAGCATGTGAGTATCATGTCTCATGTTTTAAACTTCTAATGGGAATCTAAAGTAAAAAGAAAATAAATGATCTCTACTCAACTATAATCTGTGCTTTATGTTGTTTATTATGCAGTTATTAATCTAAATGCAAACATTTTAGTGATTTTTTAGTGGCATTTTTTGTTTGGTTTAGCTTGTGGTATCCTACAGGGTTCTATTTTAGGACCTGTGAGAGTGATGTTAATTATCTCAGGAATGTAATTACGAGAATGATGATGTTAGGGCTTACATACAGTGTCTCAGGGGTTAATTGTTGTCACCTGCTGATCACTGTTTATCACAAGGTTATTTATCATGTTCTGTGAGCATTCACACTCTTTTATGTCAAATATTGCAAAGGCATGATTGATGTTTGAATGCAGCATTTAAATTAATTTATGTAAATCTATTATAATACATGAAATACAATAAAATTATTTAGTTACAATCTTGCAGACAAGTGTACACTGATGTTTTAATGTTTAAAAAAATCTGTATTTCTACATACATTTAAACAGATTTACCCAAATTCCTAAAAATAGAACCAAAACAAACAAATGAGACACAAATATTAGAATTGGTCATTTCTTTAAGGAAATTGATCCAGTATTACATATGTGAGTGGCAAAAGTATGTGATCTTTCGCTGTTAGTATTTGGTGTGAGCCCTTTGTGCAGCAATAACTGCAAGTTAACATTTTTAGAATGACATCTGTGCTTAGGGTGGCTGTTTTGCTCCCTGACCTACATTGAGATTTAGCTCTGGAAAAAAATCTGAATCAGTTTCTCTGATTTTGATATTTATAGGTATATGTTTGAGTAAAATAAACATTGTTGTTTTATTCATTTAACTATGGACAACATTTCTTCTAAATTCCAAAAAAAAAATATTGTCATTTAGAGCATTTATTTGCAGAAAATGAGAAATGGCTGATATAACAAAAAAATCTCAAATAATGCAAAGAAAACAAGTTCATATTCATAAAGTTTTAGGAATTTTAACCCTGGTTTTCAATCACAGTTTTTATGCATCTTGGCATGTTCTCCTCCACCAGTCTTACACACTGCTTTTGGATAACTTTGTGCCACTTCTGGTCCAAAAATTCAAGCAGTTCAGCTTGGTTTCATGACTTGTGATTATCAGTCTTCCTCTTGATTCTATTTCAGAGGTTTTCAACTTGGTAAAATTAAAGAAACTAATAATTTTTATGTGTTTTTTTTTCCAGAGCTGTATATTTTGATATTTCCCTATTGAAATTATTGATATCATTCAAAATTCATTCTTCCAGGTCCAAATCTACCAACTACCAACACCATGTTTCACATATTAAATAAAGTTCTTATGCTGAACTGCAGTGACTTCCTTTTTTCATGCATAACGCCTCTCGTTTAACAAAAATATCTATTTTGATCTCATCTTTCCACAGACCATTGTCCCAAAAACATTCAGGCTTGTTAGCAAGCTGCATATGGCCAGCAGTCCTCTTGGCATGATCTTTGTTGATTGACCCTCCTATAATAATATTGTATATATTAATAACAACAGAAATTGAATTTCCTCTATTTTTACACTCTGTGTCTGACTGTAGACTAGTGGAGTCCAAATGTTTTAGTGTAGATTTTAAAACCTTTTTTAATTGTGTCATTTTCTTTATTGATGACATGAAACACCTCCACAAACTGTGCTGTGAATATCAGAGTTTGACAGACCCCTGTCCTTTAAATAAAACAGGGCACCCCAAGTTTCACTTGTGTGAAAGTGTGATGGAATTGTATATATATTTTTAAATATAGAACATTCTAGAGGGTTCACAAACTTCCAAACACCACTGTATCTTTATCCATGTCTCATCAAGGTCTGCCCATATTTAGATCGCAGGGCATATTGCAATATGTATCGAAAATCACGTAATATTTTACCCACATTGTTCAGCACTGCTTCATTGTAACACTAGAGACAAATCTGAATTTGTAGGGAACTTAACATCTATAATAAATATTAGCTATAGATTGTTAACTTTGTTCTCTTTTACAGCGACAGACATGCATCCAAGGACACAGACACCCCTGTGAAGAAGCCTCAGTTCCACTTAGACCTCTGGTGCTTCTTCACCATCCAGAACTGGGTACTGGACTTTGGTAGATCCATCATTATGGTTAGTAAATGATTGTGGGGGGAAAAGAATTTAGAGTAGAAATATAAATAGGTTTGTTTGGACTGAACACAACATGTTGCTATAAACACAACAGTTTTTACTCAGAGCAGACAAGAGACCTTTGATTTGTTTTTACCTAACAGATTTTAGAATAGCAATTTATCATCTAGCATCTGACTTGATCTTTAAACATCTAAACCATTCAAAATAAGCCAGTTTTTAGTGCCCAGTAAAACGATAGCCCTATTCAGACAGGATTCATTTTTCAGGGGAACATCTGTGAAAAATATTTTACATTTCTACTCAGTGATAAAACTCTTATATGCTAATAAAAAGTGTTTCTCACCTTTAGTTCAACTTCATTTCGTTTAATAATATGCATCCATTCCTGAAAAGCAGACCTGCAATGCATTTTAAAATGTTAAAATATTTGGTGGATATTTATGGCTAGTAATATAACAAATACAAATATATTAAACTGAAATGAGTTCCTCAAAAACTAAATGTTTGGAAGAGATTTGCACATTTCTTCCTCTACAGTGCATAATATTATTAAAGGAATTAAGGAATCAGGAATAATTTCAGTGCTAAGGAATTAATGAAATTAACCTAGACAACAGTCAATCATCAGAGTCCATTCCTATAGGTGTGCCATACGTGCTTCGGGTTAAACACACACACAGAAGCACTGCAGAGCGCAAACCTCTCTTAATCCCAACTCAACAATAAACAGATTAAAGAATAAAATAACATTGCTTATTCCCTTAAAAGAGCTGCTGGTGTAACTTCTCAGCGTGAACCCGTAGGTCAGTATCCCCTGCTGAGACGTACAAAGCGGCGCGCTGTTAAGATACAAATGCGCCAAAGTCAGAGCTCACCTGGCTTTTAAAGGGAATGGCAAGTGACACACTGATTGATTTATTTCACACTGTGACCAAAACACATCAGTGATTAATTAAGAAAATTTAATCATGCCTTTTGCACGTTTTGAGTATATTTTGTGCCCTCTTGATTCTAAAGACACACCGCAACTTCCACAATTAAGCTGTGCGATGTGCAATTGACTATGCACACTATAGATCGCTAAAATAGGGCCCTAAGTGTTTTTGAGACTGAAAGGCAACATTACAAAGTGGTAAATGCTTTACCATTTTAGAATTTTTGGAGCATGTTTCATGGCTAAAATGCAGAAATGGATGCATTAGCAAATGACATGAAATTATATTTATTTTACTTCAAAAAATAGTATTTTGGCTGAAGTATGGTTTAGATAATGTTGTGTTGTGTCCTTTTTTTATCTTAGATCCTGTTTCCTCTTCAGTGGTTCCCTCTGAATAAGCTTATTGTTGGAGACTATTTCCACATCGCTTACAATGTCATCACACCCTTTCTTCTGTTGAAGGTAAATTAATGTTGATGGTAGTAAGTATGTGATGTTGACGCTACTGTGGATAAATACAGCATAAAGTATAAAGATAAGGGGTCACAAAGCAAGCATGTGAGACGTCCCTAAAAGCCGCAGTGAGGGGGTTGTGTGTACTTGTGTGTTGACCAAATATTTAATCTCATCTAGTCTGGTTAATGTCTCTTTTTTTACTGGGCCAAACTTGCAGTCGGACTGTGTCTACAGTGGCAGTTATTACTGACTTGTTATATATGCAAGGGGCTTTGTTTTATTAACCACCTCCCTAAATCTACCATCATTTTGCATTTGTTCTGTTTTTGCACTGATTGCTGCTGATTACTGACCATTATGGACAAAACTGGAACAGCAAGCTATTTGACACTGAAATGAATGGAAATGTGGAACTGGAGTGTTCTTTATCACTTCTATATGTTCAAATATATGTCTTTGGCCTATAATTCGTAAATATAAGTTAGATTTATTGCCACAGCATTATTCACAATAATATATAGCTACAGTAAAACAATTGGGAACATTTTTCAACCACAAATGCAACAGTGGATTGTGAAAGTGTACAGCCATGCTTAAGTGATGTCTCTCTGACAATGTATTGTTTATTTATCCAAATATATGGGAAAAAATCTCCAGAATTCGCTAGAATAATGCCCTCACTTTATCGAAGATTGAAGTAAAATAAATTATATTGGGCTGTTATAATCTGGTAGACTGGTAGAGAACAGGGATTTTTTTTTCTATCAAGTAAGTTGTTTCATGACATGTATGGTTTATTTGCTTTGCATGATACTATACAGGACATGTATCCAGAATCATCAGTGTAATGTGTGCATCCACAACAGTCACATTGCAGTGGCTTTGTAAGGATATATTGTGCAGCCTTAATCCAAATAGACACTAGAGGCTACTTTGTTCTAAGACCCCGATTTACCAGGGCAAATGGTCTTTTTTTGGTATGGCTGGCCATTTAAGGACAAGTCAAGCTTTTTGTCAGTGTCGTCTTTTCAACTCCATTTTTCGAAACTGAAGCCTTCTCTGACATTTTACCAGATCACAAAAGGCACAGAGAAAATTAGAGGTGTGTGTATGAAAAGAGAGGTACTGAGCAGAGGTCAGCACTACCAGACTGAAGATGATGTATGACCCAAACACCCGAAATAATCCCCACTGGCCTTCACTTCTCCCGTAATATCTGACAGCCCTTTCAAAGCTCTGCTTGGGCTGTTGCATAGCCGAGCCCTTTAGCCCACTTCACTTTCTAAAATATGAAATTCTTTGAGTGCACCAAAGTCTCTTTTTAGGGATGAATGTTGCCCATTTTCTCTGATATTAGACTAAAAGCACCTTCATGCAAATCCATAACTTCATAATCATAATTATTTGCTAAGACTCATACCTGTTTTACAGTCAGTAGTAAGACAGTAGTCTTCTTTAATCTTGAAATATTCAGAACTTTTGAAAGTACCCTGAATAGAATGAACCTTTTAAATTTAGCCAAACAGGTCTATTGGTAGTTTTCATTAACAAAAAAACACCAATCATTGAATTTACAAGCTCAATTTCAAAAATGTTGATTTTCAGTGTAAAATGTAAATAAATGTAACTAAACACAGATGATTGCAAGGATTCGCCAGTCTGATAGACCCATATTTTATTCACACAGAACACTTATCAGATGTTGACCATTTTCTTAACCATGAATCAATTTTTTAATGGAGAAAGGTCTGGACTTTCTTAGGCACCCATACTGTTCTTCTGCAAAGCCATGCTGTTGTGATGGATGCAGTATGTGGTTTACTATTGTCTTTCTGTAATATGCAAGTTCTTCCCTGAAAGAGATGCTGTCTGGATGGGAGCATATATTGTTCTAAAACCACAATATATGCTGTTAAGCATTGATAGCGCAGCCTTTGAACTGTGCACTCATAACAAGCTAGATGGTCCATTTCCTCTTGTGTCTATAAGACACATTGTGTGTGATATCCAAAAAGAATGTAAAGTTTTGATTAATCTATGCACAGAACAGTTTTACATTATTCCTCAGTCCGTATGAATAATGAGCTCTGGTATATAGAAGACTGATGTGTTTGTGGATTGTGTTGACATGTGGCTTCTTGGCATGAAACAGTTTTAACTTGTATTTTTGGATTGCACGGTGAACTATGCTCAAAGACATTTTTTCTGGTGGTGTTTGTGAGCCCATTCAGTGATTTCCAGCACAGAAGTATGCCAGAGTTAATGCTGCCTGAGGACCCAAATATCACCAGCATCCAATATTAAGTGTCAGCATTGTCCTTTGTGTCCAGGGACTTTTATGAGTTTCTTTGGGTCTTTTGATGATATCATGTTCTTTTTATGGTGGTATACCTGATTTCTACTTTTGATATGTTCTGTTGTCAATAAAATATGGGTCTATGAGATTTGCAAATCATTGCATTCTTTTATTTACATTTATTAAAAGCCTTTATCAGCATCCCAACTTGAAGTTGTACTTGTATAAAATGTATTCATACATAATTTATAGAATAAAAGCAAATACATCCACACAGGGTTTTTAAAAGTGAACTTATTTTTTTGCAGTAGCTGTGTCAGTGTATATATATATATATATATATATATATATATATATATATATATATATATATATATATATATATTTATGTGCTTTAGTGTACAGAATGTAGTATATTGTGTTTGTGTGTTTAAACATTACTTTGTCTTTGTAAAGACTTTGACTCATTTCCTTTGCAGCTCATAGATCGCAGTCCTAAGACGCTGCCTGTGTCTGCTGTTTACCTCTGCATCATCGCTTTTGTGATGGGGGCCAGCATAAATCTGGTCGGAGACTCCATGAATCATCGGCTCCTGCTCAGTGGCTACCAGCTGCACCTGTCAGTGAGGGAGAACCCCATCATGAAGAATCTGAACCCACCTTCTTTGGTACAGAAATTTTCTAATGTTTTGTGCGCCGTGTGCTGAATCCACAAAGACTTCTGACACCAAAGTTCTAACTTAATGTTCGATGATTTTTTTATGTTTTTGATTCTACTAATATTTTACCAGTAGGAAGCGTAGAAATTGTGTAAATGACAGTAGAAGATCTAATATTCTGTTTTTTTTTTGTTTTTTTTTTTACAGGTTGATTCATTTGAGCTACTTTATTACTATGATGAACATGTTGGACGGTGTTTATGGTAAGTATTAAATATCTACAACAGGCTAACAATGCTAGTGATTTGGGCATAGCGTTGCCCATGCGAAAAAATCATTTTTAACACCATTAACAAGCTCAAAGTAGTTACACACTTCATTGGGGAAATTCTATGGGCTCTGACATTTAAAAGAACTTTTAAAAAGTGCACAAGTAGTTTATTAAAAATTACTGTTTATAATTACAGTACATCTTCATGTAGTTCTCCGGGCACACCTTCTTGAAATTAAGTCACAATAAGTTGACTGAAGCGCATGAATTTAAACAGATTGCAAAATGAACTCAGTGGAAATGCATGAATTCCAGCTGTTGCTGAAAATGTCTCTATAACATTCCTGCACTTTAATGCAATATGTTCCCCTATCCTACCTATTTGTTCATGCTGTTGGGAGCATCAGCTAAAGTGCTGGGAACTGTTTGACAAAAGTTCGTACTTGTTATCATGTTTCACTTCACCCCAAGTCAATTTTACACTATATTTATCATTTAACTCTGGGAAATCCTAGTAAAACTGTAATGAACTAAATTGTAATGAAAATACACTAGGAAGCAAATATTACCATAAATATAATCTACCACCTAGAGATGTGGAGGTTGTACAGATAAGACCCACTGTAGTAATGTGCATAGTTTTTCTGACCTTGTAATTTTGTTCTTGTGTTTGGAAATCACTTTTACAAGTGCTTGACTCATTGTTTCCCTGAGGACACGATGCATTTGCATATGGAGTATGTGCTTAGGCTGCCCTACTCACCTCTGCATTTGAGTACATTAACTTAGTAACATCCATAAAACATAAGGGGTGCATTTCTAAAGGACAGAGTTTGCTCACATCCTTAGAGCTGTGCATTTTCAAGTATTAGTACTTTTTAAAATTGTACATTTCTGTGAACATTTTATTCAATAGGTACATCCCTTTCTTCCTCATCCTCTTCCTGTACTTCTCTGGATGTTTCACCGTCCTCAAAGTGGAGAAGAGAATGCCCCAGTCAGCTTGGCTGCTCCTGGCTCCGAGTTCCCTGTACTACTGGTCAGTATCCTTCCTTTTAACGATTTGATTCCAGTCCAACTTTCCCTCTTTTAATATAAACCTTCAAGATTAGAAGAGAAATTCCAGCACTGGAGAAGAGTACAATAGCTTCTGAGTTGAACCAGGGGTTGTAGTTTATTTTAATACCAGCCGTTTTCGAGAAGCTGGTAATCAATGTAGATACATCCGTGCAAATTGCAGTCTTCCCCCTTTAATTATTTATTACTGTAAAGCCCAAACCCCCAACCCAGCACTGTTATTTAGAATTATTTATAAAAGGGGAAGAGTTTGGCGGTATCAGTTGTAGGACTACAGCACAGCCGTTGCTTGAGGCAGGGCCAAGCGTCGTCTCATCTGACAGGAGATAAAAACAAGGGGACACCAACAAGCTCCGATGTCACTGTTAAACACTGTTTCCAGGGTGTGCTAGCACTAATGTCTCTGAGCCAAACCAGGACACAGTTCAGCACAATTCAAGCTTTTATTGCCATGTAGAGGAGAGAAGTAGCACAGAATAACACTACATATTGTGTAACACAGCTTTTCTTTACGTAAGTCACGTTTACATAAAGTCTTGTTTTTTTAAGTGTTGTCAAGGTTAACAAGTAAAGCATGTAATTAATCATTCAACTTTAATGCGTTTAATGCGTTATTCCTTTGAGCTACTTTATTACTATGATAAATATGTTGGACAGTGTTTATGGTAAGTAATAAATATCTGCAACAGATTTACAATCCTAGTGATAGGGGCATAGCTTGCCCATGCAAAGAAATCACTATTTTTAAACCATTAGCAAGCTCAAAGTCGCTCCACACTTCATTGGTATAGAATTCTGGGGGCTTTGACATTTAAAAGGAGCCACTGAGAACTTTGAGTGCACACATAGTTTATTAAAAATGAAAAATGTAGTCCTCTGGGCACCACCTTGAAATTAAGTCACAATAATTTGACGGATGAGCACGGACAAATAGGTGGGATAGGGGAGCAGATTGCAAAATTTACTTTAATGCATAAATTCCAGCTGTAATCTTTAAACTTTAATGTGTTTTTTTTTTTTACTTAAATAAATCTATTTGCAAAGTTTGGCCCAACGTCCCCCCATCATTCACTCTTGTCAGTGATTTTATTTTGCAACATAAACATTGCATCACTACCGCTGAGTTTAGAAGATTAACATTTTATTTTTTCAGATAGAAATATGGATGAAATCCCACAACTAATTCTCACCCTCTTACCCCTCCCTTCTATTTTTATTCTTCTACTTTTCTCTTTCTCTCTCTTACACACACTCTCTCTCTCTTACTTTCACAAAGACACTTTTTAACAGCTTCCAAAGGCAGTGACAGTCCATATATTCCCTATAATTACTGACAATATCAATGAATGCAAATTGATTATAAAGTGTACCTATATATGTTATGAGGTGTTCGCTTGTAGGTGAGACTGAACACTTAATTACGTTAATTAGAGGAGTTTTAATCCAGGCCTAATATTGGGATGGAGGGAAGATAGAAGTTGTGAATGCATTTAACATTCCTCGATCCACAGTGTCACATGAATAACAGAAATATGTACCGTATTTTTTGCACTATTTGCCTTATAATCCATTGCTTCTTATGTATGAATTTTACCAGTCAGGTTGTAAGGTGCAGTAAAGCCACTCTGCTGAAGTACAGCGTTAAACAGGAGTTTTAGTTCTCCAGCACCGAGGCTGGAGTAACATTAGCATTAGCCGCTAACTGCTATTTCCCTGTTCAGAGGTGAGTATTATCAGCCTGTAGCCTGCTCCTAACCCCGGCTAACACTGATGGAGCAGTTAGCCGCTAATGCTAATGCTCCAGCCTAGTGCTGGAGAAATTCGGAATGTAAGCTTACTGTAAATAAAGAAGCGCTTTACTCACCCAAATAAACTGTTTTCAGGAGAGAAATCTGTGTAGATTAACATCCAGCGCTTGTTTCACTTTAAAAGAAAGTCCTTTTTTAGTACAGTTTTGTTTACTTAGTTTAGCTTTACTTAACTTAGTTAGCTCTTAGTTAGCTACTTCCCACCACCACCACCCAGCGGCGAGACCTGCTGAATAAGAAGTTCCTTTTAGTGTCTCTTAAAATGCTCCTTATAATCCAGTGCACCTTATTTATGAAAACAGACCAGAAAATAGACTTAATTTCATTGATAGTGCACCTTGTAATACAGTGCGCTTTATAGTGTGAAAAATACGGTAGTAGAAGTCTTCACCACCCACTGTGGACAGTGCAGTGGGTGGTAATTGTCCGTGCAAACAGACAAGCGACTCGGGCAGAAGTTACACCCACATTCAGTGCAGAAAACACACACTCATATCCCACAGGTCAGTGCAGCATTCTTTAGCTGCCATAGGACATAAAAAAAATTTAAGGGAGAGTAGCTAATTTGTAGTATTGTGTCCCTTTATTTTTGCCATGTCCCATTAAAGATAAAGCACACTGCAATGACTTTGGCATGTTGGTATAGATTTAAAATAATTGTTTGTTAGTTTGTTTTAACACTTTTAACACTGTTCAAAGTTTTAATAGTGATTAATGTTATGTTTTATGTGTCATGTAAAAGAAAAAAGCATATTTTAGTATTTTGACAATGTTTCATTTTTACCACGTTTCCTAACGCTCCTCAACATGGGAGTCAAGAATTATAAACCAAAGATAATGCATTTTCACCTCAACCAGGAATGCACAGAATAGTGGGAACTGAAAATATTTATCTGAACATAGCAGAAAAAAGTCTTCAGCCAAATGCGTGAATAACTGATTTGCTTCATAACAAACAATATTGAGCTTTGTTGGAATGTCTGCTGGGACGTGAAGAATGTTCACTGTTCATTTAATACTTTTTTGTACTAGCTTTTTCTATGAGAAGCAACACAAAATACATTGAGTCTATTTATTTTATTTAATGGTTAAAAAATGTGGCAAAATGAATAAATACCTTTTAAACAAAAAGGGATTTGTTATTTGGTTTTCTGCCAAATATTCCATTTTGTTTTCAGTTCTGGCCCAAAAAATTGCATTTTGCATTACACCAAACATTAACAGATACAGAAACATGTTGTTTATCTTTCTCTAGGTACTTAGTGACTGAAAGACAGATCTTCATCCTCTTCATCTTCACCTTTTTTGCCATGACAGCCACTGTGATGCACCAGAAACGGAAAGGATTGGTGCCTGACTGTAACGGACTATTTCTGCTGTACAGCTTCTCAATAGTTTTGATTTTACTCACAGTCTGGGTCAGCTGTCTGTGGAATGACAAGATCCTCCGTAAAAAATATCCAGGAGTCATCTATATACCAGAGCCCTGGGCCGTCTACACACTGCATATTAGAGATAAACCCAGACTGTGATGTCTGTGTGACAATTATGACTGTGTCAGGCCTCTGCAATGCCTGTGAATGAAGGATGTCTGAAGAATGAAGAATGTCTGTTCCCTTTTTCCTTTTTTAAGTTTAATCTACAATCCATTGTACATTGTATACTTCCTACTTTTAATTAATTGAGGTCTGAAGCTCTACCCTAGTCTTTTTCAGTTGTTTGGAAATTGGTGCTACATTCAAGATATAAGTTTTTTTTACTGTTTAAGGAACCTTATATGAATCATGTTATATTTACACAATAATTATATGTTTACTGACTTTTTGAACATGCAATAAAACCCTCACCTTCTCTTTTAACATGGTAATGGTTAATATAAATTACACTTAACTATGTTGCTTTCTTTCAAACTATGACAATCAGTTGTAATCCTGGGATTAGTGCAGGCTAAAAATATGTAAAATTAAAATAAGTGCGTGCTATGAATATTTAATCTTGGAATTAGTTTATCCTACAAGTATTTAACCAAGAAACTGATACATGCTATTAATAATTAATATTGGTATCAGTGCATGTTGCAAATGCTTATTCATGTAAATAATGCATGCTAGAAATATTTACTCATAAAATTAGTACATGCTAAAATCTTTAATCTTTGACTTAATGCTTGGTCCAATGGTAATCTTGAAATAAATATGTGGTACAAGATATATATATATATATATATATATATATATATATATATATATATATATATATACACTGCTCAAAAAAATAAAGGGAACACTCAAATAACACATCCTAGATCTGAATGAATGAAATATTCTCATTGAATACTTTGTTCTGTACAAAGTTGAATGTGCTGACAACAAAATCACACAAAAATCATCAATGGAAATGAAATTTATTAACCAATGGAGGCCTGGATTTGGAGCCACACACAAAATTAAAGTGAAAAAACACACTACAGGCTGATCCAACTTTAATGTAATGTCCTTAAAACAAGTCAAAATGAGGCTCAGTATTGTGTGTGGCCTCCACGTGCCTGTATGACCTCCCTACAACGCCTGGGCATGCTCCTGATGAGGTGGCGGATGGTCTCCTGAGGGATCTCCTCCCAGACCTGGACTAAAGCATCCGCCAACTTCTGGACAGTCTGTGGTGCAACGTGACGTTGGTGGATGGAGCGAGACATGATGTCCCAGATGTGCTCAATCGGATTCAGGTCTGGGGAACGGGCGGGCCAGTCCATAGCTTCAATGCCTTCATCTTGCAGGAACTGCTGACACACTCCAGCCACATGAGGTCTAGCATTGTCCTGCATTAGGAGGAACCCAGGGCCAACCGCACCAGCATATGGTCTCACAAGGGGTCTGAGGATCTCATCTCGGTACCTAATGGCAGTCAGGCTACCTCTGGTGAGCACATGGAGGGCTGTGCGGCCCTCCAAAGAAATGCCACCCCACACCATTACTGACCCACTGCCAAACCGGTCATGCTGAAGGATGTTGCAGGCAGCAGACCGCTCTCCACGGCGTCTCCAGACTCTGTCACGTCTGTCATGTGCTCAGTATGAACCTGCTTTCATCTGTGAAGAGCACAAGGCGCCAGTGGCGAATTTGCCAATCCTGGTGTTCTCTGGCAAATGCCAAGCGTCCTGCACGGTGTTGGGCTGTGAGCACAACCCCCATCTGTGGACGTCGGGCCCTCATACCATCCTCATGGAGTCGGTTTCTAACCGTTTGTGCAGACACATGCACATTTGTGGCCTGCTGGAGGTCATTTTGCAGGGCTCTGGCAGTGCTCCTCCTGTTCCTTCTTGCACAAAGGCGGAGGTAGCGGTCCTGCTGCTGGGTTGTTGCCCTCCTACGGCCTCCTCCACGTCTCCTGGTGTACTGGCCTGTCCCCGGTAGCGCCTCCAGCCTCTGGACACTACGCTGACAGACACAGCAAACCTTCTTGCCACAGCTTGCATTGATGTGCCATCCTGGATGAGCTGCACTACCTGAGCCACTTGTGTGGGTTGTAGAGTCCGTCTCATGCAACCACGAGTGTGAAAGCACCACCAACATTCAAAATTGACCAAAACATCAGCCAGACAGCATAGGTTCTGAGAAGTGGTCTGTGGTCCCCACCTGCAGAACCACTCCTTTATTGAGTGTGTCTTGCTAATTGCCAATAATTTCCACCTGTTGTCTATTCCATTTGCACAACAGCAGGTGAAATTGATTGTCAATCAGTGTTGCTTCCTAAGTGGACAGTTTAATTTCACAGAAGTTTGATTTACTTGGAGTTATATTGTGTTATTTGAGTGTTCCCTTTATTTTTTTGAGCAGTGTATATATATGCAGATACAAATACTTTTGGGATTAATGCATGCTACAAATACAAACTCATAGTATTAATGCATGCTACTGATATTTAAGATTTGAGTGAATGCATGTTATAAATATATCATCCTTAAAACAATGCAAGCAAGAAATACACAATCCTGGGATTAATGCATGGAACAAATACACAAACATGGGATTAATGCACGCTACAAATATATTATTATGGGATAAATACATGCCATAGGTATTAACTATTTGAACTAATGAATGGAACAGATACACAATCATGGGATTAATGCATGTTACAAATACAAATAAATAAAAAAAAAACTTTGATTTAATGCAATGTTATTTAATGCATGCAACAAATATATAATCTTGGTATTGATGAATGCTACAAGTGCTTAAGCTTTGAATGAATCTATGTTAAAAAATACTCATTAAAAAATTATAAGTTTAAATAATATATTTAGTCTCGGAATCAGTTCCCAAAAATAGTAGGTTGTAAAATATTTGCGTTATTTAATTTTTTGGATCTCAGTTTAATAACATTTCAGAAGCGTTCACCTGAGGCACCGGAAGAGGCCACGTGAGTACTGTGATCGTGCGCGCGCGCACGTGTGTGAGTGAGCGGGCGAGTGCGCGCGCTGACAGGATAACAGAAGCGGTCACTGTAGCTGTAAAATGGTAAGAGTTGTTTATCTGTGTAGCGCTGTCGCTTTAAAGCGGGTTCTGCTGTGTTTCTGATGCGGATCGTTTGTTGTTTCAGGCAAAGTTTCTGTCGCACGATCAGATCACTGGTAAGAGCAGATAGACCAGCTTTAACCCTGTAGATTAACATAGAGCGGATAGACTAGTTGAGTACGTGTGTGCGCGCGCGTGTGTGTGTGTCTCGCGCTAGATACATCATAGCACTGTTCAGTGTATGTTTGTGTCTGATTCAGCAATTCAGAACAACAGCCCAATCAGAAACCTTCACCCTGAACTCCACAGAAACTTCCTGTGGTGGACTTCATAAACAATGTCCAGCTCTAAATCACTCAGATTCTGCTGGTTACTGATTTCAGGTGGTTTAAATTGGTATTTGCTGGCAAAACCAAACACTATACTGGTAACCAAGCTAGTTAAACAACCATTGACCAACATCGTGTGAAGTACCAGTCAAACGTTTGGACACACTACTTCTTATTTAATGTTTTTTTTTCCTTTATTTGTGTTATTTTGTACATTGTAGATTAATATTGAAGACCTCAAATGTTAATTGCTGACTCATCATTAATTATTAACACTATACAAAGTATTGGGGATAGAAAGATATTGAGCTTTAATCACACAATTTACACTCAACTCGACCTGCATCTCCAAAAGTGCCCAAATACAACAATATTACATATTTCCTCATTAAATAGCAGCACTGTCCACATTTAAAGGGGAATCTTATAGACATTTAAACAGCTTTTAAATCCCACGTTCAGCTGTTTCTGTTGTTTGAAAGCAATAGAGAAAGCTAGAAATAGGGGTCGCATCCACAGCCAGCAGAGATGGAGGGCATGTCAGAAATAATCGTTGACTAATTGATTAATCTGAAAAAGAATCATCATATTTTTCGACCACCAAAATATAGGGCTGGACCCGAATATTCGGGTATTCGGATATTCGTTCGTTGAGTAGGTATTCGGTTTTTAATTTTGGTATTCGGATATTCGTTTTTTTTTCTCCTTTCCAGAGTTCCACCTCACTCTAACCACTTCTGTTCTCGCGGGTCCCGTCAGAATATCTTGCGCGCGGGACAGAACTGAACTGTTATTGGCTGGAGCGGGAGTTTAATCCAGACGATGCGGGAGCAAATTAATAAATAGTTAAGAAAACTGTAATAATTGTAAAAAAAAAAAAAAAAAACCTAAAGAAAACTCTCAACGCGCAGGATGGACCGACACACACACGCACACACCGATGGTGTTTGGACTGGGGTAAGGAACGGGACAGCACTATTCAGAGCTGCTGTTTTAATAAATATATAAGTAAATTTGAAGCATTAAATGTAGTTTATTTAATTTACATTAGGAACGTGGGGCGGGAGCGGCAGAAATGTGTATGTGGCGGGCGGGCGCGGGATTAAAAGAAGCAATTTTTTTGCGGAGCGGTAACGAGACAGAAACGCGGGAGCGTGGAAGAGTGGGTTTAAAAATCAGTCTCGCGCAGACCTCTATTATACATGATAAAAAAAATGCAGGCTCTTCGAAACTGATTTATATAATAAAACGTAAGGGGTAATGTGGCAACAGTAGAGGCTAAATCGGTTACAAAAGCCTGGCCTACAAAAATGATGTCTGAACGAATTTCCTCTTATCTAATATAATTTAAAATGGTTTAAAAATATAAAATAATTTCTAAGCAAACGAAATATTTAATATTGAGCTTATAGCCCAAGTGCAAAAATACAAAATCAGTAATACGGCTATGCCCTGCACAATCCTTAAACCGAAATAGACCAAGTACAATAACGTCATTAACAATGACTTTCCTCTACTCTAATATAATTTAACATGGTTTAAAAATATAAAATAATTTCTAAACAAACGAAATATTTAATATTGAGCTTATAGCCCAAGTGCAAAAATACAAAATCAGTAATATGCCCTGCACAAGCCTTTAACCGAAATAGACCAAGTACAGTTTACAATGACTGTCCTCTAATATAATTAACAATGTTTAAGAATATAAAATACTTCCTGAACAAACGTTTTTTTGTTTGTTTTTTTAAGCAAATAGCCTAAGTGTGAAAACACAAACAGCAATTTACTGGGCTGGCTTGCACAAGCGTGTTTCTGACTAAAATAAAAGCTTTTCAGGAGAGATATAAGTTATGTGTAAATATTTATAAGACAATACCTGACAAAATCTGTTTTAATGACGTTAATAAACATCACTGTGACAGCGCTAGTCACAGTTTCACCACATCACTTATCTAACCAGCCTGTACTGATTTCTGCCCCCCAATAATGCTTTCAATAACCTCTAATAGCCTTTAATAGTCTTCAGTAGCCTTTAAAAAACTTACCTGGCGGCCGTGGTGTGTCCACTAAACTCCGTAGTTATAAACATCCTGAGGTTAGCAGCGCGCTAACTGACCTGTTTATAATGTAATCCGAGCAGACTCCGTGTCGGCTGTTCTAACCTGCTGCTGTTAGCTGCTTGGGCTGAAAGATGAACTGTAGTGAGCTGTATTATCCGGTTAGTGGGGTTAAAACCTTTATTTGTTTACAGAAACAGTAAAAACAGACTGGCTGAGCCCTGTAGCCCGTGGCTGGGCTGTACTGAAGTAGTGACTGAGTGAAGAGAGCGGGGCTTGTGCTGCTGCTGCAGCTCCGACTAGTGGTTGGATGAAGAACTGCAGCTTCATGTAAGTGAGCAGTTTCACCAGCCATCCACACACAGCTCTGATAAACTGCTTGTTTTAATAGTGCACACTGTTGCTACCAAAAAAAGTCACTAGATGGCATTACCATATATATCTTAATAAATAATAATAATAATATTTATAATATTTATAATAATAATAAATATATTATTTAAATTTTATGAGGCATAAAATAATAACAAGAAAAAAAAAACAAGAAAATCGAGAATCGAATCGAATCGTGACCCTCAAATCGAAAATGAAATCGAATCGAGGATTTAGAGAATCGTGACACCCCTAGTTTTTACTGAATGTCAGGTGTTTATAAAGGGCAGAAACTTTAATAATAAACTACACTGTAGTAGATATTGCAATTAAAGAAGAAATATTAATGAGAATGTGTCCAAGCTTTTGACTGGTACTGTATGTTATATGAGATTTTGGTCATACATGGCAGTATAATCATGCAGATCAAGCTGAGCAACATTTATGGTTTTGCTCATCATGCTAATCCTCCAGCTTGTTCTTGCTGTTAGAGGTATACGAATGTTGATATTGTTTCTCATGACAGTATTTTGTTTTGCAATGATGTGTCAATTTTCACAGTGAAATTAAACAGTGATTCATTTAGTGTTGTGTTTAAACCCTGACTAATAGAAAGTAGGGCTGCAACAATTATTCAATTTAATCGACAATGTTGATTATGAAAATTAGTTTACTTCAAATTTCAGTGTCGCCTATTCACTAATTTGTACAGGGTTCACTCACACAGTTTAAACTAAGCTACACTTAGCGTCTCCAAAAGTGCCCAAACATAACAAATTACACATATATACTTACTAAACATGTAAACATCAGATTGACATTTAAAGGGCATTTAAATCCCATGTCCAGCTGTTTTCTTCATTTTAAACTAATTAACGGCATGATAGAAATAGTTGTTGACTAATCAAATAATCGAAATAATAATCGTCAGACTAACAACTAACAAAATAGTATTTAGTTGCAGCACTAATAGATAGCAGTGCTCTAGTTGTTAGATTCTGCTGTTCTGATTGGATAAAAAGCCTTTTCTTGATGGTGTGTTTATAATATACTGTAACATTTTTCAGAAAAAAAGTAAAACAATTGAAATATATTGCCTTGCTTACTGTATATTGATATATATTGCAACATTCTGAATCGTAACACCTTTGTTGTGATATGCATTGAATCGCTAAGTTCTTGCCAATACACAATTCTTATGGTTGGATGTGTTGGTCACCCATGGTCATAATGGTTGTCTAGCTTGGTCAGTTTGATCATGCCTTTAGCTAAACCAGCTAAACCATCAAACTCAAACATAAACGTACCTATACTGGTTTAGAATTTAAGCTCATCAACCAGCTTAAACAGCTTGAGCAGGCCATGTTTATTTATTTTTTTCAGCGGATTGGATGGGGTTGTGGTGGTCTTGATAATGAATAGTGGTGGTCTGTATATGTCACTCTCGATAATAAGAATGCAGCCCAGCTGAAATCTAAGACCTGTATTAACGCTGCTCTCCTGGCTGCTGTGCAGTGTCTCAGGCTCTAGCTGAATGCTGCTCTGTAGCTTATCTTAAACTGTCCCAAGGAAGGATAAAGCGGTGGGGTTGGGTCCCAGCCAGCAGTCCTGAGGAGCTCTTAAATCCTTCGCTGGAGATTAATGGGAGTTCACGCTTCACAGCTCTCCTTTCACCGACCCCCATAAAAGCATTGTACTTTTGGCAGCCTTATTAATGGTAATAATGATGCGTAATACAATGATAATTGTACTGTAATTGCAGATTAAAAAAGTCAGACACAAAGCACTTGAATCTCTGTGCTTCCTAAAATGTTTATTCCATAATATACAGAACTCGTTTGTTTATTTTTTGTACATTATGAATGAATACTAAATTCATCCAGACTATAAAAGAACACTTAAGGAATCAGGAAGTAAACTTAAACATGTTACACAAACTAAAACACTCTGTAAAGTATTTAAATGGTCTTTTATCTTGGTCTTTCTTGGTCTTTCTTTCCTTTCCTGATGAGAGCCAGTTTAATCATAACGTTTGATGGTCTTTGCCTCTGCACTTGAGGATAGACTGACCTTCATTTCTTAAAATATTTTTTTTCTTACTTAATTTAGCAGTTCTTGCCATAATATGGATTAGAAGAAGTAGATACACAGCGATATCTCTGTGTCTGTGTAAGTGACAGGCTCCTGCTGCCTGCGCGAGAAGCGCAAGGGAGGGTGGTTGGTGGCAGGGGTAAACACGAGGTAACCGCATGCCCTCCATACACATGGTTGAAAGCTGTGCATCTCAGTCCAGCACAGTTTTGCACAGATATGTCCAGTTACAGCTGAATTCAAGCTTTTAATCCCCCAAAAACACTCTTATTTAACTTTTAAAAGGCCATTTAAATGTCTGATTAAGTCTGATTATTGATTTCCTCATGTTTTTAGTGCTCAGCGCTGACTCAGCTCTTGATCGGTCCGGACGCGAGACAGCGCACGGGTGGGGGCGGGGCTGGTGACATCATGGGCCCTGCATTGTTTAATATCTTAATATGTATCGACTTAAAAATAACATTTCACAAAGTCACTAAAAAATACTTAAAAATATTTTTTTCTTTACTTAGTTCTTGCCATAATATGGATTAGAAGTTTCTCAACTAGGGCTATTCACTGTATACCAATTCTACCTCTTCACAACACAACTGATGCTCTCAAACACATTAAGAGGCAAAAAATTCAAGTAATGAATTTTTGACAAGTTCAGCACAGCTGTTAACTGAGAGTCATCCCTGGTGACTCTGCCTCATAAAGCTGATAATGCCAAGAAGTGCAAAGCTGTCATTTAAACTACTTTGAAGAATCTTTGCTACTTTGAAGAAACTAAAATATAAAACATACTCTGGTTTGGTTATCATTTTTTGGTTTACGAAGTTTGGATGGCTTAAATTCAGAAAAAAATGTATATCATCACAAACCACTGAATTTAAGGTACTGTATATTATTATTATTATTTGTATGATTATTATTTTGTTGTTGTTATTCACTTTTGTCATTTTTATTCATCCAGAATTTAAAGAGTGCTTTTCACTCTATGACAAAAAGCACAAGGGTAAAATCAAAGCCCAGGACCTGATCACAGTGATGAGATGCCTTGGCTGCAGTCCAACCCTGATGGAAGTGGATAGACATCTGAAGAGACATAATATAGGTGAGCTGTAACTCCATGTTTTCTTCTGTCGTCTGCATTTTCAAACATACCATCTAATAACTGTATCAGTAGTTTGCAGTAGTTTTCTCTTCAGTCATAAAGATTATTATTTGTTGGCCTGTCACAATAATTTATGATATACTGGCAGAAATAACTGTAATAAATTGTTTACTGTATGCCAGTGATGTAATGATAATATAATAGCAAAACAGGGCATTTACTCATTATGTTTAAAGTAATGGTTTAATTATTACAACATCCAGACTTCAGAATTGGAAGATAAACAGGGTTTAATATTCTAAATTACTTAAAATCACACTGGTTTTAGTAGTCAGTGATTATTGTGACAGGCTTACTTATTTGCTGTTAAAATAAACATGCTGTTGTCATTTTGCAAGTTTAGATATGAATAATCGGCCAGTTGTTCTCTACATTGTGTCAAAATGTAATGATGAATGGACTAATAGAAATGTTTTTTGTTTACCTTCATCCCTAGAGTTGATATGACAACCACAATGTTCATTAGTTGTACAGCAACAACTTAATCAAGTTTATTAACCTCTTAAAGTGTAGCATACCTCACTCTGCATAACATAGACATTAGCTTAGTAGTAAATACACTGACATGCCAAATTTTATGGGACAGGAACTATTTAACTATCTTAAATGCACTTCAGATCTTAAAATTAAATCTCCCTTCCATCAGGCACCCACTATCGCTCAAAACTCGCCCAAACTCAACTGATCAACTGATAATTGATGTAAATCAAATCAAATCAAATTTATTTGTATAGCGCTTTTTACAACAGGTGTTGGCACAAAGCAGCTTTACAGAAACATGATTACAGGACAAAGAATCAGGCAAAACATTAAATATAGAAAATACAGAATACAGAACCCCCAGTGAGCGCGGAGGCAAGGAAAAACTCCCTCAGAGCTGCAGGAGGAGGAAGAAACCTTGGGAGGACCAAGACTCACATTAAAGGTGGGACCATCCTACCACTGGTCAAACGGCTTTTAAATTAAAATTTAAAAAGTCTTTTATACATCCATATAGGTTTTATGTACTCAGGAGTGTAATAGCGCCACTAATGGCTTGGATGTAATCTGTAGTGGAGAGTAAGATGGTCGATGAGCAGCTGATCTGTGGTGGTGGTGGAGAAGAGCTGACTTCAGAAACTTCCATCAGTCTGGCCGGACAGGAGACGCGAGAGCCTGAGGGTCCAACATCGGTATCGGGTCAGACAGGTGGGCAGTCAGTAACTCGGAGGAAAGCAGAGAGATGGAATTAGTTTTGACTGGATTTATGCAAAACTGAGAATATTAAAACATTATCAGAGTGTGGCAAATGACTCCGGCAGATCTGAATAAAACAGCCTAACTAAAGGGAGAGAGCCAGAAGGTAACATAGACATGGAGGCTCCCTGAAACACTGGCATCCACCCACTCCACCGTCCACAAACCTGAGTGACCGTGTGCAGTGGGAGAACAACAGCACCAGCATCTCAGTTTACCACAATTTCCTCTGTCCATGAACCCCTGAATCTGCAGCCTTATCTAAAGGTAAAAACATTAATTACCAAAAGCTAAACTAAACAAGTAAGTTTTCAGTCTAGACTTAAAGATTGAGACTGTGTCTGAGTCCCGAACATATTCGGGGAGATTATTCCAGAGTTGAGGCGCTTTATAAGAGAAAGCTCTTCCTCCTGCAGAGCTCCTCTGAATTTTAGGAACTACTAATAAACCAGCACCCTGAGATCTGAGTAATCGCGGTGGTTCATAACAGGAGATGAGGTCTTGTAAATACTTTATACGTTAACAGGAGAATTTTATAGTCTATGCGGAATTTGACTGGAAGCCAGTGCAGTGCTGATAGTACTGGACTAATATGGTCAAATTTTCTAGTTTTAGTAAGGACCCTGGCTGCAGCATTTTGAACTAGCTGAAGTTTATTTAAGTTACTGCCGGAACATCCAGACAGTAGCGCATTACAATAATCTAGCCTTGAGGTAATGAAGGCATGTACTAATTTTTCTGCGTCATGCAGTGATAGGGCATTTCTTAGCTTGGCAATATTACGGAGGTGTAGAAAAGCTGTTCTAGTAACATTAGATATGTGTTTATTGAATGCTAGATCTGAATCTATAATAACTCCAAGGTTTTTAGCTGCTGAACCAGGGGTGGCTGAGAAGTCAGCCAGATTTAGCATTAAGTCTGTAACATGAGTATGAGCACTTTGGCCATTGTTGAACCTCACTCACAAGATAACACCTCACAGCTCATACAGGTGTGTGCAATCACAAGCTAAAAGCTGAGGTAAAACTTGATCAAATGATCAATTTACATACTGCTGTCCTATGACTTTTGGCATGTCATTGTAGCACTAAATAGCACACTTTTTAGATGAATAAATTAATGAAGTCTGGTAAATGTACCGGTAATGCTGCAGTAAAAGTTATGTTGTGTTATGTTGTTGTGAAGGTCAGGAATTAGAAATGTCAGGAAAATTGCTAAACGCTAAACATTTTTTAATGATTTATAAATTTGTCTTTTTTTATGTGTCTGTTTTGTTCAGATAAGTGTGAGGAGCTGGACTTCTCCACTTTTCTCACCATAATGTATGAACAGCTTCAGCAGGAGAACCCTGAAGCTGAGATTCTGCAGGCCCTGAGCAGAATGGACAAGCAGAAGAACGGTTATGTTCTGGCCTCTGAGCTCAGAGCAACACTGAGAGTAATGGGAGAGAAGCTCACAGATCAAGAAGGTAAGCTGGACTAGTACAGAAACTGTATACATGTTACAGAGACAGGGACAAAATCATTCTCACTGAAACAAAGGAAACAGAGCGGAGGTTTAGGTTGAAGTGTTTAGATGGGTAACCAATCAAAGGGAGTTTTGACTTACTTGCCTTACCAGCATTCAAGAGACTGTTGGACATTTGGAGCCCATTTTTGATGAGTGTTATTTCAAGGTTTGAAGAGTCAGGTAATTTATAAACCTTGGAGGCTTGATTCAGCTCCCATTTTTAAACCTTTAAAAAATCTGAACCATTGTAATGCTTAGAATGTCCCACATTTTGCATAAATGATTTTTGTTTTTGTTATGGAAGCTCACAGATCAAAAAGGTAGGTTGGTCTGGCACTGGACAGAAATTCAAAACCCTGAGACAGAGACAAAAACAATCAAACTGAAACAAGGGAAACAGAGCAGAGGTTTGGATGTTCTGGTACATGTACTGATGATAGAATGTTGCTTTTGTTCATCTTAAAAGTTTTTTTAATCCTTTTTTTTTAAATAATATTATTTTACTTAAATAAAACCACTTAAACTACTGACACAAAAGTGTTTCCACCTTAAGTATCTTTTTTTACCAGTACTAAGGTTAAGGTTGCATTTTCTTTGTTCTCTGTTTCAGTAAGTTCTAGCTCTTATGTTCTGTTTTGTTTCATTGTTTTGTTTAATAAATACCTCTAAAAAAGGTATCACTGTAAAAATATATATATATATAATAGTTTTGTGGTAATAATGAATTAAATGAGATGTGTTTAGCTCAACATTGGTTCATTACTGAGTTTGTTTCTTTGTTATCACCAAGATCATTTCTTTAGATAAAACATTTATTGTTGCACAAAAAAGGATCAGATATACACAAAAGTTTTAAATACATAACATACTGCGTAGCTTACAACAACTATATTTTACATCTTAACATCTTGTTTGTGTTCCCATTTATTTTTTCATGTTTTTTTTTTTTGTACATTTTGCATTTGTTCATTTTTGCATATCTCATAGATTACAGCATTGATGACTTTCCCAAGGGCACAGGGGCAGTTAAACAGACAGAAGTTTTGGCCAAAAGACATTTTAGTCTGTTTTGTTTTTGTACATATAAAAGACACTATTATGTTTTCTGCAGGGATGTGCCATATTGTATCTTATGCAGTAATATTGTCAACATTGTGTAGACAAAGAAACTCTGTATCATTATAATAGTGATATTTTTTGTCTTCTAAGATTAGATTTTTGTTGCACTTTTTTTTTATTTGGCTACACTTTTTCTATTTTATTCAAAAAATGAGTCTTGGTAAGTTACTGTTTATGAAATAGACAAACATTTTTTTGTTTCAATTGAATGTATTAACCTATTATATTTATACTAAATAAAACTTGAAATTAAACTTATAAAATATCACCAAGAAGATCACTTTTGCTATAATACCCTGAAATATCACAATATTAATTTAATGCCATATCGCCCACCCCAGTATGGGGTTTAATCCCCCCACTCTTCTTTGCAGCACAGCTTTATAAGACCAATTCTCACTATTTTATGCTGTAAGGTTCAAGAGTCTGTGAGGTCTAAGATGTCTTTGAAGTATGTTTTGGATCATTATCCTGTTTTAGAAGCTTTCCTCTTCCCAGCTTCAGCCTTTTAACAGCTGGCTTGACATTTGTATGAAATGTGGTTTCTTTTTCTTATACTTTGTTATTTGTGGAGAAGAGTTCTATTTTCACTTCATCCGTCCAGAGCGCTTGTTTTACTTGTCTTTTCCGGCTTCTCTAGACGTTCTGTAGCGTATTTCAAATGCTGAGTTCATGACGAGGTCACAGGTTACCTTCTTGTAAATCTTTCATGAAGATTATGTTTGTATAAGCAGCTCTACAAAGTGCACCACCCACTTATGGGAGTCAAACGGAAGTTTTGATGGTATTTCCACCATACGAGCGATTCTCTTAGATATTGTTGAAAAGTGATATAAAGGAGCTTGTGATCAACAAGTGTTAGTTCAAGGTTTATGAGTCAGAGAACGGACACTGATCAAGCATACCATTATGACCACCTCTTTGTTTCTAATCCCTTTATCCATTATTTTTTTCCAGCTCCTCTGAGCATATCATAGCTGTTGAATGAAAACCAATATCTTCAAAACAAAACTTTACAGGAGAGAGAAGTAATCGTCTAAACTTTTAAGAGAATCAATGTAAAAAAAAATTATTTCAGGTAATTTGGAAGTATTTATATTGGTCCGTTCATCAAGAAATTTTGGTACAGTTTAAGGGACAGTTTGTCTGTTCAAATTGTGTGGTAAGCTAAAAATCAACAAAAATGAACATACTTGTTTTTTTGTTTTTTTTTTGGACCGTGTCGATATACATTTGGGCCCAAAAATACCACAGTTTCCAGGCTATAAGCCACTACTTTTTTCACATGCTTTGAACACTGCGGCTTATATAACGTGCGGCTTATATGTTTTTTTTTTTGTTTGTTTTTTTGTTACTCACTATCAAGCTTAATGCCACCAAAATACGCCAGTTTAATCAAAACATTGGAAATCTAAGCTTACTGTAAATAAACAAAAGTTCTTTACTCACTCAAACTGTTTTCAATAAAACAAGCATACAAATTAATACAGGGCTCGTTAGGACTGCAAAGTATTTTCAGCTACTCATCATCAGCATGAATCGTGCATTTAAAGTGGCCCTCTGAGCTGAGGGGAGGGTTGGATGAAAAGCGGCGAGAAATAATTTACCAAAACCGGCCGCAACTCGGCCAGTGGATCCTGACAGCATAAAGCATTGTCAAAAAAAAAAAAACGGTAGCAGGTTTTGAAAGCCTGGACTGCTGCATGATGAAGAGGATAGGACAACTTCCGCAAAGCACCGCACGCTCTTCCGACACGGAGGCGTCTAGCGGCGTGGGAGCCAGACCCAAAGAGCAATATAGGCTAGGCTACTGGTAGCGACTTTACTTATGACTTTACCTGGTAAACTATATTTTTTTAAACCAGCCATGTTGCAGCACTGTTTGTGGTACCTATCGTTATTTGTGCATGTAGCCTATTTAATTAAAAGGTTGTGTAACATCTTTCTGTGTAAATATATCATGTAATAGTGTGGACAACTGCGGCTTCTAGTCGGGTGTGGCCTGTATATGTACAAAAGTGGGTGCGGCTTCCAATCAGGTGCACTTAATAGCCTGGAATTTATGGTATTTGAAAAGTGACACAATCTTTAAAAAATGGTTTCAAATCCTAAAAGCTTCATTGTATATTTTTGTTCAACCACTTAAATTAAACCTGAAAGTCTATACTTTATTTGCATCTTTTTTTTTTCATTTCATATCCAGTGTGATGGCATGCAGAGCCTAAATTATTGTCACTGTCCAAATATTTTTGGGTCTAAATGTAGGAGCACTTTGTAGTTCTTTAATTTTAGACTGTTGTCCTGTATCTGGTTCTCTGTATTATACTTATATTATTTTCCTTTCATCCTGTTCTTCAATGGTAAGAATCCTGCAGGACCATCACAGAGCAGCTATAATTTGAGTGGTGGGTCATTCCCAGAACTGTAGTGATACTGGCATGATGGTTTTGTATTAATGTGTTGTGTCAGTATGAGTGGGTCAGACACAGCAGTGCTGCTGGAGATTTTAAACACCTCAGTGTCACTGCTGGACTGATAATAGTTCACCCATAGCTTCCTGTGGTTCTGTGGAAAGCATCACGTGAGCACTATTGAAGAACTAGAGGATGACCAACACAAACTGTGCAACAACAATGAACTTCTGTCTCTGACTTCACATCTACAAGGTAGAGCAGCTAGGTATGAGTGTCTAATAGAGTGCACACAGTGTTTAAAAACTCCAGCAGCACTGCTGTGTCTGATCCACTCGTACTAACATCACCACCACCACGTCAGTGTCACTGCAGTTTAAAGCAATTGCACTTGAAATGCATTTTTGCAGAATTTAAAGTTTCAGTTTGCAGTTTCAGTGCTGCTTTATTGTGTTTTTCTGCCCACGATTTATGCCTCATATTATGAAATGCAGGGGAAAATGATAGATAACAGTAAGTACAGACAAATAAAGATTATTAGAGAGCTCTGAAGGCCACTGATAGGCTTCGAGCCACATTGTCCACTTGTGAAAGTTGTTAGCATACTTGTGCTTTTTTCCCACTGTTTCTGGAATCAGGTGTCCTTGCAGAGTAAGTACAAAAATAGAAAGAGTTTGGTGAAACATTGATCTTTTTCTTTTAACCCAGAAGTGCCCATGGTGACATGTGTCTCAGACACTTTAAAAAAAAAAAAGAACCCTGTCCGTCACTTTCACTAATGAAGATCCTGAGTGACAACTACTAAACAGCCTGGGTGCATCACCGGACAGTGAATGCATAATTATCTGAATTTGTTTACAGAGTTTAGGTGTGCTGGATTGGTGCTGGAGATAAAACTAGCTCCTTTTAAAGGGGTATTTTTTGGCTTCTACAGTTCTGTCCAAATGCTTTAATTATTATTTTTTTTATTGTGATTCTGACACAATTTATAGAACAAAATGGTAAAATAGAAGAGGCTATTGATGAACTATTGTTTAAAAACTCCAGCAGCACTTCTGGGTCTAGAAACAAGGAGGGGTTCATTATATTATGCTTGATCTGTGTATGTTCCATCAGGTTCATAACCTTAAATATTTAACCTTGTGCTCTTTATCACAATAAGGTAAAACCAGAGACTGTAAAAAATGATGGACGTCGTGTCGCCGTTCCCATTCATTCAATGAAAATATTATATATGGTTATAAATATGGTTAATATGGTTCTACTCTGTTGCAGTGGATGAGCTCTTCAGAGAGGCTGGCGTGGGCGATGACGAAAACATTCACTATGAAGAGTTTGCGAAGATGGTGACACTGCAATCAACACGATGCTGAAGAGCCTTTACAAAGAGACAGACAATGTGTTAATAGTTTAACAACACACTGGAGGGGAAATTTATTACTGTTTACACTGAGCAATCCTGAGCAGAGGAACCATCACATAATAGTGTTGGTTTAGTAGAGTTCAGATTACTAATAAAGCACTAAATCTTTTTAAGAGGCTTCATTAGACTGATTTACATGCTTAGAGTAAAATTGTATAGAAGATTTATAGCCTCATACACACTCTCACTAACATTATTATCAAAGATAAGTACTTGACTGGGTGCCAGTTGGTCAAATCATTTACTAAGCGTGGGACGTTTTGAGAAATGACCACTTGTTGATGCTGTGTGTGTGTGTTTTGAACAGTACTATGAAAGAAGGGTGTGTGAGGAATTGTGAGCTTTGTGTTTTCTTAAACTGGAGACTTTTAGATTTAACCTTTTTTATTTTTTCATAAATGTTTTTTTTTTTTAAACTACAGTAGATTTGCACAGATCTGTATTTCACAGATACATTCACATTGATCTGAAGCAGCAGATCAATGTCTCATCTTAAAGTAATATGGGAGATTCTGTTGTAAGAACTATTATAAATAAAGTTAAGGTTTGTTCTTTTCTATAGCAATAATACCCAGTCCGCTCAATTCTGTAGAGGATATTGCTACACGTTTTAAGTATCATTGACTGCACTCCTATATCTTCAATCTAACAATCTTCTTGAATTTGTTTTTATGAAACATCCTGACAAAAGTTTACATCAGCTTCATGAAAAATGTTTTTAACTCACAGCTCGGCTCTTATAACGATGAATCCTATTGTAAAATCCCAAATAAAAAGACATTCATGAATAAATACAATGTATATTGAAATTAATGTACCAATAACTTCGGTGAACTCCATCATGCAGGAGATTTGTTTGTTGTTTGTTTTTGAGAAAAGTCTGCATCGGATTCCTAAAAAAAAGTTTTTGAAACAACTTTGTTCTTATAATGATGGATCTAAATGTTCTTGTAATGTAAGTTAAATCTTAATTAAGAAAACATTGGTGGTAATGGTATTTTCGTAATAATGATATTCTTGGTGATATGACAAAACAAGAATACACTACTGCAACAAAATGAAAATAAAATTAAACGATATGATATGGCACACCCCTAACTGAGATATTAAAAATACAAGAAATATATCAGATTTGTAACAGAAATCAATATATATATATATATATATATATATATATATATATATATATATATATAATGGAAAATAAGAACAGTGTGACTTTTTCTTTTTTCTAAAAACAGCAAAATTTGTATCCTGATGTGGTAATTAGGGGAATGAGGCCCACTGTTTTTTTGAATGTTTGAATAAATCATTCTGATGTATGATCGTGTTATCTAACGATGCTGATCATCATGAAATCTAGTCCATTAACCAGCCTCGTTGGTCTGTTAGTCTGTAAACATCATTAACTCAGCTCTCCACCCTATGATTTAATGGTCTCATGCAGAAGAGTCTCTATACTCTATAGTCTATAAACTGTCTGTGTGCTGTCATGTTTTTGCAAGCTTGTTCAGTGTGTTTCTATTCAAACAATAAAACTCACTTCTTCACTATATATATGTGCACAATGGAGTTCACAGCCCATTAAAAAGCACAACAGTGTGGGTCAGCCTTAATTAGATGGAATAACAATTTAAGCAAGACGCTTTTTAATCGTGCTAATAGAAAGAACAAACATCGCCTCGATAAGATAAGCCTTTATTACTCGCTTTACAATCGACAGCGGAGTCGCGGCCTGTACATTCATTTCCTTTGGGGGCAAAACCATCAAATTACTGAGAACATTTACACACTTTTATTACACTTACAGTAACAGATGTTAATCGTCTGGAATTTTCCAAGGGGGGCAGCCGTTCGAAAAAGGAAAAACAACACACTCACACACATATCCTTCAGAGTTTACATCAGAAAGAGCAAGAGATCAGTAGAGACAGATCCATCCATCCCGTCGTAAACATAACACTGAAGAAGATCCGGCTCCCACAGATATGTCCTGTGACATCTCCACACAAAAACAGCATGGCTGCATTGCATAAAATGTTCTCCTCCAATATGTCCAAAGAGAAAGAGAATAAAGCAATAGAAACTAGCATGCTCCAGGTTTCTTAGAGTTCAGGGTACTGCAAAAACTGCTGCAGTCTGTGCGCAAGTGGCATCCCCTCTCTTTCTTTCTTTCTTTCTTTCTTTCTTTCTTTCTTTCTTTCTTTCTTTCTTTCTTTCTTTCTTTCTTTCTCATACGTTATAAATAGCAGATACGTACGCAAAACTCGTATTTACAGGTAACATTAGATTATGTCGACAGAGGCAGATAGATCATCAGAGCAGTCATGCACCGGCTCCACTCTGGCGTGGGCTACAGTTTATGCAATATGACAATGCATGGCTTTTGAGGCTTCGTGCGTAATTTGTTGGGCACATGTAGACTATTCACAGATGGTTCACACTGTTTTACGGGTTTAGTCCACTGCAAAAAAAATCTTAGCAAGTGAAATAATCAAATTTAAAGACAATAAATCTTTTTTTTTCTTTGATTCAACTGTATGTCTTACTAAGCACTGCTAGTGCAAGATTATGCTGCTTATTTAAGATATAATTACTTGAATAAAAAAATATTTGAACTTAAAATAAGCACAAAAAAGTTACAGGTCCAAGTATTTTAGACCCAACAAATCCGTAATTTTAGTCTAGAAATATGTATCTTAGTAAATGGGGAAAATTGGAACAGATATCAATTAATGGTCTAGAGTTGTATAGATCTTAGTGACTAGTCTCAGGAAGCTCAGAGATTAGTCTAGAGGTCTATGGATCGCAGGGATCAGTCTAGAAATATACAGCTCAGGAAAAAATTAAGAGACCACTTCAGTTTCTAAATCAGTTTCTCTCATTTTGCTATTTATAGGTATATGTTCGAATAAAATAAACATTGTTGTTTTATTCTATAAATTACTGACAACATTTTTCCACAATTTCAAATAAAAATATTGTCATTTAGAGCATTTTTTTTGCAGAAAATGAGAAATTGCTAAAATAACAAAAAAAGATGTAGAGCTTTCAGACCTCAACTAATGCAAAGAAAACAAGTTCTTATTCATGAAGTTTTAAGAGTTCAGAAATCACTATTTGGTGGAATAACCCTGTTTTTTAATCACAGTTTTTATGCATCTTGGCATGTTCTCCTCCACCAGTCTTGCACACTGCTTTTGGATAACTTTATGCCACTCCTGGTGTAAACATTCAAGCAGTTCAGCTTGGTTTGATGGCATGTGGTCATCCATCTTCCTCTTGATTATAATCCAGAGGTTTTCAATTTGGCAAAATCAAAGAAATGAACTTTAAACGATTTTAAGTGGTCTCTTATTTTTTTTCCAGAGCTGTATGTATCTCAGTGACTTGTCAAAAAGTTGTATATATATCAGTGAATGGTCTAGAGTTCAGTGAAAGGTTTTTTTAATGGAATTTAGGGATTGGTTTAGATTTATATGGATCTCTGTGATTAATCTAGAATTAGTTCTGTGAATCTGTAGTTCTATAGATCTAAAATTAAAAATATACTTGTTTCAAATACTTATTTTAAGAACTCTTAGTAGGAAAAATGTGCTTACCCTATTGGCAGATTTTTTTTTTTTTGCTTAATATAAGCAAATACACCTCAATTTACATATATGTTTTGACCAGTGTTTTTGCCAAATGATTTTCTTTAGTGTGTAGCTTTGAGGAAAAACATGTGTAGCCATGCCGCACCGCTCCGGTAGCCAGTCTACTGTTCAGCAGATACAGACCGCACACAAGACGAAACACTGGGTTAGAAAATCCAGTTTCCAGCCCGAGCAACGGGTTTTACGCACCGTTTTCCGCGCCGCTTGCGCGCGTTCACCTCGGCGTCCCACACTGTCCGTTGAGCCCGGAGAGCCTGCAGTGCTCCGTGTCGATCACATTAAGCGGAATAGCCGCTTGGCTGTCGTACGGCTCGCCTTTGGTGCTCCCCGAGTACGGGCGCACGCGGCAGCTGTTGACCGCCGCCGGAGAGGAGAACCTCCAGAACAGGTCCTTGAGCATCTTGCGGAACTCCCTCCGCGTCAGGCAGTACA
This sequence comes from Astyanax mexicanus, assembly GCF_023375975.1. Taxonomy (NCBI): domain Eukaryota; kingdom Metazoa; phylum Chordata; class Actinopteri; order Characiformes; family Acestrorhamphidae; genus Astyanax; species Astyanax mexicanus. The sequence continues at coordinate 50,296,062 of NC_064409.1, forward strand.
GGACCGGGTTGAGGCAGCTGTTGGCGTACGCCAGGCAGTACGCCACGGGGTAGACGTACGTGTGGCAGATGTAGTAGGCTTGCCCGAAGTTGGCCACGTCCAGCTTGACCAGCACGCCCCAGAAGGTGATGGCGTGGTTGGGCATCCAGCAGAAGAAGAAGGACAGCACCACAATGGTGACGGAGCGCGTGACCTTGGAGCGCCGCTTGGGCAAGTTGTTGTTCATGCTGCGGAGGCTTACGAGCTGCAGCAGCAGCAGGTAGCACACGCACACGATGAGCAGCGGGAACAAGAAGCCCACGAAGATCTTCTGCAAGTGGTACAGCGCGAGCCACTTGCGGTCGGGCAGGCTGATGAGGCACAGGTACTCGCCGTACACCTGCTTCTGCGCCGAGAACACCATGGTGGGCACCGTGGCCACCGAGGCCAGCAGCCACAGCAGCGCGCTCACGCGCTTCACCGAGCAGCGCGTGCGCCGGGTGCGGTCCCGGAGCGCCGACGCCACGGCCCAGTAGCGCGTGACGCTCATGGCGGTGAGGAAGAAGACGCTCGCGTAGCAGCTCAGCACCGTCACCGACAGCACCACCTTGCACATGACGTGTCCGAACGGCCAGCTGAAGTCGCGCGCGATGTCCACGGCCCAGAAGGGCAGCGCCACCACGAACTGGAAGTCAGTGACGGCCAGGTTGAGGATGAAGAAGTTGACGGAGGACGGCTTCTTGCTCTGCCTCGACTTCATCAGGAAGAACACCAGGATGTTGCCCACCAAGCCCACGGCGCACACGAACGAGTACACGATGGACACGAGGAACCGGAGCCCCGGCGAGCCGTCCGCGAACACTTCGATGTCCTCCAGGTAGCTGAAGTGAGTGGTGGAGTTCACCGCGCTCTGGTTGCTCCCCGCGTCCGCCATCCTGCGCCCCAGCCCGGGTCCAGCAGCAGCAGCAGCAGTCCGGTCACAGCCTGGTTACATGCCAGCTCACAGACTGGCACAAAACCCGGAGAAAAAACACTCGGAGAAAGAAGTTACAATCGAACAAAAACACGGGGATCTCCCACCAGCTCCGTCTCTGGCCACGGGTACTCGACACTGATAGAGGCATGTTTCTGTTTACCAGAAAAAAGAGGAGGGAAAAGCGCTCCGTGCTCCCTGCAGCCGCTTTAGTGCGTGTGGCGCGCGACGCGCACGCTCCTCAAAGCCTGGGATTGGTCAGGAGATCTTTAAGGTTCTGATTCCAGTCTTAGGGACAGGTTTATTGCTCTTTTTGCTTTCAGTGATTGGTCGAGAGTTTTATGGAGTGTAGGGATTGGTTTAGAGTTCTGTGGAGCTCAAAGATTGGTCTGGAGTTTATGGAGTTTATTAGTGATTAGTCTTTCGATTAGAGTTCTTTGGATTTCAAAAAAAAAGAATCCTCTTGGATGATAACGCTCATCTTTTGCTTTCAGTGATTGGTTGGGAGCTTATGGCATGCAGGGATTGGTCTAGAGTTCCGTGGAGCTCAAATATTGGTCTGGAGTTTATGGATATTCGTGATTAGTCTTTAAATCAGAGTTCTTTGAAAACAAAAATGGCCTCTTAGATTATTTTTTCCAAGCTCAGCAAACAGCAGCAGCACCTAAAGTGGAAATAAGGTGATTGAAAACAGTTTACCCTATACTGCACATTTTATTGAACCTTTATGAGCCAGACAAAGGTTTGTGCACGAAGCCCCGCCTTATAACACTGGCACAGTGTACTTTGACCCTGAATGATTCAGGCTGTAGGGAAAAAAAAGTTTAATCATTGATTTCCGAGCTTCCTCAGAAGTTTTATTCTGTTTCTGTAAAAAGGCTTCTTGTTTACTGTACATTGTTCAGTACTTGTTAGCTAAAGTTAGCATAATGTAAATCTTGAATTTAGTTGCAATTTGCAAATGTTATGTAAAGTGGTTTCAGGTAGCTATGAAATAGATTTAAACAGATAAGGTATAATATTTCATCAACTTTGATCAATTGTACTGCATTTTTATATACATTTAATACATTACTGCTACTGCATGCCATACTCTGGCCATGTCTAGATAAATATATTCAGATAAATGCAGAAGAAGAAACAAAGGTTTAATTTAGATACCCATCACCATAATTTAGTTTACCTACATTTAACGGGAGAACAAACAGTACCTTGCATCACAGCCATCAATAAAGCGTTTAGGTGGTTAATAGACTAAATATACGATACAAAACCACAGCTGACTGACATCAATGAGAAGAAAATGATTAAAACCAACAACATAGTGTTTTTGTTTGTTTCTTTTTTTTCAGGAGGGCACTGCAAATCTATCGGTTGGTTTAGTTGTTATTGTTGTGTAAGTCATCAGTCCAGTAATAGGTCTGTGTTCATACTTGAGCACTGTAATAGTTCCATTCACAGGAAACCTTGTTTTTCTCCTGGAAAAGACTGATGCACAAAGTGTTTGCTGGTACTGCTGTTCTTTTACCATTTCCTTTAGAGACTCTGCCAGCAGAGGATGGATGCTGTGAAAGTTTCACAGAAGCACTCCAACACAAACCTTTTATTTCATCCTTCATGCTATGGAGAGGTTTGTGCTCCTGCACATACTAGCCCTGTTTTTTGCTGTGATGAGGTCAGTAGAACTGATCATCACCAGCAGTGTATGTATTGTAATACTTACCTGTTATACCTGCCTGTAATACTTACCTTGATCATCTGTTTGTATGTAGGGATGTAATAGATGGCTCACTCTGTAGGGTAGGCTGTATATCCTGCTTATTCTGGTTGTGGGGCGAAGGAAATCCTGTAAAGCAGGGGTCAGAAATAGGCATCCTGTGGGCCAGATGTGGCCCACAAGCATGAAACATCTGGCCCATGAGGTTGTTTGAATTATATTATACATATCATTATAATAAATGATAATGAAAAAAAAGCGACACGGGTTTGATCCCATGTGAGGAGTATGTTTATTTATTTTTTTCTTTCTTCTTGGGTTTACCTGTTCTTGATTTGAACTGTTCTGCAATTGGGTTCAACAACACTCTGGGCTGGAAAGCTACTAGTCTGTAGCACTTCATCCCATTACACTTTATTTTCCAAAACCAATTTTTTGTGTGTGGCCCGCTACGTAATGGCTTGGAAAATATCTGGCCCACGGCCAAACCCCTGCTGTAAAGAGACACATGTTAATTGTGTGCACTGTCTAATGTTATCCAGTATTGCTGAAAGGCCTCGAACTCAGCTGATTTTAAATGTTAATACTTTTACCCAAGTTAATAATTAGCCATCTGGGGATGAAATAGACAGCTCTGGTAAAAAAATAAGAGACCCCTTAAAAATTATGAGTTTCTTTGATTTTACCAAATTGAAAACCTCTGGAATATAATCAAGAGGAAGATGGATGATCACAAGCCAAACCAAGCTGAACTGCTTGATTTTTTGGACCAGGAGTGGCATAAAGTTATCCAAACGTAGTGTGTAAGACTGGTGGAGGAGAACATGCCAAGATGCATGAAAACCAGGGTTATTCCACCAAATATTGATTTCTGAACTCTTAAAACTTTATGAATATGAACTTGTTTTCTGTGCATTATTTGAGGTCTGAGAGCTCTGCATCTTTTTCTGTTGTTTCAGCCATTTCTCATTTTCTGCAAATAAATGCTCTAAATGACAATAATTATTTTTGGAATTTGGAAGCAATGTTGTTCAAAGTTTATAGAATAAAACAACAATGTTCATTTTACTCAAACATATACCTATAAATAACAAAATCAGAGAATGGACTTCATGCATCAGCGTGGTATTTCTTGTTTCCCAGTACAGATGTTTGGCAAGCATTATCACATTTACCTTATTTACAGGTAATGGCATCATAAAACACTGATAATTGTATATTACCAGCACAACACACACACACACAACACCACCATGTCAGTGTCATTTCAGTGCTAAAAATGACCCACCACCCACATTATACCTGGCCTGATCGTTGAAGAACAGAGCGAAAGGAGGATACTAAAGTATGCAGAGAAGCAGAAGGACTACAGTGCTCCTGTATGCTCAGTGGACAATGAGTGCAGAAACATTGAGGTATTATGAGTCATAATATTCTGTCTGGGCTGTGTACATCTAGTAATTTACACAGTTCTTGATGCCCCTCAGAAACTTGCAAATGGCACAATAATTCCCAGCTCCACATGAAACCAAAATATGATGAAACCAAATATCAAAACATATTTCTTCACACCACAGATTTCCACATTTGAGGATATTTGCATATTGCATCCCACACAGCAATTGGTTTCCAGTCTGACTAACCAGAAACACGTCTTATGATTCTGGTTTACCAAGCGTAAATTTATGTGGTTAGAATCTTATCAAGATTCATCCCAGATACTTTTCACATAAAGGGACCATGTTTTAATGTGGTCTAAAACTTTGCTATATTTGGAGTAATGAATAAAAAAATGTTAAAAGGAGAAAGATGGATTTATAAAGCTTATTTTCTTGCTTAATCAATGTTTTAATTCCACCATATATTAAAGTGTACTCCTTAGCACTGCTGGCTAAACAACAAAATGATGCTTAATGTAGCATGAGAGGAGCTGAGACATAATCAGACTTCTCTAAAGCTGATTGGGCACCTTATCAGTTCAGGGCAACAATTGGCAACCTTGGGTGAATTATAAGTACATTCTGTGTTCATGCATTAAGAAAACTTCACACAAAAAGTCATGGGAGAGTATGTAAATTGATCAAGTGTTACCTAAATGGGACGGCTTGGGAATGCCCACACCTGTGTTAAGTTGTAAGTGATGCTGAAAATTGGCCAGTGTGCTCATGGTAAGGTGACATAAATAAACGTAAAATTGGAACAAGGCCTGATAATGAGTGGCAGATGGATGGGACATGTTCTAATTATGTGTAACATGTTATACAAGATTAACCATTTACAGCCTGAGCAATCAAACTAATTCCAAAAAATGCTGCTAAAATAATGCTATTAATTGAGAGTTTATTTGAACATACAGCTCTGGGGGAAAAATAAGAGAGCACTTAAAAATGAGGAGTTTCTTTGATTTTACCAAATTAAAAAAACCTCTGGAATAAAAACAAGAGGAAGATGGATGACCACAAGCCATCAAACCAAGCTGAACTGCTTGAATTTTTACACCAGGAGTGGCATAAAGTTATCCAAAAGCAGTGTGTAGTGGTGAAGGAGCATACATATTTATAAAAAATAATATAATATAAATATAATATAATATTAAATAATATTAAATAAAATGTAGGGTTACTCCCCCAAATATTGATTTCTGAACTATTAAAACTTTATATCTTTTTTTATTATTTCAGCCATTTCTCAATGCTCTAAATGACAATGTTTTTATTTGAAATTTGGGAGAAATGTTGTCCGTAGTTTATAGAACAAACAAAATGTTAATTTTACTCAAAGATATATCTATAAATAGCAAAATTAGAGAAACTGATTCAGAAACTGAAGTGGTCTCTTATTTTGTTTTCCTAGAGCTGTATAGACACTTATTTAAAGGCAGACCTTTAAAAAAAGCATTTTTCATGAAACAAACAAAACAAATTGTATTTTTTCAGTGGTATTTTATTATGTATTGTCTTTTTATTCACGTACTTAGAAAATGTGCAAAAAAAAAAAAAAAAAAAGATTATACTTTTATATTCTTAAAGGTGTGATGCACAGGTAATAAACCAGGAAATAGAAAACGGGTGCCTGTTTTTATTTTTCATATTTATGAACTTAATTCTTATATGCTCAGTATTTTTAAATGAGGGTTTTGATTTAGATATTGGTTAAGATACTTAATTATTTAATTATCACTCTATGATGACTACATTTGCAGGGATTTAAAAAAATATTGAAATTGAAGTTGGTTTTAAAGGGTTAACATGTCACAGTTCACTGATGAAGGAGGATAATGGAAGGAATGGTAATAAAGATAAATATGTAGAGACACGTGCTGGTCATTTTCTGTATTGACAGCATTTATGAGGCGTGTTATCCTGGGCCTTGTGAGGACAACATGCCCCATTATAAACTCTAGTGTCTGTTTTATATGATTCGTGTCTGGAACAGTTGCTTGGCTGCTTTGGAATGTGAGGTATTTAGTGTGACCAAGCTTGGCAACAGTACGTATTTCACCAAAACAGTCAACAAAAAAAAAAAAAACAGACTGGATACTTTTCTTTTCTCATTTTAATGAATTGTAGGATTGCTGTGTGTGATTTGCATTTTAAAGGCGCTTCCATTGTAAACAGAGCATGAAAACAAAAACAAACAAACAAAATAAAAACAGATGACATGTTGCAAATGAATAAGCAGGAATCGAAAGACGAGTCTAAAGAGTTTTCTGGTGTGTGTGTGTGTGTCCACATTAAGGAAAAGGTGATTGAAGGGTGCAGTACACAGTCAGGTCCAGAGGTTTTTGGATAGTGACATTTTTTTCTGTATACTACCATAGATATGAAATGAACGTGGGCAGTTTCTTTATTAGAGTGATCGGGTGACACTTCACCAACGGGAAAGATAAAGGAAAAGGTTTGTAGCACATTCGAACAGTGTTAAACTAGCTGTGCCTGCCTGTCCAATCAGCATCTGTGTTCCCTACAGTACCGTCCCTATTTAGCCAATTACAGGCACTTAGAAAACTGCACATATAAAAAAACCCATATAACTTAAAGATAAATATAGTTATATTGTCATTTAGTGATTACTGGAGGTAGTGCTACATGAGGTGACAGTGTGATAAAGTTAGCCAGCTGATTCATTTGCACAGTGCAAATTTATTAATGTCTGGTTCATTTACCTACTGAACAGGGCACCATAACACTATAAAGTCATATCATCATATCATCTTAGAGGTTTGGCAGGAGCTGTGACTGGAAATAAAACCATCAAGATGAAATTGTCTTGTATTCATTGTCTCCTCCCTTTACTGTATGTAGTCGTAAAATATAGCACTGGCCTAGTCTCTAAGTCTGCTTTAAATGTTTTACAAGAAAATGAAGTTAAAGGAAGTACAGCACTTAAAGCTGAATAAATACTTCTATAAATAAATGTATAACCCTTACTATCGGTTTTACCAGTTGCTGTCAAACTGTATATGTTTTTTCTTTATTTGTATAAAGGACAGCTTACATTTTGAGCATTAAGATAATTATATATGGACAATATGTTTTTCCGACCTTCTTCTATAGCGTGCACTAATACAGAACAGATTCAAAGATCATGGATTAGTAGGTGGTGAAAGAATTTTTTATCGTTTTTAGTTTTAGGTTTATTTTTATTTATTTATTAAATATTTTTCGGTGTCTTTGTGTAACTCTTTCAAAAGAATTTCATTTGGGATGAATTAAGTTAGATCTTATCTTACTTATCTTGTCCCAGCTACATAGAAAAATCTAAACAAACACACACACACACACATGTTACACCTTAGCCCATGTTTCAGCCAATGTTTCCTCTTTTCCTGCTCTTTCCCGTGCCTTCCCCAGCCTGTTTTTCTCCCCATGCTCTTTAAGCACATGGCTCAGTTTTGTTGCTGTCTTGTCTCCACACTTGTCTCTGCCCTTGTCATTAGTGTTCACACCTGTGTCTAGTTCGTTATCAAGCCCCCTCGTTATCTTCCTCAGGTGTTCCTTGTTGACATTTACCTTCAATCCTAAGCACCTTTCACTGGACGATCGTAATGACGCTACCGAAACTCAACTCTAGCAAGACTAATTTAATGCCGACAATGCGACAATGAAATCGATTAAAAATCGGTGTAAGGTCAGCATTAATCTGACGTCTGTGTACCTGATTTAGTATTGATTGCTATTCTTTAGTCTGATTGATTTACTTTTTACTCTTGTTAATATTCTTGTAATGTTTTCTAGTCTTAGTATAGTTGGCCATTCTTTGTTCTGTCTTCATTTTTTTGGTGTTATGATATCCTTTGCCTAGCTAAAATTTTTAGTGATGGCAAAAGTGGGGCTTCTGGGAGATTAAATCAAATAAACCAATTGGTTCGGATAAAGATAAGGTTTGATCTTGTGAGATGTTCAAATCATGACCCACCAAAGTAACATCTGGTGCGCAGTTAGCCAACTGTTTGTCTTTACGTTCAAAATGATTCCAAACAGCAGACTTAGCTCTTTTATGAGATCCGTTCATTTTTACAAATGCTATGGGTTTTAAAAATTATGAGCAATAAGTAACAAAGCAGTGTAACATGTTTGTGATTTTACTCCACACAAAAACAGTTACAGGGTTTTGCATCTCTTTCACAGTGTGGTAGTGTTGACAACAAACACAACTTTGACAAGATTTTTGAAATTTCATTTAGAAGCATTCAGGTATTAAACATTCTGATCTGAGATCATCTTCTTGCACTTTCTTAGGCATTTTGAAATGTTTTAAAACTGTATGAAATAATGAACCCTATTTGAAACAGTAACATGTTTTTTTTTCTTTTTTTGTTTAGATATGTTAGACAAAGCAGTGTGTTACAAATCAAAATGATATATATATTTTTTTACAAATGAATCAGTTCAGTTTCGAGCTTGATCTCACTAGTCTTTTGTTGTTTGGTTTCCAGTCTTAGCTTTGTTTTATATATTTTGCTAGTTTTGTATATGGCATCTATTAAAACCTGCTTGCGTGCCTTCAGGTTTTGGTCGTTACACAAAAATGTTATTCACATTAACAGGAGTGAAGCAAAACACCAACTAACTGAACTAATATATGTCGATTTATTTTTCCCAGATCTGTAGATCTCAAGTGTTTAGCTGTCAAAGTGTGAAACTTTGGAACACTATCCGAAGCCTGCAAGAAGTGTAATTCATATTTTAATGTAGTGTTAATCATTTAAAACAAGCAATAAATAATACATATATATACATATTCCAATATATATTGGAAAGTTTTTTTCTAGATCTTTTTCTTTTTTTTCACTTTTAGATGCAGTGTGAATCTGGTAGTTCTGTATATTCTGTCAAAATTCCACGATGAATGGAAATAGATTAGAAATGCTTTAAAACTGTGTTTGCTTAAATGTTCCATGCACAGATGGGTTTCCACAAAAAGCAAAAATGCTTTCTGGTGATGATGAAATGGACATTCCACCCAAACTCCTTTCCTCCTTACTTTCTAAACAGTTTCCAGGCTGCCTGTCTGCACGTGATTCCTACAGCCTGCTTGCTTCAGAGACACTCAGAGTGCTAATGGTTGCAGGTGCAGATATAAGATTTACAAAAGTGCTTTTTTTTTTGAGAATATCCAAAGCGAGTTTGTAGAAACCAAAATAAAAAAATAAACATGAACAATGCTTGATGTAGACACCTGAAAGAAAAATGTTAGTTTAGAAACTGCTGTTCTGACACCCAGTAGAAGTTCATTCCACCACCTTGGTCCTAGCAGAGAGAAGAATTGGGATGTCTGTCTTTCATGGAACTTGAGGAATGTTGGATTTAGCTGAACTGAACAGGAAGCCTAAAGAGCTCTTGGTGCCGATTAGAGCTTAGATCGGGCCCAAAAAATCCAACCCAACCCAGCCCAAGCTCGTGCACGTTCTGCCTGAGCCCGATCCAACCCAAACCATAAACTATTATTATTAGCCCGAGCCCGACCCGACCCAAAAACTGACTGTTTTTTGTGCTGTTTGAATGAGCGAAATCTGTTCAAAATGATGTTAATTAACACTGCAACACTGAAGAAGCACAGACCTATCATTTAATAAAAATGTGTAAAAACAGCTACACACAGCGCTGCAAGTCAAACGCGGACAAGTGGAGAAGCTTGTGTGTGTGCCCAGAGCTGCCTCAGGTCGGGTCAGGTTCTGGCAGAGAATCTAACCTCAGGTGCCGATCTGGCTTTGACCTTTGCCATTGAGTAGGAAGGAACTAGTCCATTTTTGGCCTCGTATGCCAGCGTTAGGGATTTGAATATGATACAATCCACAACAGGTAGCCAGTGGAGGAGAGAATGCAGCAAAAGAGTCACATGACTGAACTTCGGAAGACTGCAGATGAGTGCAGCTGCGCTCTGAATCAGTTGCAGGTGTCTAATGGCTCGCAACGGAAGACAAGCCAGAAGGGAGTTGCAGTAGTCAAGTCTTGAAATGACAAGAGACTGCACAAGAGCTTGAGCGGCTTCCTTAGAGCTTCCGGCTGCTGATGGCAAGCTGCATTATCAAGATTCACACTAGTGACCTCCTAGTGGCAGCGCTTATTCTGTTATTCTGAACACTAGGACATGTCTTAACAGAGTAGTGCACTTCACAAGTAGGTATCTCCAGAACATTTTACGTTTAACCTTATTTAATCTACTTCCTCTTTTCTCACAGATTTTCCCGGAGCAGCAGTCCTGCCCCTCCCCACCAGTGAACCCATGGCCCTTTGATTACTGAAGAGAGAGAGCTGGCAGATCTCCAGTGTCTTAAGGAACAGGTTCAGGTCAGATAATTTACATCTTAATAGCTCAACTGTACACAGAGTCCATTACAGTGTCCCAGAGTACAACGGTGATGGGTCAGGCCTCCTGACATCATATAGTGTTATGTGCAAATGCAGGTAGGGCATGTTTTTGTGTGTATGCTTCTGTGTGTGTGTGTTTGCAGGTGCAGCCTGGGGTGTGGTCCTGTTGCTGAGGTTCCTCAGTGGGTGGAGCTCCTTTTATTTAAGCCTGCTACTAGAGGGAAAATGGAGGACAAAAAAAAATACCACAAAATACCAAATTAATTAAGTCCAGGTTAACAAATACATTGGCGATTGAAATGAAGTTGGAATGAGTTAGAATAAAGTATTATTATTTTTACTTATATATAAACTAAATATTATAAATAATATATAAATAATGTTTATAATATTTATAAGTATTTATAATATCTATAAACTACATAATACTACATATATACTACATATACTACATAGCACAGCCGACTCCTCTGCTGACACCGCCCTTTTTTTGATGAAATAAGCCGGCACGCAATGAATCTTGGGATACTGTAGGCTGTGAAGGATACACCCGATGGATCCTTCGTTTCCGAGGAAAGGAAGGCTGCATTCTGCTTTCGAAGGAACCGTCTAGTCGGATGCAGCCCCTGAATTGGGACACGCTGATAGACACCACAGAGGAAGAGCAGTGGTTTGATGGGGAAAAGACCCAAACATACGGCCATGCTGCAATATAGAATCATGTTTTTATCATGTGGTTAAAAGCCTGTAGTATTTTTTTTTTTGGCTTCAGTAAATGGGTAAAATAGCAATTTCTCTTGTCTGTGGTTTTCTCCCTCACAGTTTTACCACACCCCCATACACTCATTTAACCCATCCACAATGTTAAATGACCCTCTTATCCCTAGACAAACCAAAGGGGCTGTAACAATAGTATATTTTTTTACAATTATACTGTATATTGAGGGCGACAACACTCTGTTTCTACCAAGAAGGGAGGGTCAGGAGCCCCCATTCCACTGTAAGTTCTCCCCAAGTGTAAGTGTAGAAATAGGCTTAATTTGTAAATGACGAGGTCTTAAAACAAAAACAGAACATTAAAAAGTAGAATTAGACTCAAACATACAGATAGTGTGTTCAATGTGAGGTTTCTCCAGAACGCTTAGTCTGTTCGTATGCACTGAACGTTCGCTCATAAATCAGTCTCCCAAAACAACTTCAGTTGCTGAGTAGTTGATAAATGGACGTCGGAAGCCCGTGGTTTGGCAGAGTGTTAGTGAGCTCTTTGATGGATAAACAGACACAGCAGTATTGGTGTATTTGCTAGTGAAAAGCAGCAGCAGTGATGTTATTACCATTTCTGTCAGGAGTTGAAAGTGCATGCTTGCCATGGTTCACAGCAGGGGAGTTTCTAGACTGCTGATTTTTCTGCAGTAATTAACGTTAGTCTAAGCCCTGCCTATTTGTTCCCATTTTTAGAGAGTGCTTTTCTTAGCAACCTTTGGTTGCCGAGTCATTTTAGGAGCCTTAAAAAAAACTAAAACAATTCCCTCTGATACCTGTTCTGATTGTACGTCCACTACTTTTGCTTGTCTTGTTCCTTTTCTGATTGGCTGAGCAGTATGTTAATAATATATACATAGATATGCCCATGCAAGCTAACATTTCTAAAGAACCTCACTAATTCAGAACTAGACTAAAGATTCGCTACAGACAATAAAATATACTGTATAATATACTAAAAAATACTATATATGGTGAATATAAAAGACTGGATAATTTTACCTATGAGTTATTCACTTATTTAGATGCATGTAATCTCTTTCTGAATCCCATATATGGTGTTTATCAATTGTTTCCACACTCAACATAAAAAAACAACAACTTCAGTTAAGGGCTGCATGAAATGAATGAAGCTTAACATTAAAGGACTTATAAAGCATGTTGCTCTTACAATACAATTTATACTTCATTTTATTATTCGTATTCATTTGTATAAAACATCAAATACAATAAAATAATGTTACATACTTAAAGCTACTTTCTGCCATTTGTTGTATGTAGAAAACCCCATAAGGTCACCTAGGTGCAATATTGCTACTGGGTCAAAATGAAAACTTTTTCAGGTGAAGAAAAAAAAAAACATTCTTAGCTCATAATATACTGTAAGGAGATTTTATTAGAAGTTATTTTGGTCTTTTCTACTGGTCTACTGAAAGGTTTTAACATAGTCAAAGGCAGTCAGTGATCTAAATAATACATATTGGAACCTAGTGTGTGATATTCATAGAGTGTAGTTTGCATGGTAATATTAATCTATTATTATTTATTATACCAATATTATTATACCAAATATTAAATCAATTTTATTGAACAAACCTCCAAATGAAAACTGTTTTTTTTACAAATAAAAAACTCAAAATAAAATGGAAAAATAAATTCACATAAAATACGTTACTGTGAGGAGATTTTATTAGAACTTATTTTGGCCCTTCTCTATTAGTCCTTTTGTCATGAAAGCTTCACACAACATAAAGGTCACCTGGTGTCTCAAATGATAAAATACAAAATAAATAAATGGAGCTGCAGAATTTGAGTCAGTCAGTGTTATTGAGTGATAAAATGGCAGCATTTAAAATTCCATTTTTATATTCCTAAGACAAGAGGATGAGAACGTGTTTTGCATGGGTTATGTATGTATATATGTATGTATGATAAACACAGTGCAGAGTACAGTAAGCAGAGCAGCAGAGACTGTCGGCAGCATCTTCACAGAGAGGCTGCGGAGACGAAGACCGTGTATCATTTTATGTGATAAGCTGTGATTTTAAGCCCTGAGGAGACAGGTTGTCTTTTCTGGCCACACTGGCAGCATTTCACACAGTCGCTGTCCACACCTTAATAGATCTGTCACTTTCTGCCTTGGTGGTGCTTCACATACACGCACACACCAACAGGGTTGGGAGGGTTATGTCAAAAAAGTGTTCCCCTACAGATTACTGATCCATTCCATACCTTATTTAAAGTAATATGTTATAATTAATTCTGTTTACGTTTGGATTATTTGTCTTCTTTTTAAAGTCATACATTTAAATTCAAAGCAAAAATAAGCTTTTTTATGTACAATAAAATATGAAAAGAAAGCCTAATGCATATACAGTACCATTTAGGACATACCTAAATTTTATTGGTTTATCAATCTTTAAAAATGTTCTGTTTGTTCATTGTAGATTAATACTAAAGTCAATCAAACTTTGAAGAGAACATATAGAATTATTCAGTAAACAAAAAAGTGTTAAACACACCAGATTATGTTTTATATTTTAGATTCTTCTAAGTAGGCTTCTCTTACATAGATGATAGCTTTACACATCTTAGCCGGATTTTCTCAGTCAGTTTTATGACCTGGAATGGTTTTCAGTTAACAGCTGTGCTGAACTCATCAAGAGTTAATTATTTGATTTTCTTGTCCTCTTAATGTGTTTAAGATCATCAGTTGTAAAGTTGTGAAGAGGTAGAGCTGGTATACAGTGAATAGCTCTATTTGATTAATTAAAAAAAAATAAGTAACTTCTAATTCATATTATGACAAAAAATACTCAACTTAATAGAGGGGGATTTTTTTTTAAAAAGTGCAGTCGAAAAGATGAAGCTGGCTCTCATCAGGATGGCCCCAAGAAAGGAAGACCAAGAGTTCCCTCTGTTTCACAGGATAAGTTCATCAGAGTTACCAGCCTCAGAAACCACAAGTTAACAGCATCCAAGATAGAAGCACATAAATGATTACCACAGAATATGGTGATTTGTTTAACCTTTTTTAGTTTGAACATGATTCATTTTGTGTTCCTTTACGGTCTGGATGAATTTAGTATTTATTTACAATGTAGGAAAAATGGAAAAAAGAAAAACATTGCATTGTTGTGTATATCCATTGTTCTTCACGTTAATTTAAAGGTGTATTTCTGTGCATTTTTGTCGTTAAAATCTTCATCATTTTTGGATTTACTTTCTTATTTTATCAAAATAAGAAGGTTCATGAAAAGGTCAATGCCTGGATAATCCCAATGCTTTAGTTTGTGTATAGTGAGCATGCATGCTTTCATAGCTCTCAGCAAAGATCTCAACAAGCTACAGTATGTTGATTTGAGTGTTATTGGTTTTATAGTGAAAATATAATGATATAATACTTCTACTTCTGTTCTGTAATGCTCTTATTAGCTTTTATGCATCTAATATAATAAACAGCATTTGTTTTGCTTTGCTGAAAGCTCGTTATAATTTCACACAGTTCATTGTGGGATGTATTAGTATTTGTTTAATAGTATCAACTAAGGGTCGGATATAATATTGATATTGCAATAAATTGTATTGTTTTCGTTTGCAGTACATCATTGAAATATAGCAGCTCTAAACTGTCTCCCCCACTTTTACTCACTTCTTCAAAGTCAAAGTCATTTCAGCTATATACAGAGTACACAGTGAAACGAAACAACGTTCCTCCAGGGACCATGGTGCACATAAACACAGTGTAGACAGAACAATAGTGCAACAGAACAAAAGTGCAGACAGACAATACAACACAATACAGACAAAGAATAATAAATATCAAGACAGTGTGCAAATTATGCAGTGTGCAAAAAAGACCAGTGAGGTAGTAATTACCTCTATTACGCAGTGTGCAATAGAGTCCAGTGAGGTAGTAGGGTTTTTTTAGTGCTTTCCATTTTCTGGGGTAAGTGGGGTAAGAGTGACAGTGTGTGCATGTACAGAAAAACCATCAGTTCAGTCTCTGCAGTTGAGGAGTCTGATGGCTTGGGGGTAGAAGCTGTTGCAGAATCTGGTCGTGCTGGACCGGATGCTGCGGTACCTTCTTCCCGAAGGCAGGAGGGAGAACAGTTCGTGTGAGGGATGAGTGGGGTCATTCACAATGCTGGTTGCTTTGCGGATGCTGCGGGTGGTGTAAATGTCCGTGATGGAGGGGAGAGAGACGCTGATGATCCTCTCAGCTCTCTCTTGTTACTCATACATGTGAATTATGGTTGTGAAATTCTGTGGAACTGATACCAATAAATCCATCATTCCCGGTGTTTAATTATTTAAGGTGGAGTGTCCTGTTTGGGTTGGGAATGAGTTGTTGATCCAAGTTGAGGAGTTCAGGTATCTCAGGATCTTGTTGATGAGTGAAGGAAGGATGGAGAGCGAAGTCCAAAGGCGGATCGGCGGAGCATCTGCTGTGTTGTGGACTCTGAGCTGGTTCGTTGTAGGGAAGAGAGAGCTGAGCTGGAGGACAAAGCTCTCTATTTACTGTTCGATCTATGTTCCATCCCTCACCTAAGACCACAAGCTTTGGGTAGTGACCGAAAAATGAGATCGTGAATTCAAGTGGCGGAAATAAATTTCCATCACAGGGTGTCTGGACTCCCCCTTAGAGATAGACTGAGGAGTTTGCTTATCTGGGAGGGGCTTGGAGTACAGCTGCTGCTCCTCCATGTCAAGAGGAACCAGCTGAGGTGGTTCGGGTATCTGGTCAGGATGACTCCTCAACGCCTCCCTGGCGAGGTGCTTCGGGCAGGTCCAACTGGAAGGAGACCCCAGAGAAGACTCAGGACATGCTGGAGAAATTATATCTCTGGGCTGGCCTGGGAACACCCATGTTGTGAAAAATCATATCATAGAGAACTGTCTTTTATATGTTTAATATATATAGTGTATATAATTTGACGTAATGTTTTTTTTCGTATATGTTTCCTCATTATTTTTCTTCACTAATGTATGTAAACATTCTTCTAGAAAGACTCCTCTTATGGATGTCTCTGTCTCTAGAGCATGATTATGTGTTTCCAGATGTATACCGTAAAACCCTATAGAAGCAGTTCCTTCACTCCTGTGAGGGGAGAGAGCAGGAACATGGAATTGGGCAGTATCTCTCTCCAGGGCAGGCCTAGGACCGCCTTGAAGATATTGTCTTAGTCTTTGTAATAAATAATTGTATTACACCTAAGGCAGTGTCTGCAGCATCTTCTTCCTCATCTTTGAGCATCTTCACAGCAAAGAGACAGCTCTAGTGTCCTAGTATTAACACACCGGCTTTCTGTCTACTAACATTTCAGCTGAAATAATTTTCGCTCCAGTTACAGCGAATTACAGCCCCTTCTGCAAAAGTGTTTTATTAGCCTGAAGCAGGGATTTAATTCTGTTCCATCACAAGAACATTGCTGAGGTCAGACACAGATTTTGAGCAATTAGTTCTGCAGATTAATCCAAATGATGTCTGAGATGCTGTTTCATCACTCCAGAGAAAGAAGTCCAGGGGAAGGGAGTTCATCAATCTATCCACTCTGGCTGTTGCACACGTCCATCTACAGCTTGTGTCCAGCTGCACCAGTGATTCTCTCATTGTTCATTACCAGTGCTTTTCTGTGGTGATCAGACAGCCATGGAGCTTAATGTAGTTTAACAGCTGTGGCAGGACCTGGTGAAGACTAATATAACCCTCAGACTACACTCTAAAAATATAAAAGGTGTTTCAAGAGGTTTTTTGTAGAAACAATTGTGTTTTGTCTTTGTATTTTTTATGATTTTATCATTGTGTCAAAAAGAATATGTTGATTAAATGTATTACTATTCAAACTTTCAATTATTATGATTTTTCTATTATATTATTTAGAGTTTTATTCCATTTTCTCCCCATTTTGGAAGGCCAATTACCCAAGCCACTCATTAGTATTCCCTCTATTACTAGTATTGCCTCCTCAACACTAGCACATGCCTCCTCCAATACATGTGATGTCAGCAACCACCTCTTTTCCAACTGCCATTGATGCAGCATTACTGGGTAGCCAGTATAACAGTAGAAAGTGCAGCTTATCAGCTGCATCAGACAAACATCACACTAGGAGCCCCATCTACGCACCCAAGGCCAATTTCGTTCTCTCAGACTCCGGCTGCTGATGGCAGCATGTAGCATGACCCAAACATGCTGATCAATCATAGTGGCAGCGCCTTAGTCTGCTGGACCACTTAGAGCTTCATTCAGCTATTTTAATTATGATTAATCATGGAAAAAATATTGTGATTAATACAATTATTTTTTTATATAAATGATATGAATATAATTCAATTTTGCAATAATTTGTTTAGATCACACACATTCTTTTATTTACATTTGAATATTCATTATTAAACATTTTAAGGAAAAAAAACAAGTGCATTTATTTGTTATTAATCACAATTTTTAATCACCTTTAGGTTAGAATAAATTATAATTGTGAATGACATAATTAATAATATTAAATTCGATTCTGAGGCAAACAATTACAATGATTTTAATTTGAAAATGATTCTGAATATCATACGTCCTATTTATTAACCTTATATATAACCAATATAATTGCCTGTTTAATCAATCCAGAATTGAGTAAAATGCATTAAGTGTACATTTTATAACAACCTACTTCGTACACTCTAAACATAAATAATGATCAATAAAAACAAATATAATTTATATGACCAATTCATCAATTAACCAGACAATAAAATCTTTGTTACTTGATTTTAGCATCATTAGATATAAGAGAAATCTCTCAGCTCTCATTCATCCTCAGTGAAGTCAGGTTTAGAACTAACACCTTTGCTAAATGTTTACCTCCATCACACACACACACACACACGCACACACACCTCTGCTAATCCTTCTCTCAGATATGAGGCGTCAGTGCTTGTTCCTGTCTCATCACCGCGTCTCATTAACTCACACATTTCCCATGGAAAACTGATTAATGCGCTAATATGACAACAATCAGGATTATTAGCCCTCATCCAACCTCCTGTTTACATGTACAGAGTCCAGACGAATGCTCAGCTAATCTAATTCAGCGGTGATCTCGCATATCTCAGAGAACGATTTGAAACACTGGAGTGTTGAAAATAAATGTGAGTTCTCAGTTATATTCTCTCTAATGAATGATAAACTCAGTGGCCTTTTTCCATTGTGTGATGTCCTCCTGATGCATGCAGTCTCAGGAAATTCATTTATGCAGTACATCCTACATCATACAATGCAAACACAAACCCACCAAGATGGTGTGAATGGCAGTATGTAAATTAATCATTATCTCAGGGAACACCCTCACCTGTATAAGGTTTGAGGTCTAATTGAGCTAACCATCACCTGGGAGGAGGGTGTGACAACAGCCCATGAAAGGAAACAGGAAACAGCAGAGTGCCAAGATGTTGGCTGGAAAGCCACAGTTCACCCATGGAGGTCGGCTGCCGGGATTTCGTAATTAAAGGAGCAGTTCAGCTGCTACATAACGAGAGAAAATAAGATTGTCCTCCTTTTAATAGTCAGTCTCAGAAAAATGATCTCTAAATGTCCCTGTTTTTGTAGGTAAGTTCATTGTCTTTACTGTGTCTGACTATTGGCTATTTGGATTTTAGACTCTTGCATATTTGTATGCTGACCTACACCACTGTTTCTCATTGGTACTGCAGGATCATGTGACTTGACAACCCCATCAGCCCTGGCGGCTCTTACAGGCAGAAGAATCGGGCTGTAAATCAATCACTGTGGCCCTTCTATAGCGTAATTTAAGGAACAATACAACTATTGATATGGGTGGTGACTACCCCTGAACATACAGCTGCAAGTAAATTTATGTGAACCTTTGGATTTAATAACTGGTTGACCCTCCTTTGGCAGCAAAAACCTCAACCAAATGCAGATCAGACCTGCACAACAGTCAGGAGGAATTTTAGACCATTCCTCTTCACAAAACTGTTTCAATTCAGCAATATTCTTGGGATATCTGGTGTAAATCGCTCTCTTGAGGTCATGATGCCACGGCATCTCAATTGGGTTGAGGTCAGGACTCTGACTGGGCCTGATTCTGTTATGTTCAACTTATGGACATGTATGTTGGTGTGGGGAAAAAATGGTTCATTAGTTTTTATGATGACAGTGTCCAGGGGTGAAACATCCCCAGTATGTCCCCAGTACGGCACCTGCACCCCCTGCCAGGAAATGTACAGGTCTAGGGGGTAAAACATCCATGATGTTTAATGGAAACATCCATGAAAAATTCATCCCTCCAACTGACGACCTTGCGGCTGACCTAATGACACCATCAGAAGGTCAAAACAGGAAATATCACTTCACCTGAGGTTAAACACTGGGCAGCATATCCTGGCTGTAAATACATCTTTGTTCTGGTTTCGTTTATTGTAAGTGGATTTGTATGCTGTCTTCCATCATGCTTTTATCTCTACAATAAACTGAAAAACTGGAGCCTTTTAGGTCTTTTGGGTCAGTGGTATGACTGGAGCAGGAATAATGAATCATACAGTGGAAAGAACTTTAGGATCAGTAATCCCCATCAGGTCTAAGTGGTGCCAGTTGGTAACATATCTTCAATGGACCATGGCAAATAGTTAGGCAGTGGGACAGTTAGTGGTCCCTGTGTCTTTATTCATTTATTTGAAAAACTGAATTGACAAAAACAGAATTATAAAAAGGAAGGCTTGGTTTACAAACTTTTATGCTGGTTAGTAATGTACACATAGCTCTAATATATATATAAAGAGTGAGTCAAAAGTCACAGGATATCCTTTTATTTCAGAAATATTCTGGGCATAGCCTAAAAGATAGACCCTTTTATTACATTACATTTATTATGTTTCTGGAATAAAATGGTATCTTTCACCCTGTACATAACAGCTCTGTGTTTTTTTTTTTTTTTTTTGAGAAAAAGTAGCTTGGGCTAAATCGCATTTTATTCTTGACAATTGGGATATTTGCACAAGCGACTCCATCCAATTCTCATATTATACTTTGCAAACGGGGCGTTAGCACAATCATATCGAACCAATTGGCTCCCTATTCGCTTAAAAAGTCCTTTTTACTTTCCACTTAGCTAAAAGAGGAGAAACTGGAGTGCAGAGCCATTTTTAGAGATAATCAGAAAATCAGATAATCAGCTACAAGTTAGCTAAAGCAGCTTTTCTCAACCTTAATATTGGATATGTTATATACAGCTCTGGAAAAAACAAGAGACCACTTTAGTTTCTGAATCAGTTTCTCTGATTTAATTATTTACAGGTATATTTTTGAGTAAATGAACATTGTTGTTTTATTCAATAAACTAAAGACAACATTTCTCCAAATTCCAAATAAAAATGTCGTCATTTATAGAATTTTTTTGCAGAAAATGAGAAAATTAGTGCTTTCAAACCTCAAATAATGCAAAGAAAACAAGTTCATATTCATAAAGTTTTAAGAGTTCAGAAATCAATATTTGGTGGAATAACCCTGGTTTTTAATCACAGTTTTCATGCATCTTTGCATGTTCTCTTCCACCAGTCTTACACTCTGCTTTTGGATAACTTTATGCCACTCCTGGTGCGAAAATTCAAGCAGTTCAGCTTGGGTTGATGGCTTATGATCATCCATCTTCCTCTTGAGGTTTTCAATTTTGTAAAATCAAAGAAACTCATAATTTTTAAGGGGTCTCTTTTTTTTCCAGAGCTGTTTTTTTTTACGGCATAATTATCGTTAGAACACAAGGTTTTTCTGCTTTTTCCCCACACTAAGGTCGAAACCCATTTTATTCCTTGGCCATAATGCCTAGCCCTATCCATCTGTTTTGCGCATGCACGTCTAGAAGCAGGGTGTCCAGATTCTTGTTTGACCTGTGAGGTAGGGTAAAGAATTAGGGGTATTTGGCCCTTCAAACAGAGGGCTATGACCGCAACTGGCAAGACTGTTATCGCATTAGCCTGTTAGGCTCACCTGATGATTTTTTAGGGTAAGATTTTACTAGAAAAAAGGGGTAGGGGTTCAAATGAGAAATGTGATGGAGCCTAAAAAGGACAAGCAAAAAATATATAGCTAATCTTGCTTATGTATTTCATATTCAGTTCAGTTAATCAGGTCATTTTCAGGTCATTTTCTATTCCCATTTTCTATTGCGCAAACTCTTCAGGTGGCCACTATATATAGACACTGGTATTGAGAAAGTGGAAGAGTTGATTAAAAGGCAAAAATAGAACTCAAGTTTGAGCTCACCTCTAGTTTGACGGTACAGATCTTTTTTAAAGTAGGAACTCATTCCCAAGCTAAAAAAAATGTATATGTATAGGTTTATTGATTTTAATCAACTGCTTCATTTGAAATACAATGTTTTTAAGGCCCGTCTTCTAATAATTGCAATAGCAATAAGCAATACTCATCTCAAAGCCCAGCACCAGTAACAGTTTGAAAGCAGTATGAGGGGTCAACATGATTTCCCTGAGGGTGGTCACTGGCAGTGTATCTATTTACCCTGTTCCTATCAGAATGAAGCTGTCTCAGTCTGAATTTGCTTTTCTTGTCTTTTCGTCTATGATACATGTAGCTTGCTTGTGTCTGTGAATGTTTGCTAAGCTCTCTTTCTCTCCTCTCTATTTTCCTTTCTAATGGGTCTGGGTGGAGTAGTTCTCTAATCTCTGTTTCTGTCTCAGTGGGTTTGAAAGACCATTTGCTGCTGTCTTTAGCTAAGCCTTTAAAGCTCCCTGTGAAAGCTCCCACTGTGCTGTCACTTAGCACCCATTGATGAAATATGAAATGCTCTGCAGATAAGCATTCAAACTCTGCAGACTACAGCCACGAACAGAACACAGTTCAGCGCTCAGCGCTCTGCATTTGAAAGAAACGTAAGTGGATGAGTGAGCAAGTGTTTGCTTATGAACACAGCCTAATTAAACTATCAATGTTTCAAGTTTCGTCATTTGACCCACATACTGTAGCTAACTGTTGGTTTGAAGTCCCTGTTAATTATTCTCTGCTAATTTTGGGACATGACCCAGAAATGTTTGGATAGAAATCTTGCAGCTAATTGATTCTCAGTGAAGAAAAAGTGCAATATGATTTTTTTTTCTGTTGAAAAGGCATATCTGAATATAATATTCATCTATGCAGCAGTTTGAACAACCCTGTTAAAATTAACACTTAATATTGGGACACTATCTACAAAATCCCAAGAGTAATTACTGGGTGATCCTGCTTTGCTTTGTTGGAGTAAATGCATCTCTCCAACTCAACTGTCTCTCTCAGAAAGCCGCTCAGGTGCGTGCGCAGTCTCTCTTATCATTTCAAGACTTGACTACTGCAACTCCCTGCTGGCTGGTCTTCCACTGTGAGACACCAGAATCCTACAACTAGTTCAGAATGCAGCAGCACGACTCTTCTTCAATCTTCCGAAGTTCAATCATGTGACCCTTTGATGCATTACCTCCACTGGCTTCCTGCTGCTGCCCGCATCAAATTTAAAACCCTGACGCTGCGTGAAATATTTTATTTTATTATAGGACAAGTTCTTTTAAAGTGACCTATTACACCCTTTTATAAGAAGCCTATGACACTTTTTTAAGAATTCAAATATGTTGAAAGTGGAAGATTTTATGTAATTATAGGACAGTTTCTTGTAAAATTAATAATTATTCTGTTTTATAAGGAGTATACGTTTTTTTCCAACAGTGTGGCCTACAAAGCCAAAAAACACCAGACCAAAACGCCAGATCTGAACCAAGAGCTCTTAGAGCTTCCAGAACGGCTCGGCTCGGACCACCATCCCTCAAAACCCACAAAAAACAAACATCCAGACTCGTCTCTGTACTCGAACCAAGGTGGTGAAATGAACTTCCACTGGGTGTTCTGAACAGCAGAGTCAGAATCTTCAAACACAGACTGAAGACTCATCTTTTTAAAGAGTTCTTAAACTAATCGTAAAAAAAACTCCTAGGGTTCTAAACATTACCAAGCTTTGTGTATCTCTCAATCCTAGTCTCTACAATAAAGCACTGTTTTAAATTGCTCTGGATAAGGGCTTCTGCTAAATGCCTCAAATGTAAAATGTAATTGTAAATCTCTACTGTGGATGGAGGGCTTTATTATCTATTTTGAATTTGATGCCATTCAGTGGTTACATTCATCATTGAGGTCATGAGATTGGACGATCTCTACCCCAGCTCATCCCCAACAAGAACACAGTTTCACTGCCCCACAGCTCAATGCTTGAGGAATTTACTCCCCTTTAGCTCATGCCTGGCATTAGGCCTGGTGCCAGTAGATGTACAGTATGTTCATAGAATAGAGAGCCTAATTCTATTGTCAGTACTTCTCTACTACAGGGACTAGACAAGCCGTGTGTGCATCTGCAAATCTACATCAGCAATGGCTTCAACTTAAAGTTGCAAGGCCCCAAGACTGTCAGTGTTGATTAAAGAAGACTAGACTGCTTATAGCTCGCTTATAGAATGCTAAAATAGAGCCCTATATGCACTGTTAAACTATTCAAGAACTAGTTCTATACAAGAGGCATGTGCTGCTGTATACTAGAAAATGCAGACATGGTATGTTGTAAAGACAGTTTTTATGTTTCTTCACTCTTTTACAGTTGCTTAAAGTTGTCTGAAATCGACTACAAGTCAAATTTGGAAAAAAAATCAAGAGAATATAAGTAAATAGATTGAAATTAAGCTACAATTTATTGATCTATTGTTTAGTGGAAATTGGTCATTTTGCTGCCTAATAATGTCCAGCCTGGCAGCAGCTCAATGTCATCAGTGGAACCCTGGCAGCTGAGGGAGTGTGAGTAAGTGCTTTACCCAGGAGTACAACCCAGCGTACACAGACATTTCTAGAATTTGTACCACAGCCATCTGGTTGCTGGCTCAACTCTCTTTTCACTTGGCGTCTGGCAATTTTGTTCATTAAATTAAATATAAAACAATGCGCCGCAAACATTACACATATTAAAATAGAAATAGCAAAGATTAAAGAGACAATAAAGCTTTTAGATTTCCATTACCTCTATAAAACTACATCAATGAAATGACTAAAGACACTAAGAAAAATGGTCAAATGCACATAAACATCTGATGCTCTGATGTTTAGTAATGTTTAGATAGGTTTGATGGTGATCCATCTTTTTGGTAGATTACAACAAATAAATGACTTCATCTGTCCTCAAGATAAAATGCAGGGTGCCACATCAAGTGATTGATTGTAAATAAATTGTTTTGAGAGCTTGTGTGAGAAATGTGTGAAGACGAAAAATCTGTGTAGTAAGGAGTTCACTGATGATGAAGTGTGAGTGATGAAGTAATCAAGATCAGAGAAGATGGTGGTGATGCACTGAAGGTAATAGGAACCAGGGGTAACTATGTCTGCAACTCACATATAACCACCTATTTTATATACAATCCCACACAAAACAAACACCACACATACCAACATGTATATGTAAGTTATTTATTTATTACTGGTGATGAAATAAAATTATACCTCTGAAAAATAAAACAAGCCCTTAGCCACCAGGCAATGTATTCTAACCAAATGCACACCATAACTCTGAAACGTGCAGATGCAAGTTCAAGCGCTTATTAAAACAAAGCCACAGGGCAAGGGATAGTCAAAACAGGCCAGGTCACCACCAGTAAACAATAGCCAGACACAAAACACATAACAGATACGAGAAACAATCCAGGGGTCACACTATAGGGCAGCAATGAAGGGGAGGAAAAAATCAGAGTAGAGAAAAACAAAAACTAGGTCACAACAGGTAGGCAAAAACGGAACAATAGAATAATGTTTTTTTGAGAGGAGAACCAGCAATACTCAGCAAGGGTGTGAGTAAAGTGAGGGGTTTGAATAGGACAGGTGTTCAGTATTCGGATGATTGGATGTCAGTGAGTGGTAAGTTTGGGGTAGCGTAGTCCGCAGGTTGTAGATCGCAGGTAGAGCTGAGTGTAAGAAAAACAGAAGTGCATTTGGCATCAAGCGTGACACATATAAAACTCTGGAACAAAATAAGATATCACTTAAAAATGATGAGTTTCTTTGATTTTACCAAATTGAAAACCTCTGAAATATAATCGAGAGGAAGATGGATGATCGCAAGACATCAAACCAAGCTGAACTGCTTGAAAGTTATCCAAAAGCAGTGTGTAAGACTGGTGCCAAGACTGGTGCCAAGATGCATGAAAACTGGGATTAAAACCAGGGTTATTCCACCAAATACTGATTTCTTTATAAATATGAACTTGTTTGCTTTGCATTATTTAAGGTCTAAAAGCTCAGCATTTTTTTTGGCTCAGCATTTTATTTATTTCAGCCATTTCTCATTCTGAAACACACATTCTGAAAATGAATGCTCTAAAGGACAATATTGTTATTTCAAACACTGTAATAAAATGACAGAATGGCAGTCTGTTTGAATATTGTAGAATTTGTAATTTTTCTACAGCTTAAACTTCTACATTTGTGATATTGTTTGATGAATGTTTTAGGACAACTTTTTTTTATTTTAATAGGCTCTTGTCTCTCACTTTGACTGTGAAACAGATGGTCATCTTCATCATGTGGAAGTCTAAGCATGTGTGTGCTCATGTGAAAAACAGCTAATGACACACATATGCTTTCTCAAAAATCATTTTCCCACCATCTGTGACAAAATATGAAACACTGCTCTACACAAACACCTGCTATCAGAATGCTGCTGAGATATTTAAAGGCTATTTAACTAAACACATTTTTAAATTAGCGTTTTGTTATTGTCTGGATCCTTACTTAAAAATGATGTAGCATGTTCTATAGATAATCTATCGTTTAATAAATAATGTATATCATAGTAGCATAATTCTGGTACCAAGAGTAAAACAGGATCAGCATCAGGGGCATTTCAAGGCATTTGGTGGCCCCAAGCAAAAACACTTACCACTGTCGTCTTTTCACTTTTTTTTATTTTCTCTTCTTTTCTCTCATTTTTTTCTGTCTTCCTGATGGATAAACTTGCTTCACGATTGTTGAAGTTTGATATTTTGCCGACTGTAGAAGACCAGACTGGCTGGCTGGCTACTGTCAGCAACTGATGGGATGGACCCCCTTTGATGGGGATTCCAATAACAGTGTCACTGTATTTACCAGCACAGACCTCAGAATTTAAAGGGGTGCCCCCCGACAATGTTTGGCCTGGGGCCTCTTGACAACAACTGGTTATGAATTGAATGCAATGACAAACTGTGTGAGCACCCTTTTATATTCTGGGAAGGCAATTGATTGGTGTGCTCGCCGTGTTGCAACACTAGAGTGGAAAGAACACTACTGAAAGTTTGCTTTAGGGACTTTATTCAATATTAAACTATTCAGTCTGATGGGGGAACCTAATTGACCCATGCAGTTTGGGAGAACAGTGCTTGTACTTGCTGGGAAAAGTTAAGCCACTGTAAAAGCAGCAGGATTTGTCTGTGATGTCCATTTAAAATGAGCTCAGAAGAAGCTCGAGCCCAACAGACTGACAGTCAGCGCTGCTTCTCCAAGCATGATGTGCAGTAATACAGTATAAGCTTCTTGTGAAGCACCACACAGACTGAACTGAGTTCACTAGACAGGAAAATTGGACGAAAGTCAAAGGATTACAGGGACATTTTGAACAATGTGGAGGTTTACTCACATGAAAAAAAAGATTGTATGTGTTCATGCTCTTCGGCAGAACCCAAGACCTTTCTCACCCAGTGTTTACTTGCCCCCTAAAGCCAAGGCAATTTATTCTTGTTACGTAGGCTCCAAATTGACATGGTAACGTTGACACGGGAGAGCCCTCATTTGCTTGGTGCACTGGGTGATCCTGACACTGAAGGGAATATAAACGGAATTAAATGAGTTACAGGCCAGAATTCCACATTTTCTTCTGCCTAGTTCGTGTCAAATGTAGTTTTAATGGAATCAAACTCAAATAGGCAAAAGTTACAAACTACCCCAAGTGCAGTGGAGTCAATCAGCCAAGAAATATCATGCTCTTGCTCTCTCTTGGCCTCCATACAGTTCAACCAGGCTAGTCCTCTCTGGCCACTCTCTCTCTCTCGTTCTCTCTCGCTTCACCAGAAAGTGGCTGCTTGTTAATGCAGGGTCTAAATGTCACAGCCAGAAACTGGAGACCCATATCTGACCCCTATAGACTGTTCCTTTGATAAAAGCAGAAATTGATTTGTGCTTCTCTATCACCACCATTTCTGTTGTGGCTGATGGTGGCAGACATTTGTGATAACATTCTATTTGTCAAAACAACCCAGCCAGTGCCATCAAATGGCAATGCAAATGTTTTTTTTTTCTTGCGTATTGTTACACGCGGCTTTATTAAGATACGGCAGAAGCAATCATATTCTGTGTGTCTGTACAGCCAAGACAACAGCGACACGGTCTGATAAAGCTTTGCGCCGTTTTTAATTTCAATTGCAAACATTTTCAGTGTAGATAAGTGTTTAAATCAATTTCCCCCAATCCAGCTTCCTGTTTACAGCTAGGTTGTTCGAAATATGGACAATGCACAGCTTTTTAATCCAATACTGCAGCCATCCAGTCACTTTCACTTCAACCTCACTATGAGTTCCACTGCTAAAGTGAATTAGGCCTGTCGTTCTCAGTCTGAAGAACCTTGTTAACGTTATTATCAAGCCCAGGGAAACAGGCATCGACTCCACTGTGGTCCTGTGAGGGACATTTGTAACTGTGTGTGTGTGTGTGTGTGTGTGTGTGTGTATGAAGCTTCCTCTTCGTCTCTTCTCATGTCAGGCACAACCTCTGGCAGCATTCATCCATCAGAATTAAAATAGTTATCTAACATCTGGTGAAGTTCTCTCTCTCTCTCTCTCTCTCGCTCTCTCTCTCTCTTTCTCTCACACACACACACACACACACACACACACACACACACACACACACACACACACACACACACACACACATTTTCCGGCCAACAGACTCAAGTTAATCATAATTTAGTTGTCTAGTCATGTTTCCAAATGATCATCATCTGTAAACTGTAGTTATCAGATATTTTCAGAGCTTCACAAACATCATTAAAATTACCTCTCATTTTGTTTGTATAATGTGATAACTAGGTTAACACTTATATCACGGCCAATACTTACTCCCAATTACACATTAATATGAAACCTTTATATTACAATAGATTTTGCATATACACTTATTTATTTTAAACTACAACATAATGTATTATTGCTGATACACATACTTGATGTTTTTAATTCACTACAAAATATATGGTACATTTATGTACAACAAAATTACTGTCCAAGATTTCCCAGCTATTTATACAAAGGCAGATGCAAAGATATAAGGTAATATTTAACATTGACATATAAATGCATATGATTACTGTGTAAGTAAAAGGTGATGTAACGTTTAAAAGAATTAAAAAAATCTTTTACAAATTTTACAACTACTACAAAGCATAGCACTACTACAACTACACTAACATTCTTACAGAACCCATTTAATGAAATGCTTTATGTTCTTTATAACTAGTTCTAACTTGACTTCTAGAACAAAATGTTACAATTCAAGTCATTAAACGGTTGTGTTATTTGTTACATCAGTATTTTAACCTTAAAATATTTACAAAACTTCTTTACTACAATAATAAAAAAAAACATAATGAAGCAGAAATTCTTTAATTTAATATCAATATTCAGAAATGAGTTTGAGTTGAGTTTGGGCTTTTACGGGTTAACTTAGCTAGGTGTGTGTCTCTATTTAATTCAGACATCCTGTCTGTTCCAGCCAAGGCTGTCTTATACTCCATTCTTACACTAAACAAAAACTAAACAAAATATATATAAATTGACATTTATTTTAGGCCTATAAAGATGCCAATGAGGTTAGCAATTTTGTCTTAGTAGATTTCTTAAACTAAGCAATCACAAAGTCTCAAAATAAGTGAAATAAGTAAAAAAAAATACAGTTGTTTGTCTTAAACTTTTTGGACAGATTGAATCAGAATAACAGATTTGAATCAGAATAACTTTCAAATTGTTCAAATCAAATATAAGATTACAAATTTAAGTAAGAATTATAAAGATCATTATTCCTAAAATAAGCAAAATAATCTTACAGTTCCAGTGCTTAGTAAAACAAAAAACAAAAAAAAGATATATTGCCTTGACATTAGATTGTTTTACTTGCTAAGATTTAGTTTTTTTTTTGTAGTGTACAGAAAATAAAAATGTACCAAATTTTGTCACAGGAATTTAGAAGGGAACGGGAACGACACATCATCATACTAACCATACTGCTTTTCTACAGTCATTATTTGTAGCATTTTACAACAGTTGTGACTTTAATCATCATGTAATATTACAATGAATATCTTATAGTCCAGTAAATATATTTATCTGTACATTTTAATTGCCACTACATTTTACAGCATTTAAAAAAATATCTTGAATTTTTGTTTTCTTTTTCTGCCTTGTTTGAAGACTTTCTCAAAGTCTGTCAATTGTATCCTTAAATCTCTCTCTTTCTCTCTCTCCTTGTAAACAGATGCAAGTGAATCATGCTTTTGTCGCTAAGATGTGTTCCCAAAGCATCGCTGTCTGAAAACTTTCACAGCAGTCACAGATATTTCAGAGAGATTCACAACAAGGACTGTTTTTATACTGTGGAAAAAAAATCATAAATGTTTGGTGAAGCATAGGACATAGAGTTTATACTTAATCTCCCTCTTGACTGAAATATTGCAAATTTTGCAGCATATAAGCAGCTCAACATTAAGGGATAGCGAGACAAAAGCTCAGCTTTCACACAGCAGGCTAAAAGTAATATAAATTCAGTATAGTGTTTTTATAATGTACTTCACAGATTAAAGAACCAATAATGATTATTTTTCAGTAGTAAATGATAAAGTGATCAGGATGTATCATCATGTATCTGCCTCTCCTACTAGCAGCACCTGCCCAGTCTTCACTGGCTTTGCTTCTGGTTGCAGCCTGATGTAAATGTTATCTACCAAAGTAAGCAGTATATTACCAGGGTGTGTATTTTTGGAGCAGTGGGATTTTTCCTGTACAACAGGCTTAGCTTAGGCTAACTCAGTTAGCGGTGCATAAAGCTAGATTAGCTAGCCACGGACACAGTTCACATGGGCTGGTTTATAATGTGCAAACAATAAAAACACTCCAAACATATTCATTACCTGATTAATTTACAGAGTATGATTTGTCGTTTCATGCCATGGTAGTAGTTACTGAAATCGCCTTGCACTGGATTGTATAAATTTAGCCTCCCCAACATGGCAACCTGAGTGAGCTTTGCGTCTGGGGAGGGGGAGCGGGGCAGACAACTCTCTGTGGTGTTTTGAATTTAGCCATTTCACATGCTCACTCTCTTTCCCTACTGAATGCTGCTTTAATAGGAATGTAATGTAGATGAAATGTTAACAAAATACACTTCACATTTGGACCCTAAAGTGTAACAACTATATTTCAATGTTACCTAGCAGTTGATATTTAAAAAAAATGTAAACCAGATAGACAGACGGGTTAATTTTCTTTTCTCAGTTAAAATAATAGTTTTTAATAGGGTGCTTCTTATATTTACTGTTGTAATGTGATGTCAAATATAAACAGCTCCATTGAATAACTACGTTTGTTTTAATGACGAGAATTTAATCTGTTTTTCCTATATATCAATTTCTTTTTGTTCAAACAACATACAACTATTTTACTTTTTTCCACCGTCCTCAAACCAAATGCATACTGGATTAAATTTGGGAGAAACAAGTAAATCTGATCCAATTGTGTAACAAATCTGGACATTAAGGGATGCAATTATGATTTTTCTATATCACTTTTGATTCTCAAATACTGTTAAAATGAGAATCTAAGCCGTGAATCTCAGAGTTTACATTTATTTTCTTCCTAAAATGAGAATTTCCTGTTGGTCTCAGGAGAGCAAAATACATTATAGTGATCCACAAATGCTTCCTCTGGGTGGTCACCTCGTTGACCCAGAATATAATGAACCTCTTTTATTGGCTCTGATGGTGGTATATAAGTATATGATGACTTAATTTGTAGAAATAGGTAAATCACTATATACCACTGTGCAACAATAATTAATTAAAACAATTAATAGTGTTTATTTTTGACATGCTGTTGGACCCATAGGGGCTGTAAGATTAAATTAAATGTACAGTTCATTTACAACAATGATTTAACAAAGGCATCATTTTAATGATGAAAGGAATTAAATATTATCCTTTCAGCAGAGAATGTTACATCTTATCTCATCATCGCTTATAGGCCAATAAAGTAGAGCTTAGATTCTCTGCCTAACCCGACCCAAGGTGACGGGCCGAAATTCCCACCACTTTCCTTGGGCTGGGTCGGGCTCAAGAAACTAGTCTGTGATGTGGGCATCTGTTTTTTTAATGCTATTGTTGTTTTATATAAAGCTGTGGTGTGATAATCACGATATAGCAAAGTAACAAATCAAACTGTTTTATAAATGAATGTAGCCCAGGTTAGAATGTTATGATCACGCAGCTCCTCTGCACACGTGAGCTCCGCACTTGACTTGCAGCGCTGTGTGTATTTTTCTTAAATAATAGTTCTATGCTTCTTCAGTGTTGCAATGTTAAATAACATCATTCTAAACAGATTTTGCTCATTAAAACAGCACAAAAATGTTTTTAGAAAGCTCAATTTTAACGTTCAACTTAAAAAAAAATGTTGGGTTTAAATCAAGCTCTGGCTCATAATGAAAGTTATGCGTCCATGGGCTCGTTTTTTTTGGGCCTGATCTAAGCTCTACTATAAAGTGACACTGAAAGTTTTTAACTTTTTTTTAAATAAATGCCTTTTAAAACTCTTTGCACTGTTAGGAAAAGAGCAATCTTCATTTAATTGCTTTTACACAGGATATATTTAATGGCCTCATCTTTTAAAATACATGGAAGTTTAACTTCTTTGTATGAACAAAATCTACATGTTTGCAAAACTCTTTTTAAACTGTAGTTAAGTCTTAATAAAACTTAGAGACACTAGCAGAACACAACATCATTCATGAAAGCATTACATATGTTTAATTCCTAAATCCATTCACCTTCTTTTCCAATTTTTGCTGGTCATGGTTGCTTGGTGGCTTGGTGGTTAGCACGTTCACCTCTCAGCGCTGGGGTTTTGGGTTTCCAATATTCTTCCCATGTTCATGTGAGTTTCCTCCAGGGATTTTGGTTTCCACCAGCACGGCAAAAAACAAGAGACTAAATCGTCCCTGGTGTGCTGAAATATGGACTGGTACGCCACTGTGGCACTCCTGTTTAGTCCTCCAGGTGGACGATTGTTCCCAGTTGAGAGTACACTTTTCACAATTGGCTACTGCTTCTAACCCGTGTGAGTGCTGTTTGATTGCAGAGTGTAAAGCATTGTGTTGATTGTAAAAGTGTTCCAATCAACACAGTAAAAAATTGGGTATTCCTTGATAGACGCCATATAAGTGCATAAGTGCAATTCACCTACCATGTGTATTTTTTTTGGGTGGGAAGAAAAGCACCCATAGAAAACCGACATTATCAGAGAAAGAACACAATACTTTAAAACAGCAATGCTGTCAAATAAATACAGACAGAATTGCTGCAGCAAAAAAAGTGTATTCAAGATTTAAGTAAAGAAATAAATAAAAAAGCTCGACATCTTCCCAATATAAGCAAGACGTATTAAAGTTCTACTGCATTAACTATAAAAATACATATTTCTAATAAAAATACACCCGTAGTTTGTTTCTCTGGTCCAAGTCAGTTTATAGGTTATTTTATTTGGAGCGTTTTCTCCCTTGGTTTGGTTAGTTTTTACACAGGCACAAACCTAAATGCACAAAAACGAGTCCTGACAAACCACACGAGCATATTGTCTCTCTTGACTGAACAGAGCTTTCTGGTGTGGGAGCAAGAAAGTAAATATAGCTAGAAGATTCTGTGTTCCAGACCAGCACATACAGTAAAAAAAAATAAGAGACCACTAAATATGATGAGTTTCTTTAATTTTACCAAATTGAAAATCTCTGAAATATAATCAAGCGGAAGATAGATGATCACAAGCCATCAAACCAAGCTGAACTGCTTGATTTTTTGCAGCAGGAGTGGCATAAAGTTATCCAAAAGCAGTGTGTAAGACTGGTGGAGAACATGCTTAGATGCATAAAAAACTGTGATTAAAAAACAGGATTATTCCATCCAAGATTTCTGAAATCTTAAAACTTTATGGATATGAATTAGTTTTCTTTGCATTATTTGAGGTCTGAAAGCTCTGCATCTTTTTTGTTATTTCAGTCATTTCTCATTTTCTGCAAATAAATGCTCTAAATGACATATTTTTATTTGGAATTTGGGAGAAACGTTGTCCGTAGTTTATAGAAAAAAACAACAATGTTCATTGCAGATGCGATTTCAAACACAGTGTTTTTAGTGAGATCTGTGATTCAGATATCTGCATAGTAAACGGAGCTGCATACGCTGCATATGCAGAGTTTAGCTTAACAGCAGCAAAGACAGTGATTTATTCATAGGTATGGTAATTATCTGGGTAATTAATTAGGTTAAACAGCACCTGAACAGTCGTTTAGCTCAAATAAAAGCAGTATTTTTAATAGTTGGGTGGGATTGAGACCAGATCACATCCTCACCACAACTAAACTGCTTCAGAGTCCCTTTTAACCATACCAGATAGTGCTGATGTGAAAAAGCCAATAGTTCTCTTTTAATCCCTTTAGTCTGTTGAGTTTTTTATCTGGTGGTTTTTAAATTCTTGCTACATAGGTAATAAAAAGAAACCCTGATATATGATCTGAAAATACAGAGAAACTTGAAGAATCGACTGCTGGCTGAACTCTGGCAGCAGCCGAGACTATTTACACTCAGATCTGCTGACTCGACTTGGGCAGAGCTGTCTGTCAAAACCTTACATTTAGAGAAAGGGGAAGAGGGCAGACTGGCTACTGTTTATCAACAAATTCTTAAAGTAAAGAAAGTTGTGTTTCATGACTCATGACAATGTACTTCTTTTAGTTCATCAGGAGTTGCCTGTTCCTAATTATATCACTTAGTTTCTGTTTTTAATTTATTCCCCACTAAAAATGCAAAAAAGAAAGCCTCTATGTCAGAATTGCATAACCTAGATTGACCTATTATAATGTTTTTGCTCCGATTTTGCTGTGTGACTTTTTTACGGATGTTAACATTAGATGCTTACGCTAACAAAACGTTTAGTTTGTTCTGTACATATGTTATTAACTACAAAACCTACAATACCAGATTTTTATTTGCTTTCTTGTCCTGATATCACTCGCAATATAATAATGTTGTTTAAAATTGGACAAAGAATATTGCCTAAATGCAAGTTTAGTTCCAGCAGTGCACTTCCTCCCATGGTTCACTTCTAAGCTCAGAGAAATAAAAGCTCTTGGCCAACACCTTAAAGGTCTCATTCCATCGTTTTTTTTTTTTTTTTTTCATTTATTTTAAAATATCCAGTTGTGGTCTCTAGTAGGAATAAATGCCATACTGTATGAGCAGTTGTTTTTTTTTTGTGAAAAATAGGGTTTGAGTGCTTGCTCATTAATATTCATACATGCAAACATATCGCCTCTGATTGGCCAAAAGCACTGCAAAGCAATCGATTTTGACAACAATTAGATTTTTTTAAATAAAGACATTTTACTTTAATGACAATCTTTGCAATGCAATGCTTAGTGTAGCTCAGCCACTGACCTAATCTAGGATCTGTGTAGTGGATTAACCAGAGGATTTCTTCATTGCTTGGACACAAACACACACTACCCCCACTTTACGGCCTATAAGGAAACTTCGAACCCAGAACACTCTAAAAAACCTTGGAGTAATCTTTTTTTTTCAAACAACCTTAAATTTCAAAATGACATTTACTGACTATTTCTTCACTCAGCCTCGCCCGAGAGCCCTAAATGCGAGTTTAGGGTAAAATTCTGTTTACATTCCTCCAAGTCATAAACCTCGGAGTTAATGTAAACATTTGGAACATTTGCAACACATTTGCAACATTTGCATCACTAGGACGGGACTGCGGACTTAAGAGAGTGTCAAAACTTAATTAATGCCTTGGAAATTGTTAATTCACCAAATATATTATACCAATTTAGGGGTTTGTGCTTTCTGCAACCACTTAGAAATAAGATTCATGAAGTTAAAATGAATGCTCTTAGCTTGGAAATTACATTCCCAACACCAACTTCACCAACTTCCCCCACGGTCGTAAATTCCGACGACAGCCGCTTATCTAAACACAGCAGAGGGGAGGAATTTCTCACTAAGAAGATTTTGCTTAAAATACATATATATTGACTATATAAAAAAGGTGTTTTATAGAATGTTTACTAAATAATGGTATATGTGTCTGGTATATGGTATATGTGTTTGGATGTGTCCTGATTGAATTCTCCTACACATTCAAGTCTGAATCAACAAGGTTTAATTAGCATTTGATAATATAGCTTTATTTGGTTATCAGTGGTTTAATCATGTATTTTCTTTTAAGTGATTTAATTGGGTTTAAATAATATCATGACTCTTGATCTCTTTCTGACAGAGTACCATCCATCATTGTATTTCTAAGATTATCTTGAGTATTACAAAACTGTTTGTGGGCAATATATATATATTACATTTATTGTGATTCAATTGTAAGATTGTGTTTCCTGAATTTATCCTCACAAACTGATATGCTGAAAAATGTATTTTGATCCACTGTTTAGTTGAGTTTTCTTTTGGTTGGGTCTATTAGACAAATAGACCACTAGCTGATGCATGCTGACCATGTGAGGGGGGGGGTTTATGGCCCTTTGTGAATCCCCACCAAAGTTTGAAATTGCTCCTAGACCAATCAAAACACAGACATTTGGGCCACAGGGCCAATCATAGCTCAGGGGCCAAACAGGCCACAGGGACTAATAGTTTAAACTGGGAAGACACAGTTCAGTTTGCCAGTTTTTAGAGTTTCCAGTTCAGTTGGAGGAGTTTGCAGTTCAGTTCAGTTTGGAGTTGAGGAGAGGAGGAGAAGATGAGTTGAGGAAAACAGTTAGAGGAGAGAGGTTAGGGAGCCCAGAGATGGATAAAGGATAGACTGTTAGTTTAGTCATCTTAAGTTAGTTTTCTTAGACTAGTGCATTTAATCTTCAAGTATATTAATATTAGCTATCCTAGTTAAAATATCTAAGGTTATTTTACAATCTACGAAGCCAAGCATTATTCCATCTAAGTTTAGCTAAAGTACAGCTGAAAAGGAGATCCGCCAGATCCAACCCAGAAACCTGCGGTCCGGAGGCCACCAGCAAGCCAGCTGAGAGCGAAGGGATTTCCCTGTGGGTTCTACTGGGGCTCCGTGCTGACACAGGAAGTCAAGCCACCCTGCAGACCGGCTCACGTGATCCTTTTTCGGGGTGAAGCATCAGACGACCAACCCAGGCGGACTCACCAAGGCCCACTTCAACAACTCAGAGTAAGGCAGAGCTGGGTTTAATCTTTCGGCAGATGGTGTCTGTTGGTCATGGTTTGGTCGGGTCTTTAATAGAGCGTCTTTAGTATAGATGACTCATTTTGAGTGGCTTGGTTGGAAATAAGAACTGGTTTCGTAGACTTAAAATGCCTTAGACCCTTATTTAGAAATATTCACTTAATAGTTCTATTAATCTTTATTCCTTTCATATCAGCATTATAACGTGTTTGTTGTTTATTTCTCATTTATCATTCTACACTATGATTTGATATCTAATGGCTACATTTATGACTTTTTAATGAATTATTTACTCATATATGTGTGATTTAATAAATACTTTTATTTTACAAAACCTGTCATTTCAGTGTGTTTTTCTGGATAACTTGGTTATGAAAATTTCTGTCACCTGTAGAAACCACACCCTGAGATGTCTTGTGTTATTAATTAATTTGATTAATTAATTAATTAATTAATTAATCTAATTAAATTAATTTAATAACTGGCGCCCAATTAAAAAAATATTTCAACATCTCAATTAGCACCAGGTATTAAACCACTGAGCCGCTACATCTGTGTAAAACTCCAAATCCACCGGAGATCCTATGTAAACACATAGAAGTGGGTAGTCCAGGTCCATAAAGTAAAAATCCACCCTGGGAAGGAACTCAGAGAGACCTATAGTATTTCACAAAGAACAAGAAAAAGTGGATTTTAGCAGAAGGACACCTTTTAAATGTTTAATTAGGAGAAATGGTCTTACTGTCTATATTCCACTGCATTGTTATTGCTTGCTTAAGTATAGGGATGCACTAAATAAGCCTCCGCTGATGCTTTCTTATACTCTTCTATCATTATCTATAGTTGTTTTAGGCACAAAACTCTATTTAGGGATAATGACAAGGCTCATTGGAAAAGTCAAACCATCCTAAATTTCTTCAGTAATAAAAGCCCTATTCAGAGGCTGATTCAGCATAACAGGACTAGAAAATATCAGTAAAAAATTATGATTGATTTCATGGATTAAGAAATTTTTAGCATAAATGGTTGGGGCACACAACCCTCATCTTTAAAAAACAAGTTTATAACCTATTTGTTGCATAGTCTTAATAACAACATTTACTTTAATAATAAACAGGCTACATATTCATTACACATTCAGTATGTAGCTCATGGACTAAGCCCCATAATGACTTATCTAAAGCTCACAGAAGTGTCGCACATCTGAGGAGTCCTTGGCTCATCTTTTGATTTGAATGCTGCATGTCATATGTCTGATTTGAACGACTCATTTGAATATGCCATGCATGATGAAACTAAGTTTCTCACTGTCCATCAAAATGACTGGCGTTGCATTCAGACGAGACTAAAATCATTGAGTAACTCTGGTAACTACATGGTCTCACCTTCCCGTACAACACTAATCCTGTTAAAGGCAATAAGATTTATCTATCTGCGCCTTAAACATACCATTTTCTGAGTTCACTAGCTTCACAGCTATATATCCTTATTGTGTCTCTTATCACATTACCAAGTCTAGCTGCTCTTCTTGTCAGCCTGTGTGTGCCCAAACTGCTCATCTGATAAAGGCGAGTTTGTCCTCTGGTACTGCTTCCCTAAAATTGCTGCTGTTAATACAGTTGTAAAGAGACCTGACTTTGATTTAATCTCTCTAGCTCTTGCTCTGCACCTGACCTCTGTTTCCTAGCTAATTTCTCATTTGAAAGTGCAACTTTTTACAGTGTTAATCACGGTAAAGTCCTTCCCTATCTTTTTCCAAATGCTACTACAGACTCTGCTTGAGACTAAGGAATGTAACCATAAAAAATATAAAGTCTTATATTATGTAATATAAGTCTTTTACAGCCCCTGTCACAACAGGTGTTCTCCAAGGTTCAGCTCTTGGTCCTCTGCTGTTTATAATTTACATGGTACCCATAGGACAGAATTATTATCCTCAGCCATGTTCTTAGTTTTCATTGTGATACAGATGACATCCAGTTATAGCGAAGCACTGATTTGACCAACATTTCCACTGATCCTCTTCATTAAAACATTGGCATTTTTTTATTTTTGGACTTGATTTGCTTAAAACTCATTTAAAAATCTTACTTAAAAGTTTTGGTAATGCTTTATAATACAGCCCGCTTTTTAGAGGGTAAGTACTGTGTACTTATAGAGTAAGAACAGTAAAACACTGTACACTACATTATACAGCCCACTTCCTGTTGTTTCTGCGTACTTACTGAGCAAGTACTGTGTACTTAAAGAGCAAGAACAGTAAAAATCAGGTGAGGAATGAGTTTATTAACCATTAATACAAAACCTTGTGGTTTCTGTGTATTAATAAATTCATTTTCCTGAATTGTGTTATTGAAGATATATAAATATTATTGTATTTTAGGCTTGACATTACAAACTACACGTTTTCTTCCCGCTCCACCCTGACTGTTTTTAGCTGACAGTTTTAAAAGCACAAATCAAATTCTCATCTTCTTTTTTAAACTCATAAAATTATTAGAATAATAATTCCCTGGAGTGTGACTGGAATAAAGAATTTGTAACTGCCGTGAACAAAGGGCAAAATGATTATATATTACTTTATATGAAAATTGCACCACGAATTGCAGGTTCTAGCAGGAAAACTCTAGAAACAAAGTGCAGCAAGAAAGATTTAATCCCAATAAACACGTATGACAATTAGTAATAGTGAATATAGTGTATATAGAGTCTTTGGCGAAAGCCCCGTCGAAGCCCAGGTCCGCAGCGTCTGGAACCTCGCAGATCCTGCCGTACTTGTACGGCGGGGGCGGAGCCTATCCCCAAAAATATAAAAAGATATAATTACCCACAAGAAGATCCTTTACCTGGTTCACGTATTCTGGAAGGAAAACAGTTATAAACAAGCTTGAATAAGGCGTTCAAGATTAAAGTGTTATTTGCTGAGTACGTGTGTATTACAGTAGTTGCGCTCATGTTTTGATAGCATACATTTATTAGGTTCGTTGTATACAAAGTACTTGTATACACTGCTTGAGGCTATTTTAGAAGCGTATGATAAGCGTAACGTTGACGTGATCAGCATGAGAAAACACTGCGGACTAATACATTAAGCCTTTGAGGGGCACAACTTTTGGACGCCGTCGTAGCAAAACGCGGACTACGAGTCCAAAGGGAATAAGAGCGGGCACGGCCCGCTGTGCAGAAAAAACTCAGACTATGAGTCTATGAGCATAGGAACGGGCACGGCCCGTGTTGATATCTAGGAGCATAAGGAGTAGGATATTTGAGCGAGCGCGAGCTGTCGTGGCAGTACGTTATAACAGTATATTCATTTGACGTCTGTATAAAAATCTTACAACCGCCTCCAGTTGTTTGCAATTAAATGGATATATTAAATAGATATATAAATAAATAGATATATATGTACATAAATTACTTACTCAAACATCAGGTATCCCGAACAAGATGGGTGAGGGTATAAGAGCGGGCACTGCCCGCGATCGCAGCAGCGCGGACTACGAGTCCAGTGGTTATTAGAGCGGGCACGGCCCGCGATCGCAGCAGCGCGGACTACGAGTCCAGTGGTTATTAGAGCGGGCACGGCCCGCGATCGCAGCAGCGCGGACTACGAGTCCAGTGGTTATTAGAGCGGGCACGGCCCGCGATCGCAGCAGCGCGGACTACGAGTCCAGGGTTAATAGAGCGGGCACGGCCCGCGATCGCAGCAGCGCTGACTACGAGTCCAGGGTTAATAGTGCGGGCACGGCCCGTGATCGCAGCAGCGCGGACTACGAGTCAGGTTAAGAGAGCGGGCACGGCCCGTGATCGCAGCAGCGCTGACTACGAGTCCAGTGGGTATTAGGGCGGGCACGGCCCGAGAATTAAACTTTCCATTATCATTGACTGCTATAACATTTTACTGATGATTGTTATTAGACACCTTGTAAGTCATGATGCGAACAAAGCAAATATAACAGGGGAAGCGAAATTAATGTCAAAACAAATGTCAGGAAGCACCAAATGCAGAACCAAGGACAGACTGTCCTTGGAGAACACCCCCAAAACCAAAGGACCAGGGAAATTAACATCAGCACAAACCATAAGACATAAAGCAACGACAAACCGGATCGGATACTTAACATTGAGGCACGGAATTTGCACAGCAGTATGTCAAAGCAACCCGTGATCGGTAAATGCGCAAAACTTCGGCCACTAAAAAGGTTCTAAGGCAATAGCAACCGCTGCCCACGGCGTTGATGAATATGTTAAAACACGGAATCGTAAAAGTAGAATTTCTGCAAGAAAGGTACATGCCAATCATGAAACAAAACATAGCACAGGCAACACAAAATTAACCCAATAAAAGGCAGCAAATCTCCAGAATTAGACCAGGTACGGAGTCAGTGCAGTCCACGAATCACGTAATCGAGAACCTGTGCAGTACTGTACATACAAGCAGCATCGGACACGAGTCCTATCAAGCAGCGGAGCGGGCACGGCCTGAGACAATAAACAACGCGGACAGCGAGTACGGTAACGCATTAGAGCGGGCACGCCCGAGACAATAAACAACGCGAACTGCGAGTACGGTAAAGCATTAGAGCTGGCACGGCCCGAGACAATAAACAACGCGAACTGCGAGTACGGTAACGCATTAGAGCGGGCACGCCCGAGACAATAAACAACGCGAACTGCGAGTACGGTAAAGCATTAGAGCTGGCACGGCCCGAGATAATAAACCACGCGGACTGCGAGCCAGTAAAGCATTAGAGCGGGCACGGCCCGAGATAACAAACAACGCGGACTGCGAGTACGGTAAAGCATTAGAGCTGGCACGGCCCGAGATAATAAACCACGCGGACTGCGAGCCAGTAAAGCATTAGAGCGGGCACGGGAGATAACAAACTACGCGGACTGCGAGTACGGTAAAGCATCAGAGCTGGCACGGCCCGAGATAATAAACCACGCGGACTGCGAGTACGGTAAAGCATTAGAGCGGGCACGGCCCGAGAATATAAACGATGCGGACTGCGAGTATAGCAAACCATTAAAGCGGGCACGGCCCGAGATAAGAAACCGCGCAGACTGCGAGCCATTAAAGCATTACAGAGCGGGCACGGCCCGAGATTATGAACAACGCGAACTGAGAGTACAGTAAAGCATTAGAGCGGGCACAGCCCGAGATAATAAACAACGCGGACTGCGAGTACAGTAAACCATTAGAGCGGGCACGGCCCGAGATAATAAACAACGCGGACTGCGAGTACAGTAAACCATTAGAGCGGGCACGGCCCGAGATAAGAAACAACGCGGGCTGCGAGTACAGCAAAGCATTAGAGCGGGCACGGCCCGAGGTAAACAACGCGGACAGCGAGTCATTAAAGCATTAGAGCGGGCACGGCCCGAGGTAAACAACGCGGACAGCGAGTCATTAAAGCATTAGAGCGGGCACGGCCCGAGGTAAACAACGCGGACAGCGAGTCATTAAAGCATTAGAGCGGGCACGGCCCGAGGTAAACAACGCG
This sequence comes from Astyanax mexicanus, assembly GCF_023375975.1. Lineage (NCBI taxonomy): Eukaryota > Metazoa > Chordata > Actinopteri > Characiformes > Acestrorhamphidae > Astyanax > Astyanax mexicanus. The sequence continues at coordinate 50,338,407 of NC_064409.1, forward strand.
GACAGCGAGTCATTAAAGCATTAGAGCGGGCACGGCCCGAGGTAAACAACGCGGACAGCGAGTCATTAAAGCATTAGAGCGGGCACGGCCCGAGATAATAGGCAGCGCAGAAAGCGAGACATTAAAGCAGTAAGTAGAGCAGGCACGGCCCGAGACAATAAACAGCACGGAAGCGAGTACAGAAAAGCAATTGAACGGGTACGGTCCGAGATAAGAAGCAGCGCAATAGGCACTTGCGACGAGCAAAACAGCTGCATAACAATGCTTTATAACAAAAAACGTATTACAACCAATTATGAAATTTACAAAATAGCGCCACTTCGACAAAATAACTTAAAACAAATGAAACAGTCAATACAAATCACCCAATACGAAAAAATATTAAAGCAGCCCCATAACAAAAAAATGCCACAATACAAATATCAAATACAGTGCTTCTAAATTAATGTGTAAAATACGAAGGTATATAAAATGGAGAAAACGGCACCCATAATAGAGCCGGTTCCAATAGGTGACTTCGAAGAGTCGGCTCCTGAGCCGGATCGATCGCGAACGACACATCAATAACATTCAGCAACAGTAAAGCCCAAGACCGATAAACGAACCATAGGAGCGTCGCGAGAATGAGATCACAACGAACGAGGATTAACCAAGTACACTAAGTTTATTTATCATCGATCAAATTAGGTTTTGGTGCTGCATGAACGAAACACTTTGCAAGCAGTGCCTGAAGGGTCAGCTCCACTGAGGCGTGGGCGTGTGTGTGTGTGGACAGTAGGAAGGGAGCAGGCTATCAGCGCCACATTGCTGGTTCAATAAAAAACCCAAGTTAATTTCGAGCACTAAACGTAAGCAACACAAGCAGGCGTGCGAAGCGGCAGAAACGTAAAAAACGGAGGGCGGGCGCGGGGCTAAAACTATCGGGTGCCAGCAGGAGCGGGTTTAAAAACAGCCATCCAGCCCAGACTTCTTGAGCGAAGCGTACAAACTCAGCCACAGGCACCGGACAGAGCCGTGGAAAACGCAGAAACACCAAGCAACTATCCGAACACCGCCGAGAAAAGCCTCAGCACTAGACCAGAACGCCACAGAATCGACACTGAGCCGAAACAACCAGCACGATTCAGCACACGGCTGCGAGCCGAGACAAAGCATCGGAGCAGCAAGCCTCGAAGGCAAGCGCGACACGGTCACGTGATCCAGCAAAACAGGAACCCAGACCGCCAACAGCAAACACAGCGAGGATCCAACCAAAACGCCAGCGACAGAACAGAGAGCAATACAAACCAACATGGATCCTACGAGCAGGAAATCGAGCCAACTACGAACGAGCAGCCACGCAGACGGGCGAAAACGGCAAACTGAGAGCAGGCAATGACAAATGGCAGAAACACCATGAAGCCACGCGGCAACGACCGGCGCCCGAAAACGTATGTCAGCGTCTGCAAGCAGGGCAGAACAGGTATGAGGGAGGTCTTTTAAGGACAGGTGGGAGTTGGTGATTGGCTGAGAAAAGTGGCGTGATTTCGAGTTTCCCGCTAGAACCTACGCGGAGCTTTCAGTTCTCCTCCTGTGCTTTATTTGTACCTACATTAAAGTATGAGTAGGACCCCATAAGTATTTTATATGTACTATTTCATAGAGAACCGTTACACCATAAGTGTTAAGAAAGTGTTCCTGGTTGTACTATATTTATACCTACAGTTAAAGTACCTGTAGGACCCAGTAAGTATTTTGAATGTAAAGAGTAAAGAGAACTTACCCTCTAAAAATTATTTTTTTACCACTTTTTTTTAGCATCTGTTTAGTTCAATTTTTTTTTTTTAGCTTCTTAGTTTTTTTGCAGAGAGTTCAAACACAGGGAATATGGAGGCACTACCCCTGTGTGTATGACCCTCTGTGGGTAAATGACTGTAAGGCATTTTGAAGTAAGTTAAAAAGGGTCATTATTTCAGAGCAATAGCGATATGTAATATATACTAGCTGCTAGATGTGCCATTCAATAATATCTTTTGTGTAAGTGATGCCTTACTCCCTGTGGATTTGTTAAAATACCATTATAATCAAATACAAAAAAACCTATTAGTACTACCTCCCATGAACTATTTAGTTTTACAGGGTGGGATATCTGCTACTAATTGGATATTCACTCAAGGCTTCATTGCCAGATACACTAAGGAGCTCATTTTGTTTATACGGTACAACTTGTTGTGCAGAGTCTGACAGCATGGTATAACTATTAGGTTTCATCTACAACTTTTCCAACTGTTATACTTAGCATTCAAAAAATGTGTATAATAAATACAGCAAATTAGACAAATAGAATAACACTAACTACACTGAGATAAAAATAAGAAGAGAAGCTATTGAATTCAGAAATGTGGGATAATATGTGGACAGATTTATTTTGCTAAATTAAAATTGTAGAACTAGATTTAATTTTATTGGAAAAACACATGCTACAACTGAGCTGTACCACCAGCAGAGGAGAGCGTAGTGTGAGGTACGGTGAGGAGATCACTGCCAGAGCCAGAGAGTGAAATAGGCACAGGTGGCAGACATCACAGTATTACTTTTCAGTATTAGCATTCAGTGCCTTGGCACTAAAACTGTAAAAATACTCCCTCTAAAATGTTACGATAGGTGTACATTAATTAACAGCACTTAACACATAATGAATTAACAAAAAAGGCACTATTAATAATTACACATTTTTTATTAATGTCTCAATTCATTATTATTTACAACTTATTTACAACAATGTTTGTTAATGTCTTGACTAATGTCAATTAATTAATAGTTGAGATAGAAAGAGGTCTGGTATTTGTGACCCTTAATGTAAAGTGTTATCACACTCTCCTACATTCTTTCTGTATAAAACTTACACCTGTTCTCCAGCAGCTGCATTGGCTTTCTGTTGAGATAAGGATTTAATACAAAATCCTTCATCTCAACTTCAAAGCTCTACATGGCCTGTCTCCTTCATATTTGTCTGAGCTCATTTCTTTCTGTCGTCCTTCCCACTTTCTATGTCCTCCAACTCTGGTCTCCTTTCTGACCCTTCATCAAAACTTTTTACTTTGGGTGGTAGATCGTTCAGTGCTGGAGAAGTAAAAAAAAAAAAAGAGGTTTAGGTTATAAAAACACAGCTTGAGCTTTAAGCATCTCAAAAAGCACTGTTAAATCCATCATCCATAAGTGGAAAAATTATTCTATAACTGCTAACCTACCAATACATGGCCGTCCACACGAACGGACAAATCGAACAAGCAAACAGATAAAGCAAGACTAAAACTAAAACTGTAAATATACTCTCAGTAACACTTTACAGTATGCATACATTAATAAACAGTACTTACCACAGAATGTCTTAACAAACTGACACTAGTTAAGGCATTTATAGTTGATACACATTTTATTTCACATTAAATTAATATCTCTTACAATCAGTGGCGGATGCTGGTCTTTCAAGGAGGGGAAGCTCAATTTCGGTAAACAAAAGGCATTATTTTCAAGTTTTCACTACACAACAAAAAGGTACCCATTCTTTACATTGAACAGTTACATAAAAAAAGACGCTATGACATGAATAAACATAAAATGATCAGTAAAAAAAAAACATTACGCAAAATCTTTAAAATTGGTAAAGGAAAAAAAAATGCAGGTAAATTTTGTTCCTTTTTGGGCAGTTTTAATTTCCTTAAATAATCCCTTTATTAATTTAAATTATTTTAATTATTTTTAATGATAACACAATACTTACTACTGGCCCCAGTTCATTTATGTCCTGAGATAGTTTCATCAAGAGGAATGGCCACATTTTATTTGTTACAGCACTTCCAGTCAGCCCGCTCACTTTATCAAACCAGAACAGCTGAAAATACCTGTTACTTTTCCCCACCTTTTACACCAAATTATTCTGAGCAGTTGATCTGCCTTCCTGTTTAACTCTTAAGTTTTTCTCCGTAAGGAAGACTATCAAATGGCTTCTCCAAAACGGATTTTTACACTAAAAGATCGCTGATTCGCTCATTTCGCTGTCAATCAAAAAGGGACTCCGCCTCAGACAGATCATCCAATCATCATGCAGAAGCTGAGCGTCCGGGCCGGCCGAGGCCAGCCCACTGCCCCATAGACGCTGAGCGTCCGATGGGCGGGACAAAGCCCAGCATTTATCCAATGACTCGTCTCGTTTCGCCGCGCGCTTTGCTCCGTTATTGAAGTCTGTGGACGCGCAGCGTCCGCACTGTTTAAAGCAGCGCTGTGAAGCTACGGGAATGAGTGAGAGGAAAGCCGCGGCGTTACCAGTGATAAGAAGCTGATTCTGAACTAAGTCCAGCACTTTGTAGCGCATATTTAATCAGTGACATGTACACACAACAGTATATATTTAATCACTTAAATTACATTTTAGGGGAAGTTGAGCTTCCCTTGCAGTCTTAGAGCAATCACCACTGCTTACAATATTCGTAAGCATTAAAATATTGTAATGTTTATTAGCACTTTACAGACACTCGCAGATACAAAACACACAGTTTATTAATTAATGGGGTATGCTTACAAGAGCAGTTAGGGACAGGCAGGGTCAGTGACAGTGAGGCAGCAAAAGTAAACAACATAATAGAGTGTTGTCTGACAAAAACCAGGCCATACACTGTAAATCCAGAAGAGAAAGGGCTAAGACAAAAGAGTGGTCAAAAATACAAAAATGGATCGGCAGCAGAGATAAACAATAGAGAGGGCAAGGCAAAATTTCAAAGTCGAAAACAAAAGCAGGTCGGTAGCAAAGGCAATAAAAAAGAAAATGAGTTGTAGCGATCTAGATAACTAGATTCAATACTTGGAAGGTAACAGAGAAAACTGAGGGGTGTTTATACTAGACAGTCCAGGTGGAAACAATTCGTAACTGGGGGAGCGGGAACGCTGTAGTGTCACGTGGTCAGCAGAGTCATGGAGGTGCAGTGTGAGTGCCTGCTGGGAAGTGGAGTCTTTGTTAAGTAGGACTGACATGACTAATGTTAATGAATAGTTAGATGAGACATTGCTTAACTGTTTAACAATGTTTATTACTTTCCTGAGATCTGTTATTTGTGACCCTTATTATGAAGTGTTAGCACACTCCTACAGTCTTTCTCAGAGTGTTTTTTCGATTGCTTCTTTAAATCTTAAGTTAGACCTACAGAAACTGTGCACTTTTTCACTCAATACCTCTCTATCTCTAACGGGATTAAAGAGAGAAAATGTCTCTCCAAACCAATACAAATTCAAATGTCTTTACTGTATTGACATGTCCTTGCTGGACTGCTTAAAAACACCCACACGTATCGACACCTACTGCACCTACCTTCCTCAGGGTATTATATACTCCTTGTTTTTCTTTAGAACCTTGAGGGTTTGAGACACACACAGTATATCTATAACAAATCTCTTTTATTAGCTGTATTTGTATATCTTGTCGTGTTTTTAATGGAAAAAAAGTATTGGGTCCATATTTTGGCCACTTTAAACATTACTAATGGAAGAAAAAGTGTCTTCATGCTATGCCATCTCTATGCGAGGTGCCCTATTTCAAATCTTGAGGTAAATACAACTTATGAAATTTATTCCAAAAAAATACATTACATAATGTTATTCCCAAAATGTGTAAACTAATAAACAAAACATTAAAAAGCCTTTTGATGTGTTGCTTTAATGTTTAATTGTTTAAACACTGAATCATTTATTCTTAAATATGACAAAAAGACCAAAAAAAGTAGAAAAACAGGATGAAAGGGTTGTTGATATTGTTCTCGGTTGGGTTTCCCCAAAAGGTTCCTAGCACTAAGATGATTTTTAGATGGTCAAGCGAGCTTCACACTAAACACTCTCTCTCTCTCTGTCCATGTTAAGAAGTTCTTAATGCTAAGGTGCTTTTGGGAAACTGGGCCCTGTATCTTTCTTTTACACAAGCTTGTAAAACAATTAAGACACAACATATGAAACATACGAAATGATGAATCTGGCCGTTTTATAACATATTAAAAAACATTACATGGACGATTTATCTGCATTTAAATCTGCTCAGGATTTGAATACATGCATTGTGGAGTTAAACATCTGGTTGCAGAACAATTTTCTTAAACTAAATGCAGACAAAACTGAAGTTTTATTGGATGGAACAAAGACATCATTTTCTCGTGTATCAAATTTCACTATTAATCCATTAAGAAAGCTGGATGCCTCCTAGATTCAAGTCAGTCTCTCCTTTGACTCTTATTTTAAGATCACTGCCACTGGCGGTGCACGCCCACTGGCACTTTTCTTCAACGCATGTTGCCGTGCCGTATCTGGGCGAGTTCGTGACGTATTTGAATTCAAATGAAGCAATAAATGTAGTCAATCATACACTTAAGATTTTACATTTTTAGTAAACCTCACTGTGATCTATAGTGCTATAAATCCATATTCCGACGTTTTTAGCCTCTCTTCTGTGTTTGAAAGGCACCTGTTCTGTGTGCGTAAGGTTCGTATGTGTGTGGCGTGGTAGCCTGCTGTTCCCTGGTTGGCTGGACGCAGCGTGGCGGCCAAATTCATTTGAATAAAGTTGAGATCTGCACACCTTTTTTACCGGAGGGCGGGGCTGCGCTCAACGCAACGCAACCCAGCATGCACCGTGGCATGCGGCAGCTCTCTCCATTAAAATGAATGGGATTCGTCGGGGCTTAAGTGCCAGTGGACGCACACCATAAAACTGCTTTTTGTTATTTGTATAATATTGCACACTTAGATTCATGCATAGTGACAGACATGCTAAAATGTAAGTAAATGCATTGATTTTTTTACTTACAGTTAAACTGTTAGGTTGTCTTCAATACATCCAGAATTCCACAGCCAGGGTTCTCACTCCCACCAAGCGTGCAGTATTACACACAAATTACACCTGTTCTCCAGCTGCTGCATTTGGCTTCCTGTTGAAATTAGGATTAAATACCAAATCCTTCTTCTCATCTTCAAAGCTCTACATGGTCTGTCTCCTTCTTATCTGTCTTTGCTCATTTTTTATTATTGTCTTTCCTGCTGTCTGTGCTTCTCTAACTCTCGTCTCCTTACTTACCCTTCAAAAAAAAACTTTTTACCTCAGGTGGTAGATCTCTCAGTGCTGCCGTCCCTAAACTTTGGAACTCTCTTCCACCTCTGCTTTGAAGCGCTCAACTTTATCCTCTTTTATGTCACTGTTAAATCACTGACAATTCAGAGATAAAGTTGTGGAGAAGTTTAAATCAGGGTTAGGTTATGAAAACACATCCCAAGTTTTGAGCATCCCAATGAGCACTGTTCAAGCTCTTATCCAAAAAAAAAAAAAAAGAAGGAAAAAGTATTCTACAAGTGCAAACCTACCAAGACATGGCCGTTCAACCCAAACTGACTCAACCAGCAAGAAGAGCACTGGTCAGAGAAGCATTCAAGAAGCCCATGGTCACTCTGGAGGAGCTGCAGAAATCCACAGCTCAGGTAGCAGAATCTGTCCACATGACAACCATAAGTTGTGCACTCCAAAAAGCTGCCTTCAATGCAACAGTGTCAGGAAGTAAAACTTTTTTTGAAAAGTTATAAGGAGTGCCGTTTTAAGTTTGTCACAAGTCCTGTAGGGGACACAACAAACACAGAAGAAGGTGCCGTGGTCAGGTGAGACCAAAGTTGAACATTATGGGCTAAATGCAAAGCACTTTGTGTGGCAGAAAAGTAACAGTGCTCACCACCCTGAACATACCATCCCAACTGTGAAACATGGTGGTGGCAGCATCATGCTGTGGGAATGCTTTTCTTCAGCAGGGACAAGATAGCTGGTCAAAATTGATGAGAAGATGGATTAAGCTAAATACAGGCCAATCCTGGAAAAAAAAACGACTGAAAAAAGACTTGGGACTGGGAAGGAGATTTACCTTCCAGCAAGACAATGACCCTAAACATACAGCCAGAGCTACAGTGGAATGGTTTAGGTCAAAGAATATTCATGTGTTCGAATGACCCAGTCAACTTCCTGACCTAAGTCTCACTGAGCTTCTGTGGCAAGACATGAAAATGACTGTTTACAGATGCTCTCCAACCAACCTGGCTAAACTGGGCTGTTTTGTAAAGAAGAATGGGCAAAAATCTCAGTCTCTGAATGTACAAAGCTGGTAGAGACAAACCCCAAATGATTGAAAATCTTTGCACGTCACACTTTTCAGATTTACATTTGATTAAAATTTAGCAAACTATGTATTTTTTTTTTATGTTCCATTTCACAATTATATGCCACTTTATGTTGGTCTATCACTTAAAAACGCGATAAAATGCATTCTTATTAAAGCATCCTTGGCTTTTGGAAAGGTGCCATATAAGTTGCACCTTACAGAGCTAGCTTTAGCATTATTTTCATATTTGTGTTGCTTTTTGGTCGTATCATTAGAAAGTGCAGTAATGTCTTGTTCTACTTCCATGCCGATGATACGCAGCTTTACCTCCCACTGAGTCATACTGACTTATGCTCATCTTAATGAGCATCTGGGTGAGATTAAACTCTGCATGGCAAATACTCAAATCTAAACTTAAGATTTTTGGCACCAGCCAAGTCCTGTGGTACAAAAACGTCTTATTGAATTTTAGAATATGTGAAGCACCAGGTTAAATAATCTTTAGTTTTTAATTCTGACTTAAAGTTTCACTGCCAAATTAATTGTGTTTTCAGAAGCAGTTTTTATTAGCTCAGAACATGGTCATTTGAAAAAATTAGTTTTTACAAAACATTTAGGGGGCGGCACGGTGGCGCGGTGGGTAGCACTTCCGCCTCACAGCAAGACGGCCTGGGTTCGATTCCCGGCTGGGGCGACCCGGGTCTTTCTGTGTGGAGTTTGCACGTTCTCCCCGTGTCTACATGGGTTTCCTCCGGGTTCTCCGGTTTCCTCCCACAGTCCAAAGACGGCACGTTCAGGCTAATTGGAACTTGATTGAAATTGCCCCTTAGGTGTGAGTGTGTGAGTGAATGTGTCTGTGTGTCTGTCTGTGTCTGTCTGCCTTGCGATGGCTTAGATCGTAGAACCTTGTGATTAGACAGTACCTTTCCTGCCGCGAAATAGCCGACGAGCTGATGTGGCGTTAAACTCGACTACCCAACCCAACCCAACAAAACATTTAGTGAAAAATATGATCTGATTAATCAAAACAATATTCTGCACTTAACTGTTTAATCACACTTGTTTTTCTTAAGACACAGGTTTTTAAAATGGGATTTTTAAATGTAAAAAATAAAATAAATTAAATTTATATTAGTGGTGTCAATTAAAATACTAGTATATACTTGTATGTTTGAGGGAAGATAAAACCAACATGGAGAGCTGGAATAAAGAATACATGACAAATTGGATATAGGAAACTTTTTTTATTGTACAGCTTGGTTGTAAGGATTTCTGAATTAGAACGTAATAAAAGGGTGTTGTCATACTTGTAGTTTCTATTGTCCAGATCAGTGGATGATGTGTTAGACTGAGTTCGGCAGCTGCGAGCAGTGAACACTGTACATACCAAGCTCAGTTTGTAAACAGCATGAAGCAGCAGAGACCAAATTTCTTTATAGCAGTATATTACCTGGGTATTATATCAGATTAAACTGCACCTTATCAGCAGTTTAGCTAATTATAAAAAAGACTATATATTTTATAGCTGGTTCGCTCTAGAAAAAAAATCTATGTGTTGGAGGGGTGGGGTGACGGCAGATTATGGCGGAGGTAGGGCTCAAACTTGGGAGCGTAATTAAATTGTGCTAAAAAAATAACGCGTTACTGACTATCAATTATTCGCTCGTATAACACGTTAACATTGACAGCTCAAAAAATTGATAAAACCTTTGTAAATTAATGTTGTCAGATATCTGCTATAATTAAAATTTGCATATTGTACTGTTTTGTACATCCAAATAACAACAAAAAGTTAGTTTACAATACCCATATTCACTATTAAGTCAATCAATAAGAAGTTTAGAAGTTTACTGTTCAGAAATAGAGATTTCACTCCACTGTCTGAATATTCAGAACAAAAAGTTTCCTAATCTAAAGCCACCAACAAGATTGGTTGGCCTGCTACAGCTAAAAGAAACTTTCCAGTCAAAACTTATTAGTGTCTCTGGATGTATTTTAATGTTTTTTTTTTCTAGTTCACACACACCAGGGAAAATAGAAGGGAAAAGGATTCTGGATAGTGATGAATAATTTGCAGGCTGTATGTCAAAAAATCTTCTATAGCAACCTTAGAATACATGCCATCTCTCAGGCCCCTAGACATTTTTGAAATGTGAAATCTGGTCATCTCTGGCAGAAGGCAAAAAGGGAGCTGGTGTTTGATCTTTTAGTAGAAAAATGGTCCAAGGCATTTTTACAGGACAAATGACTGAATTACAACAGAATCAAACCTCGGCAGTGTCCGTGCCAGTGACCTCATATTAAAAACACTGACAGACTCTTGAGTAAACAGAACTGAATTACAATGAATAAACACAACAGAATCAAACCTCGGCAGTGTCCGTGCCAGTGACCTCATATTAAAAACACTGACAGACTCTTGAGTAAACAGAACTGAATTACAATGAATAAACACAACAGAATCAAACCTCGGCAGTGTCCGTGCCAGTGACCTCATATTAAGAACACTGACAGACTCTTGAGTAAACAGAACTGAATTACAATGAATAAACAGCCCAGCATTTCTCAGTCTGTTTATGCAGCCCCTGTGATTCTTTATCAGGTCTTGGGTTTGTTTGCATTTGTTTCTGTGTTCGTCCTGCATTACAATTATTGTTGAATTTCTTTATGTTTCATTAATTCCATTATGATTATTCCATTATTGATTATATTCCAGATGTTTTCAATTGGATAAAATCAAAGAAACTCATCATTTCTAAGTGCTCTCATAATTTTTCCACATATAAGGTATTAAGCATAGGAATGCATCTGTACAGAAGTTGTTCAGGGGTGCTGCCAGGAGAAGCATTTCTATATAACCTTTATTTGTCTGAAGCTCCTGCCTGTAACAGGGGATGCTCAGGGTGTGATAGGTCAGCAATGATTTTCCCTGCATGATTCCTGGTACTGGAGGTGTGCAGGTCAATCAGGGTGTCCAGGTGATCACTGAAGGTCTCCTCTGTAGATCTGATGATGGGCTGCAGTACATCTCATGACCTCTGTATTATTAGATTTAGGAGCATTCCTATGCTTAATACCTTATATATGGAAATAAGATACAAACGTGCCAAAGTCAGAGCACACCGGCCTCTTAAAGGGAATGACAAGTGACACACTAATTGGTGTATTTCATGTTACACACAAAACACACCCACGTGTTTTGAGCTGTACAAATCGTTTTTTTTTTTTGCCCTCACGATACCAAAGACACATCGACTCGCCCTAAATCCAGCTGCGCAATCTGCAATTGACCAGATACAGTAGATACAGATCCCTAAAATAGGGTCATAACTCTCCTGAATTTTCCTAATTGTCTAAAATTACGTGAAAATGTTTCTGTTGTTGTTGTTGGGATCATTGTGGTCAATCTCTGATCCTAGAATCGCCCCAGGCTCTTGGCATTGTGGTCCAGGTGCCTGCAGGCATATAAACACACATATATTTGTAGGTTTTCAGTGCACAGGGCTCCCTTGCTGTGTTTGATTTGTGTTAATGCTACAAGAAAATGGTTATTTCGGAGATGCGCTGGCTTTATTGTTCTCTGTGAACAGATGCTTGATTTTTTTTATTTACTCTTATGGAAATTACAGCACAGCTGTTGCTTTAGACTGAGCTGTTTCAGATGAATAATGGTTGGTCTTTTCTGTAAAGAAAACCCTGTTTATTCACATAACTGCTAAGCACTGACCCAATAAACACAATCACCATCCAATTATCATCCAATGGGTTGAGTGTAAACTGGCTTCTCCTGTTCTTTTGTTCCCTGAAAGAGTATAGAACAAGCAGAATTACCGCCCTATTCACTACAGCAAATGAGAATCACAGAGACCTATTTAAGCCTAGCCGGAAGAAAGAGCTAAGGTATTTACAAAGTGCATTAGCACCCTCCAGGCAGATCAGACGGGGATCCTTTTACCTGCAGACCCGCGGAAAGTAGTTACTTAAAGTCTGCCTATACAGTTCCTCACTTTTTGTTAAGAACTGAAAGATTACAGACTGTACAAATCCTTTCTTTCCACTGTTTCAATCATTTCAAGTTTCAAAATACATTTGTTGCTTCAACAAGTCCTGAAGACAGAGGAGTGCAGTTGAGAGATTTTCTCTTTTTGATCTTGAGTGTGAATTTTAATGAGAGTCGTTATGGTTCTGCTTTGCAAAACTTTGTTATTCATTTTAAATTCTGTGACCTTCTGTTTTGTTCGTATGTTTTAGACAGATATTTGAGATAGTTGAGATATTTTGAAATATTGACACCGATGCAGCTCCAGATGTTCAGTCTGTTTGTGCACAGATGTATACAGATGTCACAATGATTTATGTCACAGATACACTACACCGTCCAACCAAATGGAGTAGCAAATTAACCAGGTGCCAACATCCTAGCAACCACTTACAACATCAAAGCAACCATTAGGAACACCACAGCAACCATCTGGCACACAATAGCAACCACTTAGCAACACCCTCACAACCAGTTGCCACAGCAATGTCTTAGTGATTGTTTCTTCGTCCAGGTGTTCAGTTTCTATTGGCTGGATTTGATGGTGGGAGATCAAAAAATCTGTAATTTTTCCATGCAGGTCAATGCATAGCTTCAATGGGTTGCCCACCAGTACAGACCAAACCTAGTTGTGACCATTCATGCATAAAGCGGGGTGTCACGCCTGGTATCTGTCCCACATTTAACTCTGCCTGCGATCTGCAGCCTCCGGCCTGCATTGCCCAGGATGCACCACACAACAACATTACACCCAATCCCGAACACATGATACAGCACATGACATGTCCAGGAAGTAGATCACCTGAGTACTAGCCACATGGTTAGCCCTATAAAAGGGGCTCATTTGAGTATTGACAGTATCCTTGTACACTGCGTTATTCTATTGCCTCTGTTACTCTCACGTTTTAATCTTACTGTTTACAGGTATTGACCTTGCTTTGTTTGACCCCTGCTTTCTCTTATACTTTATTGAAAAAAAGTATTCTTTGATTTGCATCTGCACGTTTTTTGTATAGTATTTTGTTTTCTTTTTCTAGCTTAGATAGCTGATCATATTATCATTTAAAGCAATCAATTTCATTAGCTTGAAAATAAGTAGAACTGACTCCTAAGAACAATTAATTATTCTCTTGATTAGTTGTGATTTGCTGATTTGTTTGGTCTGGGGCTGAGTGATCACTCACTTAAAATTTTTATTGCATTTTACCCCTGGAAGACATAGCAGCAACCACCTAGCAACACTAGGGAAAATGCCTGGAATATCATAGCAACCACCTCTGCAAATCCATAGTGGCGGCCTCACAGCAACCACCTGTGATGTAAATGTCCCTGCAAAGACTAGTAATTTTATATAATCTTGTCTTATACAGTACCAGTCCTTATCTCATTCAGTGTTTTTCCTTATTTATTTATTTAACAGATATTTTACATTGTAGATTATTATTAAACACAGGAAAACAATTTAGGGAAACATATGATATTACATAGTAAACAATAAAAGGGTCTGTCCTTCACAATATCCCGACCTAAACCTGACTGAGATGGTGATTTGAGGTGATTTGGGTTGAGATAGAGCTTCATAACGTGAAGGAAAAGCAGCAACTATTGTTCAGCACCTCCAGGAGCTCCTTCAAGACTCTGAGAAAACTATTCCAGGTGACTCTTCCTCATAAAGACACTAAAATTAAAGTATTAATTCAAAGTATAAAATATATTATTTTTTGTTTAACACTTTTTTTTATTAAATAATCCCATGTGAGTTCCTGGATAGCTTTAATATAGTCTTCAAAAGTAAATTTACAATGCTGCACCACAATTCTAAATACTGTCTGTATTCCTTCAGGATTCCCCCATTTTAGAATAATTAATTAAAAGGGTGTTTCTCGGTCAAGATGAGTAAATATATGCTACAGAAGGGATGAGCAGATGGGGATTTTTATCAGCCTTACACTCCTGGGCTGGTGGAGCAACATTTATGCCTTTTTATCATCTGAAATGTCAGATTTTATCTGTCTGAACAGGCACACTGTTAAACAACGCATTGAGAGAGCCCATCTCACTATTACTGACACACTGCTCTACCTGCATACCTAACAAATGTACCTTTTAAAACGACAGAAACCACACGCAGATTCTGCTTCTGCTCCTGTCAAACGCATTTCCTGCGCAGACATCAGACAGGTCATTTCAGTTAGCGATTTCATGCTCCAACACACCTGATTCAGCTGACGGTGGGGTTAATAATTAGCTAATGAGATGATGCAGGTGCATTACATAGAGCCTCTAAGACTGGAGCTGAGAAACAGTAGCATGTTTAAACAATGACACGTCAAAGCACGTTAAACTGTTGCTGTTCACGTCCCAGTTCTCATTTATACTGTATTCGCTGCACGTCTGCTAATACCGTACCTGGTGCTGTACTGGAAAATAATAGTAAAATGTACAAAAATGACACGCGCACACGCACGCATGCACGCACGCACACACACACACACACACACACACACACACACACATATTTAGAAACCTTTTCAGTTTGTATCCTAGAAACAAAAGTGAGCCCGCTAAAAGCCAGCATTCTCCCAAATGAGTATACCCAAATAAGGATATATATCACTGATGTCACTTAATTTAGCCTGTAACTGTTGAAGTTTTTCTTTTACCTTTTTATTTATTTTATTCATTTCATCCTTTTATTTATTTTATGTTCTGATTTACCTTTTGTCCATTTTATTTCCTTTTTTATTTTGTTATTTTATTTTTTTATTTTCTGTTTTACCTTTTGACCCTTAAATTATATATTTTTTCATCCTTATATTTATTCTATTTTCCGTTTTAAATTTGGCCGTTTTATTTTTTTTTTTTTCAGAATTTTATTATTTAATTCCATTTTTGGCCATTTACCTTTTATTTATTATTTCTATTTTCTGTTTTGCCTTTGTTTTCTCTTCTTTACTTATCCTGGTGTTATTTTAGCTACTTCATTTTTTAGTCCTCTATTTTATTTTGTTTGTTGTCTTTTATTATTATATTATTTATCTCTTTGTTTTATTGCTTTACATTTTAGCCTGTACACTTATCCTTTTATTTTGAATTATTTTATTCCTCCTTAACTAAATCATATATTCTTTTGCTCGTTTTTCTAACACTCTTGCCATTTAGTTTTTTTTAATTAAGTTTCTTTATTTAGCTTATCTGACTAAATACTTTATTTTAATTGAAAGATTTTTCAGTCCCATTAAGTTGTAAACTTTTAATTGACTGTCATGTTCTCTGTTCTGTGTCTCTCCTTCTCCTGTCTGTCTCCGTGTTTTACTGCTCTCTCTGTGTTTGTTTACCTGTCCTCCTCCGTGCCTGTGTCAAGTGGTCCTGTGTTCCTCCCGTGTCTCCGCCTTTAGTGTTTTCACCTGTGTTTCATTTGTAGCTCTACCCCCCCCTCCCCCCCCCCAACCCCCCTTTGTTTTCAGTCTTAGTTGTCGGTTCTTGTACGTGTTTTTGACGGTGACGAGTGTGTTTATGGTGTCCTATGTGTTCTCAGAGTTCTGGATTTTGGTTTATAGTTAGTTTGTTTCTTTGTTAAACTACTTGCATTTGCGTCTGCTCTCCGCATCCTCTCCTTGCTCCTGCTTCACAATCCTGACACTAACAGGAAGATCTAGAACACTAGAATTGATTCTATACAGAAGCATGACAACTTAAAGAACCATCTCAAAGCTTAAAATAAAATTTAAATTACTTTTGCAGACTTTTATTAGAGGGATAACAAATGCCAATTCTTAATTTGTAGTGAATTTCAGGAAACACGTCACTTCTAGCCACGAAACAGCTTATCAGTTAATTGGTAATTTCCTTGCATGTGAAAACGGACGGACTGTGTAAAAAGCCTCTGTCATTTCTAAACAGCTGAAACTAGAATTACACCTGAAAATCTACCCTTCATTTCCATCTTACATATATTTCTCCATCTGATTGTGTGTGTGGTTTGCATGGGTGTTGATTTAGAGTAATTTCAGTCAAGAGGTGGCAAGGTGGTGGTGCTGATTAGCACTGTTGCCTCACTGCAAGAAGACCTGGGTTCAATTCCCGACTGGGGCGGCCAGGTCTCTTTTGTGTGGCGTTTGCACGTTCTCTGTGTGGGCTGTGTTAATTGTGCAGAACAAAACATGTTAAATTAATATAAAGGGCTGAGAAATGGTGACACATTTGCTAGTATAAGAAATAAGAAAGTGACAGTAAAGATTCAGTGGCCCAAAGTTTGGTTAGACATATTTATTGTTAGCACTTCCTGCATGTAAATCATGGTGTGAGTGTTTACATTCTGCAAGTCTGTGAAAGCTGAGGTTCTGTTGGGAATTGCTCAATCAATTTGCTCTCTTTTTACCACCATAGCGCAGCCCTGAAGCCATATTGATCCCGTAAACAAAAGTTACAATCACTCTCCTATAGCTCTGGCCAGATCTTTGATCAGCTCTGTTGGAGGTGTGTCTTTGTAGCATGTGCTCTTCTATACTCTACTATATGTGGCTGAAGCTCTTGTTCATTTCTGAATTGCACAGTGATGCTCCCTGCTAAGCAGTATGTGAACCAGATCAAAGGCAAGCACAGTGGGAGAGAGGCCTGGTCTACACACCGAACACAACAAGCAGAGCGGGGTCGAGGTAAATGGCCTCTAAACAGGAACACAAGTTTTCAAAGTTACTAAGTTATAGAAAAACTTTGCTTCCAGAACCCTTTTGCCCCCTAAACTAAGCCCTAGGAGTCAGTATGTGAGCCCAGAATTCAGTTCTTCACTCATAAAGAACCATTCAACAGTTTTGATACACCTTATTACTCAATGTTTTTCCTTATTTCTTTGTAGTTAAAGTTAATTAAAGACAAAAAAAAAAAAACGGAACAATTAAGGGGTACATATGGAATCAACTATTAAACAAAACATTTTTTGTCCTCCACAATCCCCTGATCTAAACCTGATCAACTGAGATGGTGATTTGAGGTGATTTGGGATGACCTGGAACTTCACATCGTGAAAGAGAAGCAGCAACTATTGTTCAGCACCTCCAGGAACTCCTTCAAGACTCTGAGAAAACTATTCCAGGTGACTCTCCCCCATGAAGCCACTGAGATTTAAATACCAAGAGTGTGCAGATCTGTCCTCAAAGCTAAATGTGGTTACTTCAACAATCGAAAGTAGAAACATATTCTGTTTTTTTATATATATTTTTTTAAATAACATGTGTTCCTGTATAGCTTCAAATGTCTACAATATTAAATTTACAGTTTAAAAAATCATTAAAAAAAAGAAAAGATTGAATGACAAGAGGAGTGTCCAAACTTTTGACTGGTACTGTATGTGGGTGCCCTTTAAGTGCCCTAACCTAAATTCAGGTTTTCAATTAATGGAAACTACAAAAAAAAAAAAATAATAAATATATATATATATATATATATATATATATATATATATATATATATATATATATATATATTTTTTTTTTTTTTTTTCATTTTAAAGCCATCAATTATTAGAATTAGATGTATTTGCATTATAATGCAAAACAAACAAAAATATATTTTCTTTTTCTAAATTAGTTGTCTAGTAGTAAACAGCAAATATACTTGCATGTCCTCCCCGACCATCATTACATTTTTAACGACCATCAGACACATAAAAATGGCAATAAATGCAGTTTTTTTTATCCCATCACATCATTCAGTTTACCCTCTTTAAAAATAATAGAACTGTTTCTGTGACATCATTATTGAAGAATTTCTTTAGGACAGACTGCAAACAACAGCAATTTTTTACTTTTTTTGGCTTAAATTAAATGTTCTATTGTCAGACAGAGATTGGCAGGCTCAACAGTTAGTGTGTATTATTTTGTTTCTAAACTGAAATCAGAAGCATTTCTGAGTGGAGAAGGGATAAAAAAATTGTGTTTAATGGTATCAGTGTGCTGGAACGACTACCCCTGCTAAGCCTAATATATTCATTCTAAAAACTCTCAGGTCTCGGGTCACTTTTTGCAGGAGTTTAGGCCACGTCAACCGTCTTTACATACTTATGTCACATGTACAGCCTCTAAAAAAGGATCTGGCTCAGTTTTACTGAACGTGAGCGACTGGTGGAGCAATGGAGACTTCATAAGGGGAAACTCAGAGCTCAGTAGCTCATTCACCCATAGTAAAAACAAAGACAGTGAAAAAAACAAAGGAGTGAAGTTGACTGGGTGCATGCTCTCTCTCTCTCTCTCTCTCTGACTGAACATAACCTGGAATCAGATTAATCCGCTCTAAAAGGAGACTGCATCACCCG
Source organism: Astyanax mexicanus (assembly GCF_023375975.1). NCBI lineage: Eukaryota > Metazoa > Chordata > Actinopteri > Characiformes > Acestrorhamphidae > Astyanax > Astyanax mexicanus. The sequence goes on from NC_064409.1 coordinate 50,356,915, forward strand.
CCCAGTTTAAAATGATTCTTCCGCATGCTCAGTGCAATTACCCATTCTCACCAGAGAGGGCCCTATATCCCAAAACGTACGGACACCAGCTTAAAATTCTGTTAAATGAATAAATAAATAAAGAAATAAAACAACTGTTTAGGAAAAAAATAATAATAATGAGACAGATCAATTTTTACAGGTAAATAGGCATGGCACTGGCCAGTGTGTGAGAGATAACATCACATAACATACAGTACAATACAGTTTCCTAAACCATCTATTGAGGTCACACTTCTTGGTCAAGTTGCTGCTATTCCATGACTTTGAATTTTGGGGATTCCATTAAAAATGAAAGTGTTCAGAAAAATTTCACTGTGCTCCACTCAACAATACTAGATGACATATTCCTAGGAAGGAATCCTAACTCCTAACTCCTAGGAAGGTTAGGATGAACTCATGGAAAATAGTATTTATCAAGCAATACTTTTTGTATAACAGTTAAAATGTTTATGGTTTTAGTGAGTTAGTGAGTGAAGCAGTTCTCTTTGTGAAAATGTTTATAAATGAGGTCTAATGACACCAACAACTTTAGAGGTTGGACAGCACAGTGGATAACACATAGACAAAAGGAAAAAAAAAAACACAATATTTGATTTCCCCATTACATAAGAAGAACATAATATTACTATAGCAAAGCAAAATGTTCCATTACTACAAAATACTACATATCTTCAATATTTATCTCCAATATTTCGTCAGTGTGACAAACCAGAGTATGACTGTCAAAAACCCATTCTAGAATATTCTGTTCACAGCTGCACAAAACCACTGAAACCCCATGAAAGAGATGGAGAATATTTCAGTTACTTCTCAGCCAGTTATGGTGGCAGCAACAGTTCTCATGATACTGCACATTTTAGCTTTGCCAAAAAAACAACTTATTTTATTAAAATGTTATTCAGCATCCCATGAGATTCTTTTCTACCCCATGGCCTAGTTTATTCTGTGTTTCTGCTGACAATTGCCTGGCAGCTTGGCTCACACTCAGAAGATGCCTGTAGGGACTGTCAGCAAGAGAACGTTTCTTTTTTTAAATCACAGATTTTTGTGCAGTAGAGAAGAAAGCTATTTGATTAGCTATTTCTGAAAATATTGAGGCTAAAGCTATGCTCAACTTGATTATTCAAGTAAAGACCCTTTAAAAAACTGTCAGTAGAACACTTATAAAGAATAAATTGCATATTATAACCTACGAATGGAACTCTCCAAGGCCAATTCGCCAAACATATAAGAAACAATGGTCAACTAAGTGGATACACACCATAACAACAGCTTCTGTGTGAGGGTTTTTTATTTCACCGCCAGACTTAAAAGAGACAGCTCTTCATCAGACAAAATAATCAAATTAGATTCTCAGCAGTTGTTAGTTGTTGACAGTGATGATTTTAGCTTGTATGGTGCCCTGGGTGAACCTATTCTTTAGCACCTCCTCTACAGTGGGCCGCTTATTGCATCACTCAAAGAAATATTTAAAGTACTTTTTACTTTTTTAAGAATGCATGTTCAGTAAGTGCAAGTGAAATAGTGACTAATGCTGGGTGGTTTGCCATGCAATAGTTATTTAGTGATTTAATATGGTGTTTTACATGAACATACTCCATTTATTCACATTCAAATTATGTGCATTATATGTGCTTACTCAGTTTTACCATGTTCTTGCTCATATTAGCTTTGCTCTTTGCAGGCTCTCAGATATATCATGTTTCTGTACAATCATTTTGTTCTTATGCTTTTAGAGCATTCACAAACACTCAAAGATTTGAGATCACACACTCAAAGTTTGTTTTACTCTATGATACAATAAAAACGCAAAAAAAAATGTAAAGAGCATCTTCTGATGTAATACTTTAAACTTATAATAATAGGTTAACTACTGCTTTATTTAGGGAGCTTTAGCTATAAATGTACACTATCATAGCTGTGGTAACACAGTCCAGACAACAGCCTAAAAAAACATAATTAAGCATTACTTATATATGCTTTAATATATGCTTTAATATATGTATATACAGTACATATTGTGTATGTGTATTATCATATACGGCCTTCCTATCGTGCTAGTTAAAAATGTTGGTACCACTTTAAAATAAGACTACCTTTATAAAGGGTTTATAAATGGTTTACAATTAGCTTATGAATGGTTATTAATTAGGTTGTAAATGCCTTAAAAATCATTAATAATCAGTTATAACACATACTTACAAAGGGCAACAATATAGATACCTGTGGGTTCAATGACCAATGGCCAAATAGTGAACCCACAGCTATCTATATTGTTGCCCTTTATAAGTATGTGTTATAACTGATTATTAATGATTTTTAAGGCATTTACAACCTAATTAGTAACCATTCATAAGCTAATTGTAAACCATTTATAAACCCTTTATAAAGGTAGTCTTATTTTAAAGTGGTACCAAAATGTTTTTCATCTTTTGGTGAGGTCTCTGTACTTTTGTTTATGAAATCTTCTGTGAACAGTAGATTGTGATTCCTTCACGCCTGCCCTCGAAAGGTTGTGGCTGATGTCACCAACAGTTGTGTTAGGGTCTATTTTTGCAGCACTCACAATGTTTCTCTCATCAACTGCTGTGTTATTTTTAATGGTCTACCTGTTCGACATCTGTGACTTAGTACACCAGTGATGACGTTCTTCTTCAGGTCATTTCAAACGATTGTACTGGCTGTGTCCAATATTTGAGCAGTGGCTCTGATTTATCTTTGTTTCATCTTCTCTCAGCTTCAAAATGAGTTGTTTTACTCCAACAGACAGCTCTCTGGTTTTCATGTTGGTTACTCCTCTAACTGTAAATGCAAACCTGAAACTGAATGTAGACATTAAGCGCTACTTATTTTTGGTATAATCAGTGCATTAGGACACACCTGGGCAACAAAACACACCTGACAGTCACATGTTCCAGTACGTTTGCTCACTATAAATATGACAGAAGGTGATATCTTCTGAACTGTGTAGCAGATCCAGATGTAAATATCTGAAAATAAAAGCTGAAATGTTGATCTTTTTTCTCGTTTTCATCTTTTACTGTCAATTCCAAATGTGTGTTTTTCAGCATACAGCAAATAAATGCATTGGCCTTACTGTTGCAATACGGAGTGTGTCTACAGTTCTGTGCAAGAGCAAAGCTTATCTGATTGAGAATATGGTCCATTTAAGTAAGCACATCTATTTGAAATTTGTTGCTGCATGGATATTGATCTTAAACAAAATAAAATATTTCTCAAACTTTGGCAGTAAACTAACATCATGTACTGAATGTGTTTACATTCTACAGTGCCTTGACCAAACCCAGAACACACTGTATATCAACGCTGCTCATAGAGCACCCACAAATGTTATGGTTTATCCAAAGTATTTGAGTTGAATAAGCCATTTCAATTGCTTTAATCTCCACATAATGTACTTTTAATTGTCGATTGTTGTACACAAAAGGAATCAACTGAAAGTAACTCGTGGATAGTCATGCCTGATTGTCATGGAGTGACTCAGAATGGCTGCTCAGAATCGTCTTCAGGAATGAGTCCCGTATTTGTCTTGCATTTGTCTATATCAGTCCTCCAATTTCTGGGTCCTATTTTAATTATATGTAGGTAAGCTGTCAACCGCTTACCGTGCAGCCTGATGTCGGGCATGTCAGAGTGTCTTTGCTATCGTAACGATGGGAAAAGTGCCCATTGCATTTCTCGAAATGTACAAAAGACATGTGCTAATTCTATTAATTATGTGGGTGTTTTAAGCATAACATGAAATAAACCAATGGGCGTGTCACTTGACATTACCTTTAAGAGCCAGGTGTGCTCTGATTTTGGCGCATTGTGTCCAGCCCGTTTCAGCAACAATGTTTGTATAAAGGTGCATGAACGAGCAGGTCAGGACAATTACCTTTTGTTTTAATTGTAGAATATCTAGGTTGAATTCAGTCAGTGGCGCACCTGTGTTCTCTGTTGCTAAGATAGCAATACACCAGACATTTACCTAAACACACCGTAGACTGCATATTTATATTCAAAAGCTCTGTTAATATTTATATGATGTTGAAGCAAGGCGTGAAAACAGACTGTTGGCAAGGTGTAAGACAGCAATGAGCATCACTATGTGTCCGTGCACAGGTTTTTAAACAGGGCCCTCTGTGTGTAATCACTTCACAGCTCTGGGAAATTTCAGTCCTTTTACTGAGCTCAGCACTTGTCTCATTAGTTTCCTCTGGAGCATCAGTGAAGAACAGATGAGAACAGACTGGGTGCTTCAGCATGTCAAAAGTTCCTCAGCAGTTATCAATCACCAGGGCTAAATATCATACTGCTTCATTTGCATAGCCTAATAAGAATAAATATAATCCCTACTTGGCAATCTGTGACCTTTAATAAGATTAGAGCTGAGGTCTTCTGCAAATCACTTTGTCCATAAAATGAACATAACAAATGAGAAAAGGAGAACGAGAAACATATTTATTTGAATTTATTGGACAGTTAATTCTATTTAATATCCACTCTTTTCAATTAATTTGGTGATAGCTTTGCCTACTTATTTGAAACACTGAACTTTCTTGACCCCCTTTGACCTCAGTTATGCGAATGTCTCATAAGTACATGCATAAAGAGCAGCATATCACAGCCTGTAGAGTGCTGAAAGAGCACATTCTATTTAGAGTGCTGAGCAGAGTGCTCTGCTTCTTGAAACCGGCAGGTTTTAGGATACGCTGACACGGTTACTCAGCTCAAAGGACAATATGAATATATGCTGGGCCTCACGCAGTGTACTTCATGTGATCTTGTGGAGCTTGTGCACTCATAGGTTGTGCAGTTTTTCCATCTTTGCAAAATAATTTTGAAACCAGGAAAGAAGATGAAAACAGAAATTGCAACCCGAGCCCTCTTTGCTTGAGGGGTTAGGAGAATAATAACTATACATTTTCAGTGTACATTTTAGGCTCTGTGCCTGTGTCAATGTGGCTCATCTTCCAAGGCTGATCTTGGGTCTGCTTTCTCCTGCCTTTGTCTTTTTCCTGCATTAGATGATGGAAAATGTATTATTTTTTTGTTTAAGCTGAATAATTCAGTTGATCTGTACTTGAAACAACTGAATTAAAGGGGCAGTTCAGGGAAGTAAAAGTGGTTCTTCAATAACACAACTCCAAATAACTCCAACTCCAGTAAGTTTGATATTTTATATATCAAGTATTTGATTTATAAGTCTTTACACTGAGGACAAATAATATGGTTATTTGTATTTGTTAGTTTTAAGCTGCTTGTACATTTATATCATGTGGTAACAGACAGTTTATCAGGGTTAATCCAATTCAAATACCATATTTTTCACACTATAAAGGACACCTAAATTTAATTTAATTTAATTTTTCCAAAAATGGCCAGTGCGCCTTATAATCCGGTGCACCTTATGTATGAATTTTACCAGTCAGGTTGTAAGAAGCAGTAAAACCACTCCGCTGAAGTACAGCGTAATACAGGAGTTTCATTGAAGCTCTCCAGCACAGAGACTGGAGCAATACTAGCATTAGGGGCTAACCACGCTAAGCGCTAGTTCTTTCACCATTCAGAGATGAATATATCAGCCTGTAGTCAGCTGGTAACCCAGACTAGTACTGCTGGAGCAGCATTAACATAAGCTGCTAACCGCACTAAGTGCTAGCTCTTTCGCCATTCAAAGGTGAGTATTAACGATCTGTAGCATGCAGCTAAACCTGGCTAGCACTGCTGAAACAACATTAGCATTAGCCACTAACTGCGCTAGGTCTTGTCACCTAGCCATGAGGCCTACTTAATTACAAAGGAAACATGGAAACACCCCAGTTCCTTACTAATATCGCATAATGTGCCTTATAATCCAGTGCGAATAATATAATAATATAATAATAATAGTGCGAACAATATGGTAAATACTTTGAATCAGATAATGGCTCATTTAAATAATTAATTTGAGTTAAATAAACAAAATATAGTTGCTTATTACCACATGGAATTTTTTTTAGACTAAAAGAACAAACCACATTTTACAGTATATGTGAGAAAGCACGGATTTAAACACGTTTTTCAAGGTTTGCTCCTATTTCTACCTCAAAGTAGAAAACTTGCCACCACTGATAAGAGAGAAAGTTACAGGCTCACAGACAAGATAGGAAAAAGCTACAAAATAATATCCAAGTGTTTGGAAACCCCAGTGAGCACTGCAGGATCAATTGTGAAGAAATAGAGGCTGCCTTGTACCACCCAGACACTGCCTAGACAATGTCACCCTTTAAAACTGTATCTGAGCAAGAATATTATTATTAAAAAATTATTATTTATTATGTAAAATATTATGTATGTTTAGTTATATTAATGAAATAAGGTGTTGGCTGAATGGTCTAAGTAACTGGAACAAGTCTGAGCAAACACAAGAATGCTTCTTTTTCCTTATTTACCTGTTTTTACAACAGTAATTTAGCACACATTTTTAAGATTCATAAACCATGTCATATATATGCTTTCTACTTAAATTCTCCTTTTCCTTCTCCTTTACCCTCTACTGGTACAGCATTCTTCAGTAAAGAAACCTTTACACCTGTTGCAGTGCTGTGCTGATTATATACTTGTAGGTCATCCCCTAGAATATTACCATTATATTCCTTATCACAGGTAAAAAATAAAGGTACCAGATATATCTACATACAATTTACATACAGCAGTAAACTTCATAACCCATATTTATGGGTATATATAACACTATCGGCAACAGTATTAAATAGTAAGCTTGGATTTTGTAAGGGATTTGGGACCAACAATGATCATATGAAATTTCATATGATCATTGTTGGTCCCAAATCCCTTACAAATTCCACAAATCATTTTTTAACTCATTTTTTATCATTGCTTCCATCTTCACACATCTGAAATCTTCGTGTGATTTTTGATAGCAGTCTTGCTTTTGATAATCATGTAAATCACCCATCACCAAGACTGCCTTCTTTTATTTAAAAATCATAGCATCTTTACCCATCACTCTCTTTTACTGCTGCCAAAACTCTGATCCACGCTTTCATCACATCCATTGACTATTGTAATAGCATTCTCTATGATACACCTAACAAAATCCTAAATAAACTTCAGTCTCCTCACACGTACAAGCTCACATGATCATATTACAGACGTTCTTCAAAAAACATTGGCTTCCTATTCTGTAATGCAAATTAAAAAAAAAATTAAATTCTTCTCTTCACTCACAAAAGTCTCCATAACCACGCTCCATTCTACCTTACCAACCTACTCCATTGCCGTACTCCTTTCTGTAGCCTTCCCTCTTCTTACGTTATTTTACTATCCATTCTCGTATAGACTGTGAAAGTACCGGACCTGAAGTAATAGAGCCTTCTCTATAGCTGCGCCATCTCTATGAAACTCTCTCCCCAAAACCCATACAAGACTGTTCTGACCTGTCTAACACACTAACGTGGAGGAGGCAGGATGTAAACGCAAGTCAGGTTTATTTTCCATTATTACAAAATAAACAAACAACAAAACACTAAGGAAGAACTATAAAGAAAAAAGGTTACTGAAACAAACACTTAAAAACAAAGGATAAACTAAAAGACTTAAACAAACAAAATAAACAAACAAAGAAACAAACTCAAGAAAACAAATCAGAACACTGTAGACAAAAAAAAACACGGCAGATCCAAACAGAGTAACAAGACGAGTCCAAACAAAAAGCACGACAAACAACAAAGGAGCACATGGGGTATTTATACACAGGCACACACTAGGGACACCTGTGGAGGTAATGAGGGGGCGGAGTTACAAATGAGACAGGAGGGGTTAAAGATGACAAGGCAGGGCTAAGGCGGAGACAGGACCAAAACACAACAGTAGCACATGGCTGGGAAACATGGCAGGTAAACAAAACCAGAGAACGGAGGACAGGAGCAGGAAGGAACCAAAAAAGGAAAGACATTGGACAGACAGATTAAGGTGTGACACACACCTCTTCAGATAATTTATAATGTAGAAACTTGATTATATTTGTGCTTTTTGTTTAGTGTATCTTTGTCATTTATTTAAAGCCTTCTATATTCCTATTTTTATGTTCAGTTAAATGACTGTATCTCGTATTATTGTTCTTAATAATAATTGTTATGCTCTTATGCTTATTTTGCTTTGTATGTAAAGTGCCTTTGAGAATCTTGAAGAGCACAATATAATTAAATTTTATTATTATTATTATTATTATTACATTTATAAACAAGCTTTTGTTCTTTTGCAGGTATTATTCTCTCCTCCCCTTCTATAGAGAATGGATTAATTCAGGTATGTAAAGTTTTAAATTGTTTCCCAACCATTAATCTTTTCATACCCGTAAGAGGAGTGTTACAGTCCATAGGTTAAAATGGTAAAGTATATTTAATAGTATAACAGTCCTTGCTTGTAATGTGTATGGAGCACTTTACATAATTACATATACAGGGTTTGGACAATAAAACTGAAACACCTGTCATTTTAGTGTGTGAGGTTTCATGGCTAAATTGGAGCAGCCTGGTGGTCAATCTTCATTAATTACACATTACACCAGTAAGAGCAGAGTGTGAAGGTTCAATTAGCAGGGTAAGAACACAGTTTTCTCAAAATATTTAAATGCACAAAACATTATGAGAGACATACCAGAGTTCAAAAGAGGACAAATTGTTGGTGCACGTCTTGCTGGCGCATCTGTGACCAAGACAGCAAGTCTTTGTGATGTATCAAGAGCCACGGTATCCAGGGTAATGTCAGCATACCACCAAGAAGGACGAACCATATCCAACAGGATTAACTGTGGACGCTGTAAGAGGTCTGAAAGGGATGTTCGAGTGCTAACCCGGATTGTATTAAAAAAAAAACATAAAACCACAGCTGCCCAAATCACGGCAAAATTCAATGTGCACCTCAACTCTCCTGTTTCCACCAGAACTGTCTGTCCGGACAATAAATTATTGTGGTCTAAAACCAGGTGTTTCAGTTTCATTGTCCAGCTCCTGTATATCTGTAATAAAAATGTACTGTAATTCATTTCTGTTGTAATGAAATTTCTAGTTGGAGAAAAAAAGCTCCAACATGCAACATTGTTTGGAGGGGCTCGCCCTTTATGAGCAGGAAGAGCAAAAAAAAAAAAAAAAAAAAAAAGAAACGGAATTGCCCACCACTATTCTACCTCAATGCTCCAATCATGTGGTTTCACCAGTCAATTCTTACAATTACACTGTGATGCTGAATAAACATTTGTCGATCAATGCAATCAACACCACCAAAGGACTTTCCCAACCCCCTTATCCAATCAGTGGGCTCCATTCATGCTCAGGCTCTGGGGATTCAGTCCTACTTGTTAATCTGGGCCTGCTTATCATGGATAATGCTGGATTTGGCAACCTAACTCTTTTAATGTGCCTATTACCCCAATCCAGCAGTTCAGAGTGCTCGTGAAGGGTGAGTGTTTCATTAGTGCAGCAACCTTCGCAGAGATAATGGCAGAAGAACAGAGGAAGAGCAGAGGCCTGATCTCCTGGAGGACAGCCATCTGTGCTTCCAGCCAATATATCGATACACTCATCACCGTCCTCTGGCACTCATATAATTACTCTCACATGATATCATTATCTTCTTGTGCATCTGCCAGTCTCTCTCTCTCTTTCTCTCTCTCTCTCTCTCTGTCTCCTTATGGACACTTCCAGCTGCCTGTCCTAAGCATCAATTTGCCAGACTTTAGTATAATTCTATTCCTTTTTTCCTGTTCTTTGTCTGTCTTTACTTTTCTGACTGCATTCTCTACTAAAGTTCTGTGTGAACAGTTTTAACTGCATTACTTTTTATTATATAATATCATAAATGATTTACAATATAGAGAAAACTTTAAATGGTAACTGTTGTAGATGACTACAGTCATTCCTTGGCTGAAACAAGAATTAAATATCTGGCTTAGTCAGGTTACAGTTTTTCTCAATTGGTTTGGTACATTTTTCAGATCAGAATTGAAATTCTGATTGAAATTGAAAATCTCCACATCTCCGTGTCACCTGTGCACATCACAATTGCATTTCTCATTGTTTTTGACCTTTTGCAAATGTGTTTGTCATTCATGCAAATGCAAAGCACTATAATTGAAAAAGCTGTTAAATTGTTGTCTCAGGTAGTTTTGAATGTTTAGAGTAAGTTTCTAATTTTGTATGTTTTCTTTGTGTTTTGTATTTTCTTTGAGTGCTGACATACAGTTGTCTGTCTTTCCTAAATTTCTGTCAATTTTTTTGTCAACAAATTGCAGTACAAACAATACAGTAAAAGAATATTACTCAAAATGTTTGATTACAGTGCAATTTCTTGCTGTCAGTCTCCTACATACAGTCATGATTAACTATGCTTTGTGTAAGGTTCTGTGTATTTTGTGTGTTTAAGAATCGAGTAACGAACATTATAGTTAATATACGGACTCCTCTCCTGAGATGCTTTGTTAGGCATTTACTGAAGCTGCCTTTAGTTTTGGCTCGTCCTTGTGTCTTTCTGCCCTTCCAACTCAGTCTCAGTAAATAAAAAGATACGGTGATTTAGCCATTCAGAAACGTTCCATTCTTTGCTGCAAGAAGCTCTTGAGTTGCTTTTGTATTACAGTGGTCCTTGAAGGTTTGTGTCCTCATTAAAATGATTCATATGTCTGCACAAGTTTGACCTAAAACTTCGTTAGTTTAGATTCCAATAGTCCAAAAAGCAAATAAGAACAAAAACAAGTAAGCCAAGTATATTAGGCTTGCCCATTTATTTCTTGAGGAAAATAATCCAGTTTATTACATATCTGTGAGAGACAAAGTGTGTGAAGTTTTGCTTTGGTGTCTGAGCAGCAGTAACTGCAACTAATTATTTCCAGTGGTTGTTATTTAGTCCTGCACATGGGCTTGAAGAAATTTTAGACCATTTGTCATTTAGATATGTAATTTTGGATTATTATTTATGCAGAAATATAGAAAACAGATTCACAAACTTTGTGTCAGTCCTGACGCTGTCAGTCTGCTTGCTCTAGACTCTGAACTTCACAACAAAGACTTCAGTTCACAGCATGCACTCACACCAGACTTTCCTGACTCTGCTGATCACATGAGCTCCTGCTCACCCAGTTACTGATTGTTTCCACCTGGCCTGTCATGTATAAATACCCCTCAGTTTGCTCTGTTCTCTGCTGAATATTGAATCTAGTTCTCTAGCTCTTTTACAACATTTCCTTTGTTCATTGCCTTTGGTACTGGCCTGTTTTTATTGCCAACTACCAATTTTCGCCTTGCACTCTCCATTGTTTATTTCCGTTGCCAAACTATTTTTGTATTTTTTGACTACTCTTTTGCATTAGCCCTCTCTGTGCTGGATGTACCTTATATGACCCTGTTTTTGCCTGACAACACTCCCTGCCGGTCCCTTACTACTCATATAAGCCTCGCCCCTTTGTTAATAAACTGTGTGATTAGTATCTGCAAGTTTCTGTCATGTGTCTGGCCAGAGTGACAGTTAGAATCTTTATCCAATAGTTGACGGAACCTGCCAGTTTGCTTTTTTTAAATACAATTTATCTGGCTACTTCTTTCAGCAGTTGCATGAATAAACTCAATTAACCCAGTTTGTCATAGCTGAGTACATGCCCATGCCCACAGTGACTCCAAGATGTGTGGCAGAAGATACAGTGTGATTCAGATCCTTAATCTTTTCTTTTTTTTCTCCAGTGGTTTGAACTGAAGTAAACACTCTATTTGTACTCTTATTAAATCAGGTGTTGATTGCACATTTTGACAATGGGAATGACTTTTCAAGAGTTTTTTTTGTTGCTTTTTAAAATAGTTTATTAATCCAATAGCTGAGCAATACTAAGTACATACATTAGTATCCTCAGTTAGTTATTTACAGGTTAATGATGCATTTTCACCTTTTTGGATTGTATTTTGAGATTTTCCATAAACAGCTACTAAATACAAATTACACTTAAATTCAACTCAAAGTCCTCTCATCTTAATTTGTCATAAAATAATCAGTACACAGGAGGTCAGAACACTGCTCATTTATCCAAGTACTTATAAGCCTGTAAAACGGGTTCTAAATTACAGTTAATGAAATGCTTTTGTTAAATCCCTTGATTCAAAGCTGAAAGAATACACTTCAATATTTCTTCTAAAGGCAGAACATCTGACACTGCTAATAATGGCATCAATGATATTGATGAAGATCCCTGACAGCTTTGATTGTACAGTTAAAAGGGGACCTTGAATGATTTATCCTGCATCAATAACTGGCTTCCTCAAAGTAGCTGACACATACCACCTCTCGCTTCCTCTACCTCAGGTGCTAACATCTGCTCACAACAGCTGTAATCAAAGGAAATCTTTATCAAATTCTCTTCAGTACATGAATATGTTTGCAAGGCAAGGCAAGGCAAGGCAAGTTTATTTATATAGCACCTTTCATACACAACGGTCATTCAAAGTGCTTTACAAATTAGAAAATACACAGAGAAATCAAATAAAAAAATAAAAATAAAGATAAGTCAAATTAAAAATATGTAAAAGAACAAAAAGAATTTGAAATAAAAATAAAATAAGAATAAAGCATGAATAAAACATACATGATTAAAACAAAGAGAAGTAAAATTAAAAACATGTAAAAGAACAACAAGGAATTGGAAATAAAATTAAAATAAGAAAAAACATAATATAAAAGTGCCGTTACAGAGTAAAAGTGGGCGGAGCTGCAGTGTTTTAAACTGAGCTGAAAGCCTGATCAAACATGTAGGTTTTCAGTCTGGATTTAAACATGTTTAGTGTTGGAGCTCTTCTAACACTCTCTGTTAACTGGTTCCATTTAAGAGCAGCGTAGTAACTAAACGCTGCCTCTCCGTGTTTAGTTTTTACTTTAGGCAGCTCTAGCTGACCAGTTCCTGATGATCTGAGAGTTCTGCTCGGCTCATACTGCTGGAGCACATCAGATAAATATGCTGGTCCTGCACCATTAACACATTTATAGACCAGTAACAGTACCTTAAAGTCTATTCTGTAACAGACTGGTATCCAGTGTAGGGATTTAAGGATGGGGGTGATGTGCTCCCTTCTTTTACTCCTAGTCAAAACTCTGGCTGCTGAATTCTGAATCAGCTGAAGCTGTTTGATGGTCTTTTTTGGGAGTCCAGTTAGGAGTCCATTACAGTAATCAATCCTACTAGAAATAAAGGCGTGGATGAGTTTCTCCAGATCTGCTTTAGACAGAAAATCTCTGATCTTATTTATGTTCTTGAGGTGATAAAATGCTGATTTGGTGACGGCTTTGACGTGACTGTTAAAAGTGAGATCAGAGTCCATTTGTACACCAAGATTACGCACTAGTTCTTTAGATTTTAGACTTTTTGAATCCAGATAGGTAGCTAGTCTGTGCCTCTCATTACTATTCCCAAATAAAATAATCTCTGTTTTATCTTTATTTAACTGCAGAAAGTTCTGTCCCATCCATTTATTTATCTGCTCAAGGCATTTACACAGTGAGTCAATGGGACCATAGTTGTTTGGGCAGAGGGCCATGTAGATCTGAGTGTCATCTGCATAGCTGTGGTAAGATATCCCATAGTCATGCATGATTTCACCCAGAGGAATCATATATAAATTAAATAAGAGTGGCCCAAGAATTGAACCCTGGGGTACACCACAGGTCACTGGCACAGTCTCAGACACATTATTTTCCATTTCCACAAAGTATTTCCTTCCTTGAAGGTATGAACTAAACCATTTTAGGACAGTTCCAGAAAGTCCAACCCGGTTCTCAAGTCTATCTATGAGAATGTTGTGGTCAATGGTGTCAAAAGCAGCACTGAGATCCAGCAGTAGTAGAATAGACATTTTTCCTGAGTCTGTGTTTAAGCGAATGTCATTGATAACCTTAATAAGCGCAGTCTCAGTACTATGATTGGGACGGAAACCTGACTGAAATTGGTCTAGACAGTTATTTATGGACAGAAAGTGCATAACTTGCTTGAAGACAATTTTTTCAATTATTTTTCCAATGAATGGTAGATTAGAAATTGGTCTGTAATTGTTTAATAAGTTTGTATCTAAATTTTTCTTTTTTAAGAGAGGCTTCACAACGGCTGTTTTTAATGAATTTGGAAAATCACCCGACATGAGTGAGGTATTTACTATTTGAAGAATGTCTGCTGATATTGAGTAAAACACATTCTTTAAAAACTTGGTTGGTAATGTATCAAGACTGCAAGTGGATGATTTGAGATGTCTCACTGTATCAATTAAAACTTCTTCATTAATAGTGCTAAATTGGGACATGTTGACTATGATGCATGGTTTTGGAGAGCACATGGGCTCCTTGGTGGATAGAGATGTACTGATGTCTTGCCTGATATTGTGGATTTTAGTATTAAAAAATTGAGCAAACTCATTACATCTCTCAGTTGAAACTAGCTCAGAGGTCATATATGTAGGTGAGTTAGTTAGTCTGTCAACCACAGTGAAAAGAACTTTGCTATTGTTAATATTATTGTTAATAATGCTGGAGAAGTAGGTTTGTCTACATGTGCACATTATTTTATTGTAATCACGCAATCTATCTTTAAAAATTTCTTTGTGAATATGAAGCTTGGTTTTACGCCATCTGCGCTCAGCCTTTCTGCATTCTCTCTTTTGGAGCTGAACTGCAGCATCATTTCTCCATGGAGCTTTCTGCTTGCATGGCATGGTTTTAACTCTAACTGGTGCAATCTCATCTAAAACTCTAGCAGTTTTTGATTTAAAACTATCCAGCAGAGTATCTACAGAGTCTGATGGTTTGCATGGTGCAGAGCACACTTTGCTCACAAAAAGTTCAGCTGTCATGTCATTTATCTGCCTTTTCTTGTACCTAATCTGTCTGGTTTCACTGTGTATTGAAGTCCACATTTCAAAGAATACACAGTAGTGATCTGATAGTGCAACATCCTTAATAGAGGCTGATATGTTGAGACCCTTTGAAATAACCAAATCCAGGGTGTGACCATGACAGTGTGTGCTTCCAGTCACATGCTGAGAGAGTTCAAAAGAGTCAAATACATCATAGAGTTCTCTGGCATAATTATCCTTGCAATTATCAATATGAATGTTAAAATCACCAGCAATAATAAAATGATCAAATTCAGTAGAAATAAAAGACAGCATATCTGTAAAATCATCAATAAAATCAGCATTGTACCTTGGAGGCCTGTAGACAATTACTAGTAATATTCTTGGTGTCCCTTTTAAAACTGCACCTAAATATTCAAAAGATGTGAAGTCACCAAGTGATAACTGCTTGCATTGGAAAGTATCATCAAACAGCATAGCTACACCTCCACCTTTCTTGCCGGTACGTGAGACATTTAAAAAGTTAAAGTTTGGTGGAGCCGACTCAATTAATACACTTTCAGCACTACAAGAATTTAACCATGTCTCTGTTAAAAACAGAAAATCAAGCCCATAATTTGTAATAAAATCATTAATTAGATAGGACTTGTTTGTAAGAGATCTGATATTTAGCAGAGCTAACTTAATAACCTGTGTGTTTTGTTCCAAAGCCTGTGGGTTACAATTTACATACTGCAAGTTGGATATATTCACATTATGTGACCTATACTCTCTGTTCTTTCTGCTTCTGATAAGAACTGGAATGGGGGAGATAATTGGCACACAGGGTCCGTACTTGTTTTGAAAACATGTACTGCTGACTTCACCACTGTAGCAGCACGGACCCAAAAGATATCAGTTTGCTGGATTACTTGTGGCGGCCTCTTCCCTTATGGTGGAGGGAGGTGGGAGGGGCTCCTGCTGGTGAAGAAGTCGAGAGCGGAGCTGTCTGTCCGGTGGTTTAGGAGCTTGCCTCTTTTTTTTGGGTTGTGGGGGGAGTTTGTTTAATACTTCCTCATGTTCATGTTCACTGGGCTTCATTTTGGTCCCCTTTACTAACTCCTTGATTGGGGAGTGTAGTGGTGGTGAGAATGGGGGTTGCTGGGTCCGTGAGGCAGTAGGTGACTGTGGAGGAGAAGTTGAGCTGATTTTCCGCTGTACCTGAGGACTCGCTGACAGAGAAAGCGTCAGTCTTGTCCCTGCAGATACCAGCTTCTCCATGGTTGCTGGGAAGTTCAGGTGGGGTGATGATGGGGTGGAGATGGAGGATGATGATGATGAGGTGGAGATGGAGGATGGTGTGAGGTGTTCATGCAGTTGCGGTGTTTCCGGCAGCTGATACAGCAGATCATGGCTCCCGTCCGATAACTCCGCAGTCTCTGTGGGGGGAGGATGTTGTGTCTCTGTACTGCAGACAGTGTCCTTGGGTGTTAAAGCTGACGTGTCTTCACCAGTGGGAACAGAGAAGTTGCACAGAGAAAAAATGAAGTTCTCTGACAGGAATTTGACTCCTCTCTTGTTGGTGTGCAGTCCATCTCGCCTGAAAAACTCTCTCTTTCCAAAAAACAGATTGAAATTGTCAATGAAGTTCAGTCCGTTTGACCTGCAGGTTTTCTGAAGCCAAATGTTTAAAGCCAACAGCCTAGAGAACATATTGCAGCCTCTTGCAGGCAGAGGACCACTGATGAATGTCTGAATGTTGAATTTGTGCAGTGTGGTAAAAAGATCATTAAAGTCCCTTTTTAACACCTCAGACTCCTCTTTCCTTGTATCGTTCTTTCCAACATGAACAATAATCCGTTTCACTGTTCTGTATTCAGCCAGTAGTGTTGGAAGCTTCTCATTCAGTTCAGAAACTGTGATGTTTGGCTCACATCGAACGATGAGTTTGTGATTATTTTTCATGCCATGAACAGAGTCATCCCCCAAAACAAGGGTGTCTGCTGTGGCCACAGCCTGGAGCCCTGTGGCTCTCCTGGGGTGTTTTGAATGGCTGAATCTTCTGGTTCTTTCTGTATCATACTGGCTGGTATTAGGAAAGTCATTGAGGTCTTGCAGTGGCTCAAATCTGTTTTGCAAACTAAGTGACTGGAACTGATTTCCTCTGGCTCTGTGCTCTGATCTCCGAGCAATAGCTTTAGCATTAGCATTAGCCAGATGTGCTATGTTAGCAGGAGTGGAGGATACTACAGAGCTGTATGTGGCATGCCGTTTGGGTTTAGCTCCAATGCGAACCCATTGCTGGTTTTGCCCATATCTTTCAGCTGTACTCACATTAGGGATGTCCACATGATCTGCTGGTCCAGTTCTGTTCGTCTCCACTGCTCGCTGCTCCGTTAAAATCCCTGCCCGTTGTCCGCTGGCAGCACTCCCACACTCCGATGGTCCTCGAACAGCGCAGAAATGCCAGTCCTTAAACTCCGATAACAAGGACCGAAAATTTGTTTCCAAAACAGTCATTCTTTGTAGAAGATTGTAGCAGTTCTGGCAGCACAGGTGCTCTGAACCCACACAAGGAGGCATCTTGTAGATTTCTTCTTTAGTACTCTACAGAAACAAAGAATTTGCAAAGAATTTCCTGAAGAATCTGACTAGATATGTTATTGGTTTTCACTCACCGAAGCTCAGCATTCATTTAATGTACAAAGCAGATAAATATGTCTTTTAACTCTGCATGGGAGCTTAGATATTTATGAATCCGACTGAGAGGGAAAGCTGATGTTATTTCACCTCTCACATGACAATGCACTATTCTCTACAGGGTATGTGTTTGTTTCGCTATTATCACTAGCACAAAAACTAAAGACATTCAAAAGCCTCGTCAATATTTTTTACAGTTATATAAAAAATAAAATGATTGATTTTATTTCTAAACCTTGCTAATTTAGCTTGTTTTAAAAACTTATAACTTAAGTTATTATTTGTAAAGTAATAATGTTTAAAAAAAAAATCAGACAAAAACCTGTGTCTAGAAAGAAGTAAAATTAACTAAAAAGCTATACTAATAAAATCTAAAATACTATTCCTATGGAAAACATATATTTATAACTGTCTGTTTCTGTCTCTTAGTTAAGTATTTGCAACTGTGTGGCATTTGAGTGTTTTTGCTTGTTTTTTATCTGTTGTAGTTTTCCCTTCTGGTCACCTTAGTTTTTTATTATTAATAATTATTTTTCATTTTGAACGATCATACTCTTGGTTACTGTTTCTGTGTTGTTGACCTTGCCTGTCCTGATTTTTTTTCTATAGCTTTTTCCATTTTGTCTGTAGGTGTAACTAGCCTGTCAAGCATTACCATTGACTAGATTTAAAACAACACTATGTAGCATTTTACCTCGAGAAACATTTAGTTGCCTCACACTGACTAAAAGGCACTAAATAGTGCTTCTAATGCCGACATGCTGGGCTCAGTACACTGCTAACTGCATTATGTAACTTCTGAGAAGTGAGAAGGGAATCAGAACTGTTGTAACACAAATCACATTTGTTTAAAATGCTGTAAAATACTTGTTTTAGTTCACATGCTTTTTTTCCACTGAAGGTTCTGTATCTCTCAACCTGTCCAGAAGAGTGCATTAATTAGGAATGTCTCAGAGCATAAATTACTTTACAACTGTAGACTAACCAGATATGATCCCTTTCTGTTGCAAAGGTCATGTAGTGTGGTATATTTAAGAAGACTGTGCCAAATTGTATCTATTTTCTTTTTGAAGGAAATATTATCACAGGCTCCTCACACACATACCACACAATGAAACAATAAACTGACTCTGAACTGAATGTCTTTCTGCTTGTCCTACAGAAACAGGCAAATTTAATACATTTACAAATAATCTAATCTAAAAC
Organism: Astyanax mexicanus; assembly: GCF_023375975.1. Lineage (NCBI taxonomy): Eukaryota > Metazoa > Chordata > Actinopteri > Characiformes > Acestrorhamphidae > Astyanax > Astyanax mexicanus. The sequence continues at coordinate 50,375,727 of NC_064409.1, forward strand.
GAAACACTTATTTGAATAATCGTTTTCTGTAAATCTTACATATATATGTACTCTTCACCTTACACAATCGACCCTACCCTTTTGATGTTTATTTGAGGACTGCTGAGAGTTTTATTGAAATCCCAGCTAGGTGGTATAGTTGTTCTGAACACTTCAGTCAGCAGAGTAAAGCGACTGAATGAGACCTGCTTCAAGTCTGTCTTTGATCCCTTTTGCACAGCATTTTGAAGGAATAAACCATGGAAATGCTGCTCTGGATGATTTTACCCGTCTCGCTAGATGCTGCCTCGCCTCTTTGATGTTTCCTATGCTGGATTCACAGGCTTTTAGTATCCCGTGGCTCGCAGGAGCTTTTTTTTTTTTCACGGAGCACTTTCTTTAAATAATGATGGCCCAGACGGGTGTATGTTTGGAGAACTCCAAAGCGAAGTGCATCAGAGTCGGTAATGACCGTGTGGGTCTCTGGGAGGAGAGGGAATAAGTTATAACACCAAAATGAACTAATATATCCTAAATAAAACCTGTTGTGGTGGTAGTTTTTGACTGGTGGCAAAAAGCTAAATAACTTTTTATAAATTTGGTAAAAAAAGATGAGTGTGTATTATGAGTTTCTACACTTTGAAATGCACATTATAACTCAAACCACTATTAATCTATTCATCAGAGCTTTCTGACTTTTGATAGGATGTTTTCTTATTTATCGAGCTTCTATACACACTAACTAATTATGTTTCACAACGACTGCTGTGTTGCTGTGTTTGCAGGAATACTTGCGAATGCCACGTATTATTACCTATATGCTTTAATTGGAAGAAACTGTTAGAGTTCATAGATGAGCACCGATCTGTGAAATCGCTCCAGGCTCTTCTGCTGTTTACTCTTAATGAAGTAAACATCAGAATCCTATTTTTTCTGTCTTCTCCGCTTATGGGTGTCTTAATTGCTTTCTAATTTCATGGCAGCAACAGTATGAATGTTTGATATAATTCAGATAAAAAGTCCTCGATTCAATTATAGCAACTTGACCTCTCTTTATTCTGCTCAGTTACGCTGGCTGCCATCCACACCTGCCACATACAGCTCGCCAAATGAATGTGATAGAAAAGGCTTAAATTGGGTGGTAGTTGTGTAACCTCCACAGTCCTAGAATAATTATTATGGGTGAAATGTGCATTTGTTTTTGTCTTTGAACCAAATGAGACTTGATTTCCATAGCTTGGAGCATGCTCAGTGAGCATGCACATAACAAAAAAGCCAAAAGTATTCTCAACTTTTGCGTTATCGAGGTCACATGCATTATATAATGGCTGTTGGCAAGTGAGACCTGTAAGAACAAGCAGTTACCAAACACAGATGAGAGGGGGAAAAAACTGCTCTGATGTGTCTGAGTGAGTACTCTGAGTTTTTGTTTGCTGTTTTATTCAAACCGAAATAAAAAACTGAACAGTAAAGTCTTCCTCTTTATCTTTCTGTTTAAAGAAAACATTCCCTAATCTTTCCAACAGTGCAGAAGGCCGTGTCACCCTGCCCTAACAATCTATGCAGTAGTTGCTCTTTACTTCGTAAGAGATCTCTTTCTCTCTCTCGCTCTCTCAAGTCCCTCATTCAAAAGTGAATGAAAAAATATATTCCCATAAGGGTCCACATTTCAGTGTCCCGCTCACTGCCAGTCACATTATGTCCTTCATCCAGCATCCATCTAAAAGTTGGACAGTATTCCAGGAAAGCCTGGAAAAGATTAGACAATCCTTAGGCTCTAAGCAAAGCTACTCGCTGGCCACCTCTGTTAACCTGACAAATCCAGCAGGCTTGATGGATGATGTTTTGTCTGAAGTTATCAGGCCAGAAACAGCACAGGGAGAAGCATGTGCTGGCCCAGAGGTCTGCCAGTACTGGCAGCCACCCTGTACTGATGCAGGGGTCAGTAAGAAATGGATTTCATTAAAACATACAGAAGTTTAATATGTATCATATTTTCTGCACTGTAAGGCACACTTAAAATACTTTTTCTCCAAAAATCACTAGTGCACCTTATAATCCGGTGCGCCTTATGTAAGAATTTTATCGGTCAGGTTGTAATTAGCAGCAAAGCCACTCCGTTGAAGTAGCTACAGCGTTATACAGGAGTTTCAATTTAGTTCTCCAGCAGTATTAGCATTTCCCATTAAGCACTAGCCATTTGGCCGTTCAGTGGTGAGTATTAGCCTGTAGCCTGCTGCTAACCCTGGCTAGCACTGTTTGAGCAGAATTAGCATTACCCGCTAAGTGCTAGTCGTTCAGAGGTGAAACTTATTAGCCTGTAGTCTGCTTCTAACCCCGGCTAGCACTGTTGGAGAAGTATTAGCATTAACCACTAAGTGGTAGCTTTTTGGCCGTTCAGAGGTGATTATTACTGGCTGGCCTGAAGTCTGCTTCTAACCCTGGCTAGCACTGCTAGATTAGTATTAGCATTTCCCGCTACCCATGCTAGCCATTTGGCAGTGAAGAGGTAAGTATAATTGGCCTGTAGCCTGCACATTTACCATGTTAAAACAAGCTATGTGGGATAAACCGCTAGCTAATATCATCCTGGTTTACCGGAACACTCAGGGTTTCTCTGTGTAACACTGTCGGGCAGCAGTTAAGCAGCATAAGTGGTTAGCTGCTAATGCTAATGCTCCAGCCTTAGAAGACATCTTGAAATCTTAGCTTGCTCTAAATAAACAGAGGTGCTTTACTCACCCAAATAAACAGAAAATCTGTATAGATTAGCATCCAGAACTTGTTGGACTTCTCTGACTTGTCTGAAAATGTTTTTAAAAATTACAGTTTTGTTTACTTATCTTAGCTTTACAGGTCTCGCCCCCACCCCACCCACATGGCTAAGTTAGAAGGAAAACATGGCAACACCCCTGTTCCTAACAAGTGCCACTTGAAATGCGCCTTATAATCCTTGTGTATGAAAATAGACCAGAAAATAGACGTTTATTGATAGTGCGCCCTATAATCCGGTATTGTCTCTGTCATTCTGTGAGCATCTTAAAGGACAGAGAACCCTTGAGTCCCTGACCAGTAAATTCATTGGCTCGTTATTATGGAGGTTTCTCTAAATAATGTCTGAATGGGAGCCACGATTTTAAATCTCTACTGAACGAAGCTTTAAATTATAGAATATAAAATCCTTCAACCTTGTGTGTAGATTTTATTATTAAAGTATTATACAGCACTGCTTCTCTTATTTACACAACTTTAGTCATCACTGTTGGTTTTGCACTGTGATCTGTAGGCTGTAGCCTTTTAGCACTAAGCTACTAAGAGATCAGTTGTTATAGATGTGCAGATGTTATAGACAAATGATGCATATATCTATTGTTCAGTGAGATTGTGAATGACAAAATATATATATGCTTATGTGACCAGTACCTTAGCCACATGTCAAAAGTATCTCTAGCTGACATTTCTAGTCAAATTAAAATTGGATTGTTTGTTGGACAGAATATGCAAATCTGCCCATTACACAGGAAAGCAGTTGTTTATCTGTTCAGCCTCTTTCTTTGTTGTGCAAAAAATTGTGGTAGTCTTTCATATATACATGGTGATTCATTTCTTTAGACCTGGGCAACAGAATGATGAGCAACCCATGCAGCCTAGAACTCACTGTTTAAAGAAGTAAATAATAAAATGTCAGGATGCATCATCAGATATTAAGGAAACATGCTGAGTTAAAGCACTGGCAGCTCTTGTCAGCAGGGCTTCAGTCAGTACGTTCCTATTTGGACTGTGCAATCAATCACAGGTATCTTGTGTTTGTTTTGGCCTCTGCACTGCAAAAAATCCATTGGCAAAAACTAGACAAAATATATGCAAATTAAGACAAATATATGTATATTACGCAAACAAAAATCTGCCAATGGGGTAAGCAAAATTTTCTTAGTAAGATTTCTTACAAAAAGCAATGGCAAAGTCTCAAAATGAGTGAAGTAACACCTAAATCAAGCAAAAAAGTCACTGTTTTTGGACTCAAGAATAAGAATAACCTGATTGCTGCTTGACTGTGCTTATTTTGGAGTTCAAATTACCTAAAATAAGGTACAAATTCTAAGTAAGAATGATTAAGATAATTATCCCTAAAATAGGCAAAATAATCTAACACTTACACCATGCTTAGTAAGACAAAAAGTCTTATCAGAGAAGAAAATAAGATTTATTGCCTTAAATTTAGAAAATTTCACTTGCTAAGATTTAGTTTTTTGCAGTGTGACTCTGCCTGCTGCTAGTTCCCCAACACTTACTCCACCCCCGAGGTGGCCGGTACACACAACAGCGAACCGTGCTGCAGCATAAAATCTAGCAGGGCTGGTTCAGTTAAACCTTAGCTGCTACACACAAGTACAAAGCCTCGGCATGTCTAAAAACAAAGCTCATTTACCAAAGAAGGAATAAAACAAGTGTAAATTTTGACAGTGAGGTCAAAAGGTGGAGAAGACTTGGAGCTTAAAAAGACTACAAAACCGACCCAGAGCTGCTACTTTTCTCCTGAACAGGTAAGTTAATTGGCTAGCTACTTCAGTCAGGGAATTTGTCACCACCACTAGGTAAGTTTACTAGGGACTAGTGTTTAAACTAATTAAAAATTTTAGTGTTAGCATTCATATATTGCTTGTTTTGGATATGTTTGCTTTTCATTGGACAGTGCTATATAATCTGCATACACAAGGCCCATGGATATGAGGTGTGAACATTGTAATTACTCAAGCTTGGGACATTTAACCCATTTATGCCCAATTTTTTCCCAGACATGCAAATATGCAAATCATGTGTAATTAGCAACCCTTTGAAATAATCAAGAATTATTTCCACCAAAAAATGAGAAAAGTAGATGAAAAAGTGTGTTTTATTTCTGGTCACAATTGTGACCGGTGGGATGATATGCGTATTCTCAATGAAATGTTGTTGAAATAAGGGCCTTCTGACAGCAATCACTGAAATAGAGTACTTGATCAGGAACTTGGGACTTTCCACACCATAGGAACACTATGGAAAATATGTTCAAAATATCTTAACCTTGTTTGTTTATTTCAAATACAAATTGCAACAGCATCACTTTAGTGTAACATGTATTGAAACATTTATTTGTAAACATTTTAAATTGTACTTTAGTGCAAATTAATTAGATATAGTTAGCAGTTACTTCTCCGAAAAGGAAACTGAGTTACTAACTGAGTTACTCCATTATAAAAGTAACTAGTTACCAGTAAAAGTAACTATTGCATTACTTTTGTTACTCGCCCCTGAACACCTTTATTCCCATCGCTGTTATGGAACCGACCTAATTTAACAAAAAATAAATGTAATTAGATTATAGGCAGGTGTACAGTAACAAGGTAGAGCAAAGTGCTTGATTCTGTTGATCAACAATCAGTCTGACATTGTATTACAGTAACATATAAAATAAAGTTAACAGATATGGTAGTCCATATCTGACCCATCACTATCACAATCACTTATAATAGAATCTTTCTCATTTTGAGGTATGACAGCAATGTTGCATGCCTTGTCTGGGCCATCATGTATATGTCAAGGACTTTACTTAGTCATCCTAAAATAAAAAAAATGTAGGTAAGATACAACAAGATTTTTGTTTGTATATTAAGTATGTGTGCATCTAGATACAACATTCTATCCCACCGGTCACAATTGTGACTGTTTACATGTTTACTCATTCTGCAAACACACCAAAGACATTTGATTAATTACAAATGCATATATCATAACTAAACAACTTAGAGAGCATGTGTACAAAAATATTTGTTTCTATGTTTATTTTAACATATTTTACCAGCCTTTTATTTGGGAGCTTTGAGGCAGCCATCCCCTTCTCAAGATGCAACCAGGAAGTAAACAGCTCTGGTCATGTGACAATTTACTCAAAACATTTGATACTGCCCACATTTAATTGAAACATTGTAATATTTCAATATTTCCTTATAGAGTATTGGGAAATTCACCAGTCAGATTTTTAGAGGCTTATAATTAATCATTTTTCTTTCGGTCACAATTGTGACCGATGGGTTTGAAATGGGTTAATACAAAACAGTGAAACAGATCACTGTACATGTTGGAAAGAACGATGCAAGGAAAGGGGAGTCTGAGGTGTTAAAAAGGGACTTTTCAGGGGCTCAAGTTCAACATCGACATTCATTAGTGGTCCTCTGCCTGCAAGGGGCTGCAATATGTTCTCAAACTGTTGGCATTAAACATTCGGCTTCAGAAAACCTGCAGGTCAAACAGACTGAACTTCATTCACAACTTCAATCTGTTTTTTTGGGAAGAGAGAATTGTTCAGGTGAGATGGACTGCACACCAACAAGAGGCGAGTCAAATTCCTGTCAGAGAACATTTTTCTCTGTGCAACTTTTCAGTTCCCACTGGTAAAGGCAAGTCATTTTTATCACCCTGTCTACACTACAGAGACACAACATCCTCCCCCCACAGAGACTGCAGAGTTATCTGATAGGAGCCATGTTCTGCTGTATCAGCTGCCAAAAACACAGCAACTGCATGAACAATCCACACCATCCTCCATCTCCACCTCACCTGAACTTCCCAGCAAACATGGAGAAGCCAGTATTCATTTTTATTTCCAATTCATTGTTCTTCTATATGTTTCTAATGCGACTTATTTGTTTTAATCATGTTTGAATCATTTGTTATTATTCTTATTTTAATTGATATTTTACATCTTTTTTTTTTACTTCTTTGTATTTTCTAATTTCTAAAGCACTTTGTATGACCATTGTGTATGAAAGGTGCTATATAAATAAACTTGCCTTGAACACTAAAATGTAATACCTGTCTTTAGTGTATCAAAGTTACTTTACACAACACAAACATTACTAAGGAAGTAGAAAGCATGTATTTACTGAGCAAATTAAGTGATTGTTTTCCCACCAGGTTTTCCATAAAAAAAAAAAATAAATAAATAAAAAATAAATTTGAATAAGTCACAGAATACTTAAACAGCTTATTTCTTGCTGTCAAATAAAAAAATCTTAATTTATAAATTCCCTAAGGAGTCATAAAATCAAACTGATCACTAAAGAACAGCCCACAAGCTTAAGGTATTTCACATACTGCAGTATAACTGCAAGAACAGGTGTAGGTCAATCATGGAAGTAGATTTAGCAGGAGTGGTTAATAAATCAGCAGCACACCTGATGTCACTCATTTAATCAGTTGGTCAGTCTTCTAGTAATGGATCTGCAGCCACACCAGCCCTTGGCTCAAAACATAGGGGCCCTGAAAGCTTCTGCTATGGTCACAGGCATGGTGCTTCAGGAAAGCAAAACTTAAAAAAAAAACAGATACAAAATTAATCACTTTTTATACATAGTTACTCTTAATGGGGGTGTAAGTACAGGATCACACCTCTGTAAAAAATATATAATACAAATCACAAAATGTCATTAATACATGGACATCTGGCCACACTGCTCCACTTCATATTCTAGCTGGTGGGGTCACAGTACCGGAAAGGAGCTCTTCAGCTCTTCAAGCACAGCTCTGGGACTATTATAGTCAGAGGTTGAGGTTGCTCAGAAAAGTGAGAAGGTGACAGAAAAAAACAAAAATGTGAACACAGCCTCTGCACACAAGTCCACTTAGGCATTATACATTTGCAAAGATTGCTACTTTTAAAAGGTTTTTTTTTTAAAAAGTGAATTAGAAAAACATTAAAACATGAATAAAAAAAAAACAATTGAATAATAAAAAAACACACACATTTCAGTGTTTATCCACTGTGTTTGTATTTTAAAGTTTTTAAATTAAAGGTACTAATTTACCTCAGTGTCAGTCCATTTCCCTAGTCACTACAAGGTTTGTTAAACATAAGCATACATTTTCTATATACTCACACACTTGATCATCTATACTTACTCTTCTTCCAACATGTCAGCCTCAAGAGAAACAAAGAAACTTTAGCATTGTTGCAGCTGCCTTTTATAGTGCTAGGACAAACTGGAGCATGCCCAGTGTGGACCATATGGACTGGTCCAGGTTAGAGGGGGATGCAAAGTAATGCAATGGTATAATTTTCCTTTTTTTTCTTGATGTTTCAGTATTTTCTGCATTGTTGTTCTGCTTAACACTATTTTGAAATCTTGTAGTCAATGACTAAGTACATATTATTTATATGCTGTTAAGATTGATGAATTCCCCACCGAATGAGTTATTCTACTTAAATTAAAAGAGATAGCTTGTGGGAATGGCTTTGTGAAATGTAATGGTATAAAAAGTGAGACTTTGAATACATTAAAACAATGAAACAAATTAAACAAACAGATTGTAGTGAAATGTAGTGGCAAATTAATTATTGCTATTTGCTTGTTTTTGTGAATCATTTGATTTATGAAATGGAAAAACCTTGGTCTGCTCTTTGGGCTCTTTGGGATCATCAAGTTTTTGATTATTTATTGTTATTACTATTATTTTGGTTCATTTACTCAACAAAATTGATTGAATATGCTTCTGGCAAGGCCACACGCTCTGAGGTTTAATTAGTTGCATGAGTTATTGGGAATATTCATGAACTCATGAAGAAGTAACACTTAAGTAATGCTAAATATTGTACCGCTTTTCTTTGAGGGCTACAAACATTATGAACTCATGATGAAGTTATGCTTAATTATTGCTGAATAGTCTTGTTCTATGAGGTGTTGGCTGTCCCTTTTGGTTTTTACCACAATTTCCCTGATGACTAATGTGAAGACCTGCATAAACATCATTAATAACACACGCCACTGAATGACATTTGTCCCTTAACTACTACTAACTACTAACTAATATATTATTTGTGCATTAACACATGTATGAGATGAGATATGAGATATTCTTCATGCATATTCATGATGACTCATGATGTATTATAGGCATGAATTCACAATTACTCACTCATGAAATACTGCATGAACTCATGCTATTTCATGTCTTTATGTAAAGTGTTACCTATAGTTGTTTGTAATTGGGTAAGAAGTTTCTTTAACTAAGGGTGGTGGTGATTTGGCCCAGAATCAAACGAAGCCTTTTAACACTTGAATGTGGAAAACACCAGGCTATAGCAATCTAAATTACAGAGGACTTTATTATAAGTCAGTATGTGCTCTATATCTTGCTGCTGATTGGGTAAGACTGCAAACACTCTATGTTGATATACAGTGGTACCCTCATTTCTGGACAATGATGAACTTGATTATGCTTACAAGTCTTAGGTTAGAACTTCTGAGGTGGACTTTAAGGCAGCAGTAAATTACTTGAGGGTATGTGATCATGTGTATTGATGTATGTATTTATTTATTTATTTGTGTGTAGCCCATGGAGAAAGAGAACATCCAGGACACAATGTAAAATGTTGGGGTTCTTTTATTTGCAAGTTACTTTCAGGTTGTAATGAGTAACTTGTCCTTTCTAGTTTTTCTTTAGAGCTGAGCAGAGTAAAATATAAAGAAATAAAAATAAGCTCCACATCAAAAATATATGGTAATGTGTGAACGACTGTAAAATACAAAAATACAGAGACAGAAATAGACATCAGGAAATGTAAAAATAAATATACAGCCGTTACATCCAAATTAGTATACAAATTTCCAGAAATAAAATACAAAACTCACATCTCAGATCCCTTAGAGACTCCCCGAACACACCAGGCCTCTTTAGCCCTCAACCACCTGCTTACAGGTCATAAAATATAATAAAATAAAACACAGATACATAACGTTTTAAGTTACAGTCTATATTTGTTTTAAAACTAACACACTGTAGCTGTCTCAAGAGATTCTGTGGCTGGATGCAGCCCGAATGGCCTCACAGCATATCTAAATGCTTCTTCAAAATAATGATCAGTTCACACAAAATATGGTCATCCTCGGTTTACGCACACTTTTAGGAACTGTTTTATACTCATATTAGAGCTAATAAATGAAAGATGACTTATTTACCACCAGATTAACTTTTCTCCAGCCAATCTCTGCTCTGCCCAGGAGAACTAGTGTTGCCAACTTCTCAGTAAGAAAAGTAGCCATTGGCTCTCCTAAACGTCGTTAGAAGTCGCTAAATGACGTCATTGCCTAATTTACATAGTACATGTTTTTGAAGCTGTAAAGGATTAACGTTGTAAGAGAGAAAAAATTGAGTAAAAACACCCTACATATGCTGGAAATAATACAAATTAACTCCAACAAATGAACAACTTCGGTTGCTTTTTAAATAGGCAGTCACGTCTCAAGTCGCGTTTTTACAAAAAAAAGTCACTGGAGGGTCTGAAAAGTAGCTAAATATAGCGACAAAGTCGCTAAGTTGGCTACACTGAGGAGAACTGCTGCTCACAAAATGGCCTCAGATAAATAAATGGGAAATACAATCACTGACAAGACCACTCCCGTAAAGAGACAGCATCCTTTTAACCAGTGCTTACATAAATGCACAGAAAATAAACATTCTCACATTTTTAACAGTATACATTGCTTGACAATTAATGTACATATTTAATAATCAAAACAAAACAAGAACTATTTTATTACACTTTTATTGCCACCTGGCTCCATGTGTTTATTTAGTTAAGTTGTGGCGGACTTGTGTGTGAAGCGTTATTTACCCTCTAACCTAAATGGTGAATAAGGGTCTCTATCAGTGGGCTGCCATTTTAAGAGAGAACTACTGCTTGTTGTGGGTATTTCTGTCTCTCCCCTTGTTAAAAAAAAATGCTGAACAGTTTGACCTCATTACTCTTCCCACCCTTTCTTTCATTATTTAAATGTATATTTTACACTTGTTTTAATACACTTCTCTATGAAGTATTGCAATGATTTTTCCATTAATTGCTAATTTAAATAATACCCCATACCCTTTTATGTTAGCAACTGAGCTGGGAAATAGCACAAAGGACATCAAAGTCCAAAGTTGTGCCCACTGTATTTGATTAAAAGTAAAATATAGATTTGAGAGCTTGAGTTTGAAGCCACTGTTTTATCATCTCCTCCTTTTTTATATATACAAATACAGGAACATAAATATTGGCCTGTCTCACTCACCCTGGATATTTGTCTCACTCACATATATTCTTTATCTTACAGTAATAAGCGGTAATCTTTTCTGATCCTGATCAGCTGTAGAAGACGCATTCTGGAGAGTGTTAAAGGAGATAGAGAGGGAGAGAAATCACTCCAGCCTCACGCAGTGCAGGATGAATAGATTTATTTACACATTTGTAAATAAGAGCAGTGAAATCCTCAGGGATTATACACTATTCTAATCCTGTCAGCATGTGTTGGAAGGGGGCTGTTTCTTTCCTCTCTGTGGGTCCATGGATATCTCATGAACAAAACATGGATGGTATAATTCAATTGAACTTGGCATTCATATCATTAATAGAAACAGAAAAACTGGGAGAGAACATACATAGACTGGTAACATGTTTGTGTTCATGTACACTGTAAACCTGGATAAGTTGAATTTACTTTAAAAAATATATGAAACCGGTTGCCTTAAAAAAGTTAAGTAATGAGAAATGAAAACATCAAGTTATTACAACTAAAGGGGAACTTTTTTATTTTTGTTATACTGTAAGACCAGATAAGTTGAGTTTACTTAACTTTTTTAAGGCAGCCGGTTTGCTCATTTTTTTTAAGTAATGGGGAATGAAAACTTGAGTTAGCCTAAATTAAAACATCAAGTTATTACAACTAAAAGGGAACTTGATTTATTCTGATCTAAGGTAGCTCAGGGTGAATCACTACACACTGATGGTGAGTGTTAGTCAGAAACTGTTGGACACACCCAGTATGCAAATAGATTGTGACAGAAGCCAATAGAAATGAAGCTGTTAATTGCAACAGACTAAACTCAGTTATTATAAGTTGGTTCAACTCAAAGATCTCAGTTTGAATGTAGATGTTCCCACAAATGTTCAACTAACTCAAAATAGATGAGTATTATTTAGAAATATCCAATTTTATGTAAAACAGACTTAAATCCTTTGAGTTTAAACAACATATGGGTTTACAGTGTAGAAGGACAGATAGAAAGCTCTATTCTTCTATCGAGAATAACCTAAGAAAAATTGTAACATTTAGTCCTTGTGTGCATGTCTGTGCTCATGCTAGGTAACACTACTGTTAACAAATGTTACAGTGTTAGTTACTACTAGACATGTTCAGACTTAAGTGTTCTGTCGCAAGTAATTAATGCTGGTTATTTAATGTTGTGGACCGGCTTCAGTTAGCAATCAGTGCATAACACTAGCAACCCTTCCTCAGATTGCTAGCTAGCCATGCTATTTCTGACCACTCTTAACCAAGGGCTTTCTATTTCTTTAAGCCAGGGGTTAGCAATAGGAGGCCCATGGGCCAGATGTGGCCCGCAAGCATGAAATATCTGGCCTGTGAGGTTGTTTGAACTATAATGGATGAGGAATGCTTCCCTAGTAAGCTTTTGTTTACGTTCTAATTTTAGGGGGCAAACACTTTTTCACACAGGGCTAGATTGGTTTAATTTTTTTTTTCTTTAATAAATAAAATTATCATTTATTTTTTTTTTTTTATTCCCCCAGGTTATATTAAAGTTTGTTTGATAATCTGAAAAATATAACAAAGGAAAACAACACAAACGAAATCTGTAGGGGGCAAATACTATATAAGATTTAGGTTTTCTGTTTACACTACATGAACAAAAGTACTGGGGCATGATGTATTAAGAAAATACTTTATCCTGATTTTGTTGGAGTAACTGTCTCTACTGTCCAATGAAGCCTTGATTTCAAAGCATTACTCTGAGGATTTCATTGCATTCAGCATTAGTGAGGCGTGATTATCCTCACCCCACCTCACCTCATCCCCAACTTCCCAACTCATCCCAGTAAGAGATGTAACATCATGCCAGACAACACAGTTCCACTGATCCACAGTGGAATCAATTCTGGGGGAATTATACCCCTTTAGCCCATCCCAGCAGGCTGATAATAATCTTCCCCAACAAGTTCACAGTGAGCAGTTGGACAACAAAATTGATTTCTGATTTTGGTCTTTTTTCTCACAGTTTGAACAGTCTGGCAAGCTCCCGCCCCAGCCACCTGCAGATTTATCTTTATCTTCTTCTTTAACAAGACCACATTAACTCATTTCTGCTGTCCTACCTGGGTGTCAGTTAGCTAGCACAGTTAGTTCATTGGCTATTTTTATATTATATGAGAAAACAGCACAGAATTCGAGGAGTGGGGCCAGATAGTGGGATCTAGATGGATAGGACATTCCATTTCCAAAGTTTTGCAGTCAATTCACAACAATTTCTCAGTTCACAGTGTCTACCAGGAGATTCTAATGCTAAATGACCTTAGCTTGACCCATCATTTGCTTCAACATGTCTTTTTATTTTTTGTAATCAAGTTTTTAATTGAAAGTTTTACAGGAACTGTAAGAGAATTTAAGTATTTTACTATCCCACCCATATCCATTCCACCCTTCCAACTGTCTTTAAAAGACCTCTAATCACACCTGCTTTTATGCTTCCTACTGCAACCATGTTGGTTCAGTGAGGTTGCCAACGGGGTTGTTCCACCCCTGCTTTTTACACATGGCAGAATCTGCAAAGGTCCAGATGCTACAAGACCTGGGTCAGTGACGATGTCTTTGGAAAAGACTTCAGCCTTAATCCAAAGATTTTTGTAACGATTTAGTCTTGCCTCTGTGGTCTTCTGGTAGAATCTGTTGTAGAAGAAATTACTAGTCACAGTGGACAGTGCAGTGGGTGGTACTGATTGTGACCATCTGTGCCTGGCTAGAACTGTCCATGCAAACAGTCGAGTAACTAATTGTATTCAAAGGTCAATGCACTTTTGCATGACACCAAAAAACAGCTTCTCTATAATACGTCTGAAATGATTCCCGGCACTGTTTACTGTTCTGATTATAGTTAAGTAAACATACAGTACATTGTCCTTTGCAAGGGGACTGTATCATTTGTCTATTTACTTGCTCTGTGACTTTTTAAAAAGTCATTAACTGCACATTGTCATCGGAATTATTCTAATTTGAAATAGTATGATTATGATTGAGCTTTGTTAGGCGGTATGTCATTAAAATGAAAACCATCTTTTATTCATAGTCACTGGTCCTCACGCCTCTCGCTCATTTTGTACTCAGCATGCTGTCCTAAACTCCCCACTCGTCTGCCAAGAAGGGATAAATTCAGCCATGCATCTCAGTGCTGAGCTCCTTACAAACACTGAACTCTAGAGTCCTCTAAAGTCCCAACAGTAACAGTGCAGCTTTAGTGTGTATTGGGGAATGTGTGTGTGTGTGTAATTGTGTGTGGGTCCAAGTCAGACTGAAGGCTGCTCTCTTATCTCTCCGCTCCACTGCAGGTTTCAGAGGCTATCTCACACTCTCCTCTGCAGACACACACGCACACAATTCACTGATACCACCACTTAATATCTGAAGGTGTCAACCGCTGCGCATTGCTTATCGATGTGGCTGTACTTTTACAGTCAATAACAGCAGAGGAGATAAGCAAAGGAGACAAAGAGAGCTGCACATTAGAGGTGGGCGATACCGGGAATTTTGGTATCGATCCGATACCAAGTAAACGCAGGGCCAGTATTGCCGATATCGATACTGATACTTTTTAATATTTAAGCTTTATAGATCCAAAAACCTAGGATATAATTTCACCAAACATTGTAAGTGATAACAAAATACTTTAGTATCACAATCAACATTTTTTGTTTAGAAACAATGGAACAGTAACAAAACAAAGTTTAAATATAAAGTAAAAAAATATTAAAAAATAAAATAAAAATTCTCCCCTCACTAGACATCTTTTCTAGTTCTTTCTTTTTTTGTTTCTTTTTTTAATAGAATTGTCATTTGGAAAAACAAATAAAGTAAGGAATTGTCTTCCTTTCAGTGCAATTCAAATGCAAGTTTTTCTTAAATAAACAGAGTGTAAAAAAATATCACTCAACACAAATCTCCTGAAGTAGAGGCGTGTCGACTCGAGGAGAGCGCTGAGTGGGCGGGGCCAGGCTGAGCCTACCTGCGTGGCGGTTTGGCTGGCTTTGCTGAGCCATGTGACGCATGTGCAACAACAAGAGACCAGAGAGTAGACTGTGGTGAATCCTCGTGCGCAGCAGTCAGTGCGTGCGGCAGAGAAAAAAGCTTGAATATCGATATTTTTACACGAGTATTGCTCAATACCAATACCAGCGTTGGTATCGATATTATCGATATTTGGATCGATCCGCCCACCTCTACTGCACATGTACATCTTCAAATATTATAACATATATCAACTGGCTAAGCACAAATGACCATATATCAAATTGCAGAACACATGTTTTACTCACAGGGCCAGATTAAGTAAACACACCCACTGATATACACTGAGCAAATGTCATTAAGAGAATATGGTTGCTAATTAGTTAGTCTCTGGTCACATTTTACTGTCACTGGTCTGAAGAGCGAGCACCTGAAACAGATGGATAGAGCAAATACACTGCCTTGAAAAAAAGTATTTGCCCATTAATAGATTTCATTTGTCTTTGCTTTTTTGCTTTTTTCCATACTTACATTTTTCATAATATCAAGCAAACTTTAATATCAGACAAAGATAAACTGAGTATATGCAAAAAGCAGTTTTTAGATAATAATTTCATTTATTAAGGGAAAAAAATCTATTCAAACAAATCTGACCCTATGTTAAGTAAATTTCACCAGTCACAACCAGGCCTGATTACTGCCACACCTGTAGAACCAACTTAAATAGAACCTGTCTGACAGCAGGCCAAAATCATAGAATTATACTGAAAGTCGAACATGGTGGTGGTAGTGTGTTGGTCTTGGGCTGATTTGCTGCTTTTATACCTTGACAACTTAATAAATTCTGTTCTCTACCACAAAATTCTAAAGGAGAATGTCCGTTAGTCAGTTTGTGACCTAAAGCTCAGGCATAGTTGGGTTCTGCAACAGGACAATGATCCAAATCAACAAACAAGTCCACCTCTGAATGGCTTTAAATGGAGTGACCTAGTCAGTGTCTGATTAAGATGCTGTGGCATGACCTTAAACAGGCCATTCATGCTAGAAAACTCTCCAACGTGGCTGAAATCACAATTTTGTAAAGAGTTGGCCAAAATTCCTCCACAGAGATGTATGTAAAAGACTCATTGTCAGTTATCGGTTATCAAGGCTTAATTGCAGTTGTTGCCACAAAGGGTGATGCCAGATGTTTTTTAACACTTTAATGCATTACTTAAACATTTTTTCCCAGCAATAAGAAATAGAGGTAGAGATATGTAAGCTCAGTATAGTTCTAGCAGGAGACTCTAATGTGATATAACCATACCTTGACCAATCCCCAGCATTCACTTGTCTTTAAAAGACCTCTAATCACAAATCTCAAGTCTTCCTCCTTTAAAAGCAGTTAATTCACATTCCCCCTCCTTCCTCCCCACCGCACCCAGGTTCTCCCTGTCCAGTTGCCCAGGGATTTGGCTCCACCTCTGCTTTCTACACATGGCAGGATCTGCAAGGGTCCAGATGTGATGGGACCTGGGCCAATGACAGGGTCTATGCCAAAGACTTTCACTAAAACTTTTAATTTTACTATACTTTTACTATAAATAGTGCTTCTGACCCAACAGTAAAGATTTGTCTACATTAAAAGTTCTTTGGAATGCTCGCCTCTACAGTCTCCTGGTAGAACTTCAGTTTTTCGTTGTGCATCAGCAGCTTTTCACCACTCAATAATTCCATCTATTTGACAGCACGCTCTGCCCATGGGAATGCTGACTCCAAAGCGTTAATAAGAGCTTGAGTAGCAGAAAGAGAGCAAAATTTAAATCTTACTCAAAAGGGAGCTATTTCAGCTAAATGTAATTAATGCAACATAAAGAAGCAGCATCAATGCTATATTGCTGCAGGGGAGGTAAATATAGGATTCTAGAAACAGTGCTTTTACAGTAGAAGACAAAAAGTTCTAAACTTTAATGGCCATTCATGTTAAATAAGAGATTTCCAAGCAAGTGTAGAGCATTTCTATTGGGCTATTCATCTGAGTACAAAGTATTCTAATGGTTAAAACAAGGTAGAAATAGAAAAATAGAAAACATTCTATGTTTTATTAGACAGCAAAGATATTTAGTCTGTGCCACACTGGTAAATGCTTCCAGTGTTAGCTAAGCTATCTAGCAAACCATCATTAGGATAAGTTGTTCCACCATTTTACACTTCTCCACTCACTTTAAACATCCCATTTTTCTGTGTTTCCTCATAGTTTAATAGTTTTTATTACAATTTTGAATAAACAATCAAGAACGTCTTTGTATTAGTGAGCCAACCAAAACAATACTCAGCTATGAGCTAGGGGATACACTGGGGCTATATAGGAGTGCGATCAGGTGGAAACAATCAGAATTCTGGTGACCTTGATCAGACAGGTGCGATCGTGACAGAGTTTAGAGTCCCATTCATTGTGCGAATTTTAGTTAATAGCACAGAGATCATTGCCAGAGGCAGGTACAGGAGAAACAGGAGCATTCAAGGCAACAGGCGTGACACTTGTTACAAAAATTTACCCATAAATGGTAAATGATTAAATAGTCTCTTCAGCAAAAGTGTCTGATGCAATTTAAGCCCATTTATAAATTCAATGAGCTGCATTAATTGAGGTGCTGTATTTGTTTATTGTTTAAATTGTCAATTAATTTTTAAAATGTGGGTCACAGAACGTTGTGATAGATCAAATGTGCTACAAGTTGCAAAAGGTTGGGAACAGTGTCTTGGATTGTAAATGGGTTTGGAGTTTGTAATGGAGAGTGTGGTGAACTCTCACTAATTTGCTGTTTTAAGGGGTAAAGCAGGATCAAATAGAAAGACTAACAAATCATTTTCCAGTTGTGTTTGTGTCTCTAATAAACTGATAATTAAAGTATGTTGTTATGGTTTATTTTATGAGATCCCTAAGCTATTTTCAGTTTGAAAATTGTAGGGTTTTATGCATATTTTTGGCAATTATCAGTCAATTAAACAGCAAATTAAACAGCTCTGGAAAAATTGAGAGACCGCTTTAAAATGTTAGATTTTAATATTTATAGGTAAATGAGTAAAATAAACACTGTTGGTTTATTCTATACTCACAATACTTCAAGCAAATTCCAGATAAAATATTGTAATTTAAAGCATTTATTTGCAGACAATGTGAATTAAACCTAAATAACTAGTAGTAAAGAATGCAGTGCTTCAGATCCCCTTAATAATGCAGATAAAATAAGTTCATATTCATTTAGAGACAACAATACTAATGCTTTTAAAAAAAATCTACAGTTGGTAGACTAATCCTGATTATATATATAGGGACAAATATATATCTCAGTCAAAATCACTGCACAATGGTTTATTTCTCAAATTCTCAAGATTTTTCTGATTAAACAATGTTTAATAAAGTTATTCTCTTCATGTTTAAAACGTCTGTGTTTATGAATACTGTATTAAGATCAGTGTTGGGCACGTTACTTTGAAAAAGTAATTAGTTATAGTTACTAGTTACTTCTCCAAAAAAGTAACTGAGTTACTAACGGAGTTATTCCACTATAAAAGTAACTAGTTACCAGTAAAAGTAACTATTGCGTTACTTCGCCCTGTAAAAATAAATAAATAAAGAATAAATAAAGAAAATAAATGATGTAATTACTATTATTATTAGAAAAATAACAAACAAAAATAAACCCAAAATGTTGACAAAAATATAGTCTAACGAATAAAAAAAAATAAGAAACGAAAAACTCCACAGGACCAAAGAAAATTACTAAGACATGTAATACTGAAAAAAAACCGGAAAAAACAAATACACGTCTGGGGATAAAAATTAAACAAACCAAACCACACTCAAAGAAATAAATGTATATATAAACAAAACAAAAGAATGGACAAAAACAACAATCCGTTAAAAAAAACTCATTTAAATCCATTAAAAAACTCATTTAAAACAATCACAGGCTTTTTGCGCAGAATAATAAAAGTTTCGGTTAGTTTCAGTTTCAAATCATGAAAACAGCTCACCAAAACCTCAACCTATCCTTTATATTTGACAATATTTGATTAACTTACAGGTCCTTACTTATTTTTATTTAACTGAGCTGAGTTGTAAATTATTTATAGCCTCGCGCTGAATTCAGCTCCGCGCTGCAAAAGAGAGAGAGAGAGAGAGAGAGAGAGGCGCAGCGCATTTTGCCTGATTTCTCTTTATTAATTAACATTATTAAAGTACATTTGTTGGCTTTAGTAAGTTTAATAACATTAATTTTAGTATACTTGTCAGATCTTATTTATAAAAACTTTTTTTAGAAGACAGAGGTTATTCTGCGCGCAATGCCGCGCCGCTGCGCCAAGCACCACTTTGCGTGCCTGACATTTCAGAGCGCTGGACGAGATTTTAATTCATGAATTAATATATTTAATATTTTAATAAATTTGCCCTGGTGATAAGAAACGAATGCTAACATATAGCGTTATATTTCTGTGTATTTCAAATGTTTTAAGTTTTATATAATTGACGGGCAGCACCACGCGCCAGATTGACAATGTGCTTTGTTTTTCAGATATAAAAGTGAAATTCAGTTAAATAATAGCAAAGTTAACTAAAATAAATTTATGTTCAGTCAAAGTTATTTTCTCTTTTAATTTTCCATTTCAAAACTCCAGCATTTGAGTGAGAATAGCATCTGTTGAAATTTTTAAACAGCAGAATGCCTAGTTATTTAGTCTGTGTACTAAACATAAATATAAATCCTTATAACTGACAGAAATAAATATAACTAATAATAATTTATAGTTACAGTGCAGATTTTTAAGTATATATATTTTTTCATAGTTGATTGCTGAAGGCTCTGGGTGTGGTTTATTTTTATGTGGTAAAGATGTGATGGTATGGAGTATTTTGGAGCGCAGTGTGAGCAATCGCGCTAAGCTTTTTTCCGCCGCCAAGATAAAAACACTCCAGAAATTTACCTCAACACACATCATTTCCAGACCACCACGCCCATCGTTGTTAATATATTCCAAAGTCCAACCCTATTTTAAGGACGCGTGCAAGGCCTAAAAATAGACTGTTGACAGGTGGCAAAGCGCCACGCTACACGCCTTGTGCGGGGTGTATGATAGGGCTCTTTGTCTGTATGCGCAAAGTTAAAAAAAGTTCATTCAGCTGCTAAAGTAACGTGCAGTAACGGAGTGTCGGAAATGGTAACGGCGTTATAGTTACAGTCAGAGTAATTAGTTAGATTACTCGTTACTGAAAAAAGTAACGGCGTTAGTAACGCCGTTTATTTTAACGCCGTTACTCCCAACACTGATTAAGATATATTTAGGCTGTTACACTTTCACAAGGAGGTGTAGGATTTACAGCTTACTGAAGTGAGAGAAACTGTTGGTTCACTGAAGGAATTATTAACCAGGGATGAGTTTTATTTAGTCTTTCTCCCAACTTCTTTCATAACTGAGTTTTACCGGCAAAGCAATCCAAGTTGTTACTGCTGAAGTTGCTTTTAAATTGAGTGTGTGACTTGGGCATGCAGTATGACTTGAACAGGTATAAACAAGCACCAGAGATGCTAGCACTACAACCAGGCTTTCAAAAGCAGTTAAAGGATGAAAATATCAGAACCCTTTCTGATTTCTTTCCTGGAGAGGTTAATATGCCTTGCACATTTTAATTTTTGTTTTCAAAAGTATGATTTTTTTTATAGTGCTTTAAGAATGATCTTCAGTCTGTTGAGTGTCAGTAGAGGTTGGGCAGTCCGGGTGGCCAAAAGCAGTCTTTGACTCATCTCTAAGTGAAGAGTGAAGATTTGTAAAGCCTTAGAGATGTTTGGTGTGAGGTATAATGTTTTCTTTTATAGAGGAGTCAGTCCTTTTATATAGTGGGGAAAATAAGATACTGATTTTGCACACATTGTAGCCGGGATTTTGGCTCACTCTTCCATACAGATCTTCTTCAGATCTTTTAGGTTTTGGGGATGTCGCTGGGATTAAGTTTCATCTCCCTTAATGGTTTTCTGTTGGGTTCAGGTCTGGAGACTGTCAACAGGCCACTCGAGGACCTTAAAAAAAGGAGTAGCCACTCCTTAGAGCCACTGTGTGTTTTAGGGCAATTTCATGCTGGAAGACCCAGCCACAACCTCCTTCAGTATAGCTCTGGGCTGATTCCTGACCTTTCTCAGAATCATCTTTACCGCATGAGGCGAGATCTTGCATGAAGCCACAGACCGAGGAAAATTGACAGTCATCTTGTGTTTTTTCCATTTTCTAATAATTGCGCCAACAGTTGTTGCCTTCTCACCACATTGCTCACCTATTGTCCTGTAGCCAATCACAGCCTTGTGCAGGTCTACAGTTTTGTCTCTTTCAAACAGGTGTAACAGTAGTTTTTACACCTGTTTAATCCTTCAAACCCTAGACTGTTTTGGTGGATTTTTTTCTTAGTTTTTGTCAGTTCCTCTTTCAGGTCTTATAACACAGTAATTATATCAGACAGCGACATGCCCTGAGCTCTTTTACTCCAGAAGCCATATGACTGCTCAAGAATTTAATCATTTAAAATTTAAAAGGAAGCAGAATTGTTATATTTTCCTGGAACTGGCCATGTTTTGGTCAAAATTTTACCAAGTGCCTGTTTTTTTTTACTTATTTTTGAATATATAGATTTTAAATATATTCACACCTAATATATCTTTTCACTTTCATTTCTTTTCATCTTATTACTTTGACGAAATACATGGAGAGCATCAGGCAGAGTTATTTTTCACACCTCTAGGATACATGTAGATTACTAAAGACAATCAGAGCAGCCTATGCCTTTCAGTATTTTGATCAGGACCCGCCAAGAAAACTATATACAAAAAATGCAAACTTTTAATTTCAAATAAATAAAAATGTTTAGTGCAAAATAACTACTAAGTAAAAATGTGCAAGTAAAATAAAAAACTATATAAAGTAGTGCCATAGTTTGAGTGCAGTTTTCTGTGGACACTTTTGAGTCATTTACTGATATTATTTGGTAGGGGTGTGACGAGACACTAATACCACGAGACGAGACGAGACACGATATTGGGTTCACGATAACGAGACGAGACGAGATTTAAAAATTACATTTTAAAGAAAACTTTTTTTTTTTTTTGGACAAAATCATATGCCACAAACTTAACAGACTGGTTTCTCTCACACATTGATTCTATAAGGAATAGAAATAAGAATAAAAAATATAGTGCAAAAAATAAGTACAAACCACAACCAGTCGTATTAAGGTTTGTGTTTTTTAAATCTCTTGTAATTTAACTATGCATAACCATAACCAGTCATATTAAGACTATGCTTGAAGTGCAAACAGAGACAGAACATTTTTTAAATACAGTACAGAGCTAAGGGATTAGTACAACTGCCTATGAAACAGTCACGTGTACGATTTACTTACAGTATTTATATATGGTCTGTGTCTTGTCTGTTACCGTTTATTGTTTTCACTGGAGCCAAAATGCAGCCAGACATACAACTTAAAAGTAGCAGAAGCATCTTCTATATCAGGGGTTTTTAATTATGTGAATTAATTAAGTGCTATATCCTGTAAGGTTGTTTAAGCTGAATGATGTGAAAATATAGAAGAAGAAGAAGAAGAAGAAGAAGAAGAAGAAGAAATGCCTCTCTGGACAGATTTTGTTCACATTTATGCTCTGTCGCGCTCGGCGTGACTAGTTTCCGCCCGTTCTCGTTTTTCCGCCCGTTCTCGTTTTTCCACCCGTTCTCGGGCGCCCTATCTCCTTATAAAGGCGGTTTAACACGGGCTCGATCCCGCGTGAGGAGCGGTGTGTTTGTTTATTTATTTTTTTTCTTACCGCGTCTGCATAGATCTGATTGACCGAAGAGAGCGTTTGGTGATCTTACCCCACACGTGATTGGTCTGTGAGTTTACTGCGCCGCACAATTAAATCCTTCTCAGTAGTTTATCGGTTTGGGTCCGCATTGGACAACGTTTGGGTCCGGACCGCGGTCCGCTCATTAGTGACCTCTGTTCTATACAAATGCGCGAATGTTCCTCTTCTGCTGAGAGCTGCTCTCACACTCGCCGCTACTGGGTTGCCAGATCCCTCTTAAAAAGTCCACATTAAACTGTTTTTTTTTTCTCCCGCGAGAAAAGTTTAAGCTTGACGAGAAATATCGTCACATTTAATCTCGCGAGATCTCGTGGCACGATATCTCGTCACACCCCTATTATTTGGTTTGAAACATCATATAAATATGTTTGAAGCACTAAAGGTAGGGAGATCTCGCTTTTTTAGGTGTTTTTCTCAATGTTTTTCTTGTGGATGCTTTACGGCACTGGGTTGCCATGTCGTTATTTTTAGAAAGAGTAAGTTCCACTTTTTCTAATCATATATGGATTATGTTTATGTGTGAAGGGATTCCTGATTAATTAAGATAAGAAAACAAGGTGAGATTTTGGATGGAAAATCCGTTCGTAGGGTTAAACAGGTGTAATTAATACAGGTAATGAGTGCAAAATAGAAGAGTTTTTTTTTTTAAAGAAAAACTAACAGGTCTGTGAGAGACAGAATTCTATTCTTGTTGGTTGGTAGTTGATCAAATACTGTACTTATTTGATACAATAAAATCATCCACATGATATTCTGGATTCACAGTTGAGGTATACAAATGACAGACCTGTCCATTCTTTGTAGGTGGGAAAACTTTCAAAATCGGCAATGCATCAAATACTAATTTTACCCACTGTATATGATATCTCAACATCTCTAAGGCCTTGCATATCTTCACTACTCCCATATTAAAAGTGAATCTTTTTTATAAGAGTACTCTTATGCTATTATAAGAATAAAGTGCCAATCATGTGTCTCCTATACAGAACAAAGTGTTAAGAAGCTCACACCCACGCAGGGATAATTGTCAACGTGTGACATTATGCTGCTTCCTGTTTGCATTCTTTTTTTCTCAAACTCCTGCTTATAGCTTTTTATTCATTACACATTCTGGTGTGAGAGCAGTGTTGTGAAGAATAAGCCCATATTATGCTGCCAAATTAAATGATAATTAACAAATAGCCTGCAATTATGTGATTATTTAAACAAACACTGATGTGACAGCTGGAGTGACTCATCCTAGCTTGGGTGAATGATTCATTTATATGAGTGATTGTTCCCTGCTCCGCCTGTCTGAACAGTGACATTCTCGCTCAGGTATAGCAGAGAGACTCAGACTCAGTATCAAAGTGAAACATCTCAATTTTCTGCTTCATTATATGCACCAATTATATATTAAAATGTTTTCTTTATTATTTTATTCATTCAACTCAAGTTGATTGGTTGACCAGTTAAACTTTTAAACAGAACAGGGTATATACATGTGTATATATATATATATATATATATATATATATATATATATATATATATATATATATATATATATATATATATATATATATATATATACTACATACAGCTTTCAAAAAAATTGGGACCACTTAAAAATTATGATTTTCTTTGATTTTTACCAAATTGAAAACCTCTGGAATATAATAAAGAGGAAGATGGATAATCACAAGCCATCAAATCAAGCTGAACTGCTTGAATTTTTGCAATAGGAGTGGAATAAATTATCCAAAAGCAGTGTGTGAGACTGGTGGAGGAGAACATGCCAAGATGCATGAAAACTGTGATTAAAAAAAACAGGGTTATTCCACCAAATATTGATTTCTGAACACTTAAAACTTGAATATGAATATTAACTTGTTTTCTTTGCATTGTTAATGGTCTAAAAGCTTTGCATATTTTTTGTTATTTTAACCATTTCTCAATAAATGCTCTAAATTACAATATATTTGCTATTATCTCTATGCTTACAGTCTACAAGTTAATAAAATACAAAACCATTTTTGTCTGCAGTAAAAAAAAGTTATTTACATTTTAAAAACTTTGAGGGCTTTGGAGTATCGGAGAATCCGACAAGATCAGTAACAGGAATCAACCCAAATTCTGCGTGTTTGAAAATAAACCTAAAATCTGGACTGTAATAATAATAATAATTGAAATTTACAATATAAAAAATCATAAAAAGAAAGAAAACAGGTATAATGAGGAGAGGTGTATCCAAACTTTTGACTGGTACTGTATGTCAGCCTAAGCTATATGGTGGTATTGAAGATAGAGCTACCCATACACATCTTTATCTTCTCAAGGGATATAATTGCATACATTTGAAAATAATCATACCTGTGCTTAAGTTGTTTAGAGTGTAGTACAAGAGCACAAAATTATATTCTTAAAAAAAAAATAACACTCGAGAAATATAGTATTATCTTGTGCCAGGAAACAATAGCATTTGGTAGATTTCAAACACCTTTCAATGGATGATCAGAGAACATTTGTTGTGACAGTAAGTGTAACATTTCTTAAAGCCGTGAAAAGCCTAAAAACGCTCTCTTTATACAAAGAGTCCACTAATCAATTTTAATTAGAACTAAATTTATTGACTTATTTTCTAAAGTAAAATAAGTCATAAATAAAGCATAAATCCAGTTCATAAACACCACCCATCCTTACCCTTGACACCTTGTTTAATTGATCCCTAGTTGTAATTGCTAAGAGTAAAGCGTAATACAGAAACTCATGGGAATATGTAATCCCTTTGACTCGTCTGACAAGCTTGTAAGAAACATTTGTGAAGAGCTTGGCTAAGCTCCAGTGTGGCTGTGGTCTTACCTTCTCACACCACACACCTGGGGGCATAAAGCAGATGCTGTTACACTAATTAGACAAGTGCAAGAAGAGGGCATAAGGTACAGGACCTTACTTTCACCTGTGTATGATCGGCAGAAATTTTAAATCAACCTGAGAGAGCCATGACTAGTTATGACGTACTGTACTGTATTTAAGGCACACTTAAAATCCTTAATTTTTATTTAAAAAATCCAGTGCACCTTTTGTATAAATTTGACCAGTCAGGTTGTAAGGAGCAGTAAAGCCACTCCACTGAAGTACAGCATTATAAAGGAGTTTCAGTTTAATTTCACCAGATTTAAGGCTGGAGCAGTATAAGCATTACCTGCTAACGCACTAGGCGCTAAGTCTGCTCCTCCGCCTTTCAGAGGTGAGTATTATTGGCCTGTAGTCTGCTGCTAACCCTGGCTAGCACCCGTTAACCCCACTAAACGCTAGCTTTGTCGCCATTCAGAGGTGAGAATTATCGAACTGTAGCCTGCTGCTAGCACTGCTGAAACAGCAGTAGCAATATCCTCTAACCGCGCTAAATGCTAGCTTTTTCGCTAGCATGTATGCTATGTAAAGGTGAGTATATCAGACTGTAACCTGCATGTGCATTAAAACAAGCTAGCTGGTATCACATTAGCTTACCGGAACACTTGAGGTTCCTCTGTGTAGCACTGACAGGTGGCTTTAGCCGCTAACTGCGGCTTGAAATAGCGGTTAGTTGCTAATGCTTCTGCAACCAGCCTTAGTGGAAATATGTAAATCTAGGCTTACTGTAAAAATCTGTGTAGATTAAAATCCAGCACTCGTTTGACTTTGTTTACTTAACTTAGCTTTACAGGTCACTGCTAATTTAGAGTTTGTGGAGTTCAGGGGTGTTCAGAACGTTTGCACTGTGATCATGTGTTTACCAATGAATAAAAATACATGGTAGAAACTCCACATAATGAGCAACAGCTAGACTTGTGAGGGCATTGTCCAGTGGTCCACAGGGAACCCATCACTACAGACAGGAACATAGAGAACAGTACAGCACCAAGGTATCTTGGTTTTACTGCAGATTTAACTTTTTTATTTTTTTACTTTCATGGGAAAAGTCATGAGACATGGACCTATATATTTCTCCTTTTTTGCACCATAGTCTTGGAATAACCTTCAAAACAAATGACAGCTTAACGAGTTGGTTTCCTTAAGTGAGTTTAAAATCTTGGTGAAGAGTTTTGTGATGGAAACATGCGATTGGTACTCTTAAATGTATTCTCTGTCTGTTTGTACTTTCATGTTAATTTTCATTTTCGTTTATGTAAACACTTTGTTGTGATTTTCTATAACAGGAAATGGTGTGCCGTCTTAGCAAGGGCTTCCCCGAACAAGAGATTTTGATCTTAAGGGACTTCCTGGTCAAATAAAGTTTTAAAAATAAATAAATAAATAAATAGTATAGTATCCCATGACTTTTGGCATGTCAGTGTAATAACAGTGACCGTTCTGTTACATAACATTATTTTTATTAGGAAAAAATAATACTTTTTTTATTGGTAAAAACCAATATTGAGATGTTTGCTTTTCCTGCTGCTTCATAACATGTCTGTTTTCATGGATTTGCTGACTGGCCAGATTTTTTATTAAAAGAAAACCTATATTTCATTCTTATATTCACTTTAGACACATGTGCCCTCTTTCTTTACCTGTAATAAAAACAGCAGCATTATGAGTTTGTGGCCTGTTATTACTCTTTGACAAGCGTTGTGGATGGCATGTGGGTGGGGCCTCTGAGCTTTGGGAATGTCGTACCTAGTCTACAAGCCTCAGTGTCTACAGTGCCAACTTACATAACACAATTTATTTAATTTGATTCCTACTGTATCTGCATTTTGATTCATACTACTAAAAGTAAGTTTTATATCTTACTGATGTCTGTTTAATTATTTACTGTTGCATAGCCTGACAGACACTGTGCATAATTACACTGAATCATATTAGCAATCTTAGCCATTTTAGCAATAATTTACAACAACTGCAAATTAGTGACAGCAATATTTAATGTTTAAACTACTATGTTTGTAGGTTACCAATAATAATCCGATAACCACAGAGTGGTAATTTCTATTCTTTGTATGGGATTTTTATGACACTAATCATTTATGCAAAAGTATTGATTTTATGTAATCTTTTTCTGTGTTTATTAAAACATTTTCAAAGCTGTCTTTATGTACAGTTCTGATTCAGTGCATGGTTTGGTAAATGTATGTGCTACATAAATCAGGTGAGCTGTTAATGGAATTGAATAAGGGGGTCCAGGAGAAATCTGGAACCAAGCCTGTTCTACAGACTAGCTCACAAGATCCCACTGTTAAAAGTTATTTGAGGAACTTGTTCTTCAATTTGAATCTGTATCTGTATTGATAACACAGGAATTATGCATCAATATTCACTCTGTGGATTTTGTGCAGATAATATTCAGGATAAGAATACGTAATAAGAAAGAAACATGGCAAAATGTATGTTTCAACGGCCAAAATGCTCATCTGTACTACACTAGTGGTGGTGGTAAATTACCCAGCTATGGTAAGCAACCTTACAGAAGCTTGGTGATTACCTGTTCAGCAAAAAAATTGCCAGCTTGCCTGTTTTCATGGCTGCAGTGTACTCTTTGCATGCTGTTGTCTATACATGGCAACCCTGAGAGAGGAAATGATACTGGGGTATTCAAATATATAAAATACTGGCTGAAGCTCTGCTGACAAGAGATGCCAGTGCTAAACTTAGAATGTTTCTTTAATATATGATGATACATCCTGATCATGTATTACTAGAGAAAATATAATACTTAATGGCCCTTTAATGAAATAAACAGTAGCCTGTGTGTCGAAGAACCAAAAAGAGGTAAATTAAAAAGAATTAAACATCGGGTCAAACAGCAAAGGGCTTAAATCTGCCTTTAATACACATCACAAAAGGAACTCTTAATTCAGCTCCCAGTGGAATACAGCATTAAATGTTATGTGTTCCCTATAAATTCCACTAAGTAAACACAATTTTTAATAACCCTCTGACCTGTGTTAATTATAAGTTCGGGTTGTTAGAAAGTATCCATTCTTTAAAACACACTGCAGATGGTATGAATTAGCATATTGTACAATGGCAGCGAGGGCAGTGCTGGTCATTACCGTTGATAGGACCCCGGTGTTAAAAATATCTACTGCAGTGAAAGACAGCTCATCAGATGGAGAAGATCAGAGAGCCTCTGAAGCGTGCTGACACAAGGACGAGCAGAGAGAAGAGGAAGAGGCTGGGCTCTTACGGTAAAGAAGAACAGGCATATCTCTCTTTTCTCATTAAACAAAGGTCCCTCTCATCTTCTCCAGCTTTCATTTTCTTTGTTTCTCTACAATCCTTCTTTTCTCTTCATATCCCTTCATATTCCTTCCCCTTTCTCCTCTTTATCCCTTCGTCCAAGCCACCTCACACCAGTGTAATAAAATAACGTGTCCAGATTAAAAAAAAAAAAACTTTGAACTTTTGCTATTTCTGAATTAATCTCCATGATAAAAGTTTGCTAAAGGTTTGGGTCATTTAGATGAACTAGTCTTATTATTTATGAGGAAAAGAAAGACCAGCTTTATACAAGGAATCTATCAGTTTTATATTGTTATTGTTAAAATGTGGTTTTATTAGCAGCTATATAGAGAACAAATAAAGAGTCACAAAATCATTTTAAACTCCTAGTCTCTAACCACCTTCAGACAGCCTGCCACTGTTATAGTTCATTTTAGCTTTTTTATTTGTTTGTTTCTTTGTTTGTTTTAGCTGCATTTTTACTTTTCCTTTATAGTTTCTTTACATTTTTATTTGTTCATTTATTATTTTGTTGTTTTTAGTTTATTACATATATTTTCTAACTTTTGAATTTGCTTAGTTTAATTTATTAATCTGTAGTTGCATTTTTATCATTTTTATTACCTTTAATTTTCTTACTTACTAAATTATTTTTTATCTTATTTGTCTTATATCTTATTTTAAAATGTATTTTATTTAAATGCTTTTTATTTATTTATTTATTTTTCTTTGATGTTCCTTCCCTATTGGCTCAGGTACATTGTAAATGGGGGCCACCCTTAAAGTACTATGTAATGTAATACTACAAAATAAACAAAACTAAGACTAGATAGGCAAAACTATTTATTCAAAAAAATCAATAAAAAAGAATACAGATAACAAACAACACCAGATATATGGAGGATCAAAAAATCAGAACACAGAACAGAGGGAAACATGCGGTATATATATATGTAGGGCTGAGGAAACAAGAAAAACCTGGAACAGATAACAAGGGGGCGGGATAACAACTAGACACAGGTTAGAACACATATTAGCGGGCGGGACTAGGCCAGAGACAAGATGAACCCATAGGGAGGAAAACAAACAGGTTGAGAAAATGACAAGACAGGAAAAGTCTGAGGTGTGACTCATACATTAATATATATTATTATATAATTATTTACGGATTTGTTTAATTATTTATTTTTTTTTAAAAACTTCACACACACACTACAAGTTCAGATTACAGATAAATGATAACCACCACTCAAAAAGCACACAGTCAGTGGTATCGAGAACAGCCTCTGGCCAGAACAGATCCAGTATGAATCGATCATCAGCCGAGCGTGGAGAGTGGTTTAGTATTAGAAAAGAGAGACTAATAGACTTTCACTGCATCGTTCATCAGAGGTGTGTTCTCCAAGACCGAGTTACTGTGGAAACTGTAAACAGAGGAGGTCAATTCATCTTCATTATTATGGGTACACATATAGATACTATTTATCTTACTCACAGCCAGGTAAACATACTAACCTATCTACAAAATTCCATGTGACTTTTTATAAAAATAAAACAGCTCTTTTTATTTTTAGTAAGAGCATAAACACCAATATGCACTGTGAATCTGTAGCACAGAAAATGTATAATGTATCTATTGATATTAGTGTGCAGAAATAAAACACTCATAATATAAAACAGACTATTGGCAAATATGTTAATGCATTTTACTACAAATTAAATTGTGGAAGGTGCCATTCTTAGCTCTCTCTGTAAAATCAACTACTGCAGATTGAGGCCTGAACTCATTTTCTTAATTAATCAAGGGTGTGTTTTGGGCGTAGCATGAAGCAGGCATGCACAGCGCGCATGGCACACCTGCGTAGCTGAGATATAAAAAGACTCTAATTTACTGTTGTATAAGTTAATTTCAGTCAGTGGAGCACCTGTTTTTTCTGCTGCCAGGATAGCAACAAGCCAAAAATTCACCTGAACACATTTCACTTGCAGATCACCACACCCATCAGTGTAGATTTATTCC
This sequence comes from Astyanax mexicanus, assembly GCF_023375975.1. NCBI lineage: Eukaryota > Metazoa > Chordata > Actinopteri > Characiformes > Acestrorhamphidae > Astyanax > Astyanax mexicanus. The sequence continues at coordinate 50,406,887 of NC_064409.1, forward strand.
TAAACTCTGACGCTATTTTAACGACATGGGCGCAAGGTGTGAAAATAGACTGTTGACCTTGTGCATGGTGTTAGATAGGGCCCCAAAATTGTATTATGCCCTATCCATTAATAATAAAAACAGATGAGTAAGTAAAAAGACAGAAATGCCCTATAAATTAAATTAATTTAAGTAAGCTAAAGCCCTAGTTTGTTATTGCTATCCCAATAGAAATGTGGATGGAAATATGGTGACCTCTGAAGTGTTGAAACAGCAGATAAATCAGCCGTCTATCTTCCCGATCTAGTGTTGTTTAAGGTAGATAAAAGCCCCAGTCACAGATCATTGCATTTCCACTTTGTTGTCTGCTGACCTTGCTGGAACATCTCTAGCAGGCCTGTACACTTTATTATGTTCTTTAGTCGAACTCCTAAAAAACAACTGTTAAGGATCAGTTTATAAAGACTAAAGACTATAAAGGGGCTCTATCTTACACCCTGCGTAAGGTCGTGATGCTTATTGCTATCTTACACCTGGCTAACAGTATATTTTCATGCCTTGCTCCTGCATTGTTTAAATAGCAACAGTGCTTGTGAATATGCTTAGGACAAAAGACACAGTCTCAAAATAAGGTGTGTTTAAGTACATTTCTGGTTTATTGCTATCTTAGCAATAGAAAACACAGGTGCGCCACTGACTGAAATGAACAGACGTCAGACGTTCATAGATAATTTGTTATTGCAGTGAATTGTCAACAGGCACATGCCCAACAAGCTTGTTACATACACATGAACACACAGCAGCGCACAAACCCATAACACGTGCCTATTGACTGCAGTGCATACATTTACATCAACAATAAACAGAATTAATGAGTGTGAACAAGCAGGTCACTTTCCACTGCTGAGATGTGTTAGACATGTCCAGGTAGTTGCGCCCCTGAAATAGCAATGTTTCAAAGTCAGAGCACATCTGGCTCTTAAATGAGAATGGCCAATTCCCAAAACACAACCATTATTAATTAAGAAAGTTAGTACATGCCTTTTGCAGAAGGATGGATTTAGGATAGTCTGGGCCCCTGGGCAAAGAGGTCCCTAGAAAGTCAAGGAGCCATGGTAAACTCCCTGGTAGGAGCCCCATAATCAGGGCCCTCTAAAAATATGCACCCCTCTTTTCTAGGCCCCTTAATAGCCAGAAGTCGAAGTCAGAGCATGGCTTGGGGGTCTAGCATGGCTAGATCCCCCAAAAGCATGGCTAGGGCCCCCAAAGGCCCCAAAGTCCCTAATAGTTAGAAGATCTATAAAATGGAGGGCCCTCGGAAATAAAAATATATATTGTATCATAAATGTTGATGGGCATTGCAAAATGTTTTGGGCCAGAGCCCCCCGGGGGCCCCCTGACCTCAAGGGCCCCTGGGCGTTGGCCTCACTGGCCAGGTCAGTATTCCAGCCATGCTTTTGCATGTTTTGAGCAGGGCAAAGCATATTTTTTTTGTGATACCAAACACACACTGATGCCCTAAATCAAGCTGTGTGGTGCGCAGTTGACGGCTAGCCTACAGATTGCTAAAGTACAGCCCTCTTCCTCTATCTTTTCAATAAAGTTTATTGTATATTGGTACTGCACTGTGCTGCATGGAATGCCATGCCAGCAGTGTAATTAGGAGTAATTGGTAGAGACAGGCAGCATGGCACTACTGGCTCATTTTCTCTCTGGTCGCCTTGAATTATAAGCAGCCACATTACACATGCAGCTATACCCCATGCAGCTCGCTTCTTCATGCTGCACCCTAAAGTGGGATATATGTGGGTGAGCATAGGTCTCTGTGTGAGATAGTTTGTTTGTTTTTATATATTTTCAGGACAGAAAGGTCTTGGTTTAGGAAATGAATTTATATGGACACATGATTAAAACATTATGCATACAATATAGAGGATAATCCATTTAAGTAACAATACAGGAAGATGATAAATCCTGCATCTAACAACTGGAATTATGCATAGAGCTCAGCCAGGATAGATTATTCACCCAACTAACAACAACAATGTGATTATGGCTTGACAAGGACCCAGAAGCACAGCATAACACTATGTTCATGGTCCATTGCCACAACTGCCAAGTATTCAGACCTACAGAGAAAACTAAACAATAATGGGTACTCTTAAGTACAAACAGAAAACACTCCTTAGTCTGGGATCACTTCCTTTGACCAATAACAACAACCAACCAATCAGAGCACGCAATCTAAGCACAATAGTACACAATAATTGTAAAAAGTGCAATACCAAGTATTCAGATCTTCACGAAGTATACTACTACAAGAACAGCAAAAATTCCTAGCACCCACACCCAGCCCATTCCTTCATCAGTACTCTAAACACCAACTTCATTGTCAGTTATAACACATACGTAGAAAGGGCAACAATGACCTGTTGTTTGTCAAGTAGTGAACCCACAGCCATCTATATTGTTGAACTTTCTCGTATGTGTTATAACCGATTATTAATTATTTTTAAGGCATTTACAACCTAATTAGTAACCATTAATAAACTAATTGTAAACCATTTATAAACCCATTATAAATGTAGCCTTATTTTAAAGTGATACCTTATATGTTATAGAGCTAGAGTGTATTTTAAAGAGCTAACAAGTGGATTTTATATAGAGCTAGTGTTTTTTATAGAGCTAATGGTAGCACTTTCTATGAATGTCATGTCTATTAAACTCTATAAACATAATCAAAATATTACAATGCATTCATAAGGCAATTATAAACATTTATCATGCAAATTGAATTGTAATCACAGTGCATTGTAAATTGTGCTTATAATATGTTACACATCTGAATTAAAATATAATTTATCTGTCACTATTGATATACACCCACGTGATGGACATCTGTCACTTTACTTGGAGTGAACAATGTCACATTATAATACATTAGAAATAAGCACGGCCTAAGTATAATTAATAAGAGGTTATACGTAATTGTAGCATGCTTTTTAAGGCAGCTTTGTTGAGGTTCTTGGTTTGGACATATACAGTATCATCGTATAAATGCAGCTGATTATGCATAATGCATAACAATCACACATATAATGTGTTATACATTAAAAAATATATTTCTAACCATGTTTAAAATGCTTTAGGAATGCATTGTAATTTTTTATGAGTATATTTCTAGAGTCTAACAGACATGCCATTCATGCAGTGTCTTCAGGCTTATTCTATGAGAGCACTTGGCACTTTCAGATGATTACTCCCCTGGCTTCTGTGCACCCATACGCCTTTCAATTCACAGAAGAATATTTACTGAATGTTTACTCCAAACCTCACGCTGAAAGAGAACTATTCATTGAAATATGTTACATTTCAACAAAGTGAAATAATGACTGTATCTTTTGTAGCTTCGTTCTTCAAATATCTCAATGCATTTCCCCAAGATCGACTCAGGGGATTGGATGCCTCACATACTCTTTCCTGTAAGTCTTCAGTATCTGTTCAACTTCTTGGAAAAATAAAGCCATCACACATTTATTCCTAATAACAGCTTCCAATTTGCTGTACCATAGCATTCAAAGAAGGGTAATGAGAACACAGGCCGTCCAGCGTGAGAAGATGATTCGGACATGGTCATGAGTTGAATTAGCTTCATCTTGAGGTTGATTTTTTCTTTTAGGCCACTTAGACAGACATGTCATAGATAGATAGATAGATAGATAGATAGATAGATAGATAGATAGATAGATAGATAGATAGATAGATAGATAGATAGATAGATAGATAGATAGATAGATAGATAGATAGATAGATAGATAGATAGATAGATAGATAGATAGATAGATAGATAGATAGATAGATAGATAGATAGATAGATAGATAGATAGATAGATAGATAGATAGATAGATAGATAGATAGATAGATAGATAGATAGATAGATAGATAGATAGATAGATAGATAGATAGATAGATAGATAGATAGATAGATAGATAGATAGATAGATAGATAGATAGATAGATAGATAGATAGATAGATAGATAGATAGATAGATAGATAGATAGATAGATAGATAGATAGATAGATAGATAGATAGATAGATAGATAGATAGATAGATAGATAGATAGATAGATAGATAGATAGATAGATAGATAGATAGATAGATAGATAGATAGATAGATAGATAGATAGATAGATAGATAGATAGATAGATAGATAGATAGATAGATAGATAGATAGATAGATAGATAGATAGATAGATAGATAGATAGATAGATAGATAGATAGATAGATAGATAGATAGATAGATAGATAGATAGATAGATAGATAGATAGATAGATAGATAGATAGATAGATAGATAGATAGATAGATAGATAGATAGATAGATAGATAGATAGATAGATAGATAGATAGATAGATAGATAGATAGATAGATAGATAGATAGATAGATAGATAGATAGATAGATAGATAGATAGATAGATAGATAGATAGATAGATAGATAGATAGATAGATAGATACTTTATTGATCCCCGAGGGGAAAGTCTTCACATCCAGCAGCAGGTGTGTATAGTACACAAAGTTACAAAAAGATAAAAAAAATATAAATGATACATATCCTCTGCCTGGTGATGGTGCTGTGCAGAGGGTGGTGAACATTGTCCATGATGTTCAGCAGCTTGCTGAGGGCTCTCCTCTCTGCCAGTGGTGTTAAGGACTCCAGCTCTAGTCCCAACACAGAACCAGCTTTCCTCACCAGCCTGTTCAGTCGTCCAGCATCCCTCTTGCTGATGCTGCCTCCCCAGCACACTACAGCGTAAAAGAGGACGCTGGCTACCACAGACTGGTAGAACATCAGCAGGAGTTTCTGGCAGATGTTAAAGGACCCAAGCCTTCTGAGGAAGTACAGTCTGCTCTGGGCCTTCCTGTAGAGGGAGTCAGTGTTCACTGACCAGTCCAGCCTATCGTCCAGGTGCACACCAAGGTATCTGTAGGACTTGACCACTTCCACATTGACCCCCTCGATGGAGATTGGCTGCTGAGCAGAGGGCCTGGACCTTCTGAAGTCTATGCACATCTCTTTGGTTTTGGAGATGTTCAGCTGTAGATGGTTCGTTTTGCACCACACCACAAAATCCTCAACCAGGGTTCTGTACTCCCTCTCATCACCATTACGCACACACCCCATGATTGCAGTGTCGTCAGAGAACTTCTGCATGTGGCATGACTCCGAGTGGTATTTGAAGTCTGATGTGTACAGTGTGAACAGGACTGGAGAGAGAACAGTCCCCTGTGGTGCTCCTGTGCTGCTGATCACTGTGTCAGAGGAGCAGTCCCTGATCCTGACATGTTGTGGTCTCCCAGTAAGGTAGTCAGTGATCCAGGTGACCAGGTGCATGTCCACCTCCATCTCCATCAGCTTGTCTCTCAGTAGTAGGGGCTGGATGGTGTTGAAGGCACTGGAGAAGTCGAAGAACATGACCCTCACAGCACCTCCCCCCTTGTCCAGATGAGAGTGAGCTCTGTGCAGAAGATAGAGGATGGCATCTTCCACTCCCACCTTTTCACGGTACGCAAACTGCAGTGGGTCCTCAGCATGGTGGACCTGAGGTCTGAGTTGGTCCAGCAGCAGTCGCTCCATGGTCTTCATCACATGAGATGTCAAAGCAACAGGCCTGTAGTCATTCAGCTCCTTCGGGTGTGCCTTCTTAGGAACTGGAACAGGGCAGGTTGTCTTCCACGTGGCAGGAACTCTCCCTAGACACAGACTCAGGTTAAACACATGTTGGAGGGGCTCACCCAGTTGAACAGCACAAGCCTTGAGCATTCTGGGGCACACTCTGTCCGGGCCAGCTGCCTTCCTGGGGTGAAGTCTCCTCAGCTGTCTCCTGTCTTGGTCTGCAGTAAAGGTTGGTGGACTGGAGGAGCTGATTTGTCTGCTAGCTGATAGTGTTGATGGTGGTGACGATGATGATGAAGAAGATGGTGGGGGTGAGGGTGATGGTGGTGATGATGATGATGAAGAAGATGGTTGGGGTGAGGGTGATGGTGGTGATGAAGATGGTGGAGGTGAGGGTGATGAAGATGATGATGGAGGTGATGAGGGTGGTGGTGGTGGTGGTGAAGATGGAGGTGAGGGTAATGGTGGTGATGATGATGATGATGAAGATGGTGGAGATGGAGATGATGGTAAAGCTGCAGGAGGGTAGAAGGAGGGGGCAGCAGGAGCAGGACAGTCAAACCTGTTGTAAAAGTTGTTAAACTGGTTTGCTCTGTCCACACCCCCATCTGCTGGGTTGCCGCTGTTGTTCTTGCACCCAGTGATGGTTTTCATCGCACCCCAGACTTCCTTCGTGTTGTTATCTTGCAGCTTTCTTTCCACCTTTTTCCTGTAAGACTCCTTGGCCTCTTTAAGACGTACCTTGAGTTCCCCCTGTACGCGCTTCAGCTCTACCAGGTTTCCATCTTTGAACGCCCTCTTCTTTTGGTTGAGGAGGTCCTTGACGGAGCTGGTAATCCAAGGTTTGTTGTTTGGAAAGCAGCGTACAGTCTTTGTGGGAACAGCAACATCCATACAGAAATTCAAGTAGTCTGTAACACAGTGAGTCACCCCCTCACTGTGTCATGGTGTCATGGTGAGCGATGCACAAATCTGTCCTCTTTTTGCCCGAAGCGAGAACTTTTTTGTATATTATTAAATGAAGCTGCTTTAACAGATCATGAGGCAGCAGAATGTAATCAAGAGAATCTAATTGTGAGTTGTTCAAGCCGTGCAATCACTCCAGAATTAATTTTCAGGAATGACAGCACCCAAGCTGCAATTAGGGAAAGGATGAATGCGGGTCTTTTGTGTTTCTCGCAAACAGAGAATTTGAACAAATAATCTTTTGTGTATGTACTGTATGTGTGTGTGTTTATCGGAGAGCAAATCTGTATCAAAAAAGTATGGTATCGCTATATAGGGCATTACAAAACTTCAGGCTAAAACGTGTGTGTGTGTGTGTGTGTGTAATACTCTAAAGAAACGGTTTATCCACTCTGTTCTCCCCTGGTGAGCTGAAGACCATCCTATCCCTCACTGTTCATTTTAGCAGGCTCTGAGCTCACTGCGGCAATTAGTCTCTATCCAGTCTATCCATCTGTCTGCTCAAATCAAGTGCCCCTCTCCTCCACTCTCAGGCTGGATGGCACCAGTGCCCCCTCCGCTGCTCTTTCCCCTCATATGCCTTACATCCCCCCTTCCAACTTTTGTAGAAACTTTTATTTGCACTCATCGCTTTGCCCAAGTACAGTCCAGAGTGTACGTGTGCTGTTAAAGCAGCAGTCCATAAGAAAAACAGTGGTGTTTAGTAAAACAGTATTACTGAGAGAGGAAAAAAAATATTCAGATGTCATTTTAAATCCTTCTTATATTGTTGAGTTATTTCAGAAAAAGAAAAAATCATGTATTGTTAGTATAAAACATACAGATGGAATTATAATAACTGAAAATAATGAAATACAGAAAACAGTGTGAATAAATGTATTCTGACATTGACATCAATGATAAGTATTTACAAAATTGTCTTAATGATAAATATAACGATAACTATGAATTTTAGCTAAAGATACAGAAACTGAAGTAGAAACAACAATTACATAAAAAGAAATCTCCCAGAAAGGATGGCCTGCCGTCTGACTTCTATCAGCTCTTCAGTAAGGACCTAATAAAAACTTTAACACATGTTTTTAATGAGGGGATAACTAAGGGATGTATGTAAGACACTTTTTATGATGGTGTTTTATCCTTACTGTCTAAAAAGGGAGATACAGATAACAGTAATAATTACAGACATTTAACAATGATGAATATAAAGAAAAAAAAAACAATCTAATAAACAGCAATTTTACAGCATATTCCACTGTGGCCATTTCTGTAATACTGTATATAATTAAACTAACTACAATGCTATTGAAATTTGGGATCAAGCACACACATAAATCTGAACAGTTAAGTAAGGTCAATATTTTGGCATATTTTGAGTCCTCACCATGAAGTGTAGTCATTTTCCCCAGGCTACCTTGTCCTATTTGTTCACTTCATACAGTATATCTTCATATACAGCTCTGATAAAAAATAAGAGAGCACTTAAAAATGATGAGTTTCTTTGATTTTACCAAATTGAAATCATCTGGAATATAATCCAGAGGAAGATGGATGATCACAAGCCATCAAACCAAGCTGAACTGCTTGAATTTTTGCACCAGGAGTGGCATAAAATTATCCAAAAGCAGTGTGTGGAGAAGTGGTGGAGAAGAACATGCCAAGATGCATTAAAACTGTAATTAATAACCAGGGTTATTCCACCAAATATTGATTTCTGAACTCTTTTTCTTTGCGATATGTGAAGTGTGAAAGCTCTGCATCTTTTTTGTTATTTTAGAAATTTCAAATTTTCTGCAAATTAAATGATAATATTTTTATTTGGAATTTAGGAGAAATGTTGTCTGTAGTTTATAGAATAAAACAACAATGTTCATTTTACTCAAACATATACCTATAAACTACTGATTCAGAAACTGAAATGGTCTTTACATTTTTTCCAGAGCTGTATATTATGATGATGTGTAGGTACCTGGCATCAGTGTTGAAGGCTGTAATAGCAATTTAACACATTAACTGCTGCTGAAAATGGCTTTTTGTTGGCAAAATGCTCAAATGGCCACCACACCACATTACTCCACCTCTGTAATAGGAATAACTTTGTAAGTCACTTTGGATAAAAATGTAAACTAACTGCTGTAAATGTGATGTTGCTATTTGATTGCTTTGTTATTCCACATGGTTTCAGTGGTGTTACTAGGTAGTTGCTAGGTGCTCGCTATGATGCTGAAAGGTGGTTGCTGAATGGATGCTACGCTATGTGTGTTGCAAAGTGATTGCTATGGTGTTAACTGAGAAACAAATCCAAACCTACATGGCCCTGTTAAAAAAGTGTTTTCCCCCTAAATCTAATAACCGGTTGGGTCACCCTTAGCAGCAAGTTTGTAGTAACCAGTAATAAAACATTATTTTATAGTGCTGTGTAGAAATGTTGGTTCACTCTTCTTTGCAGAATTGCTGTAATTCTGCCACATTGGTTTTGGTTCATCGTCCTGCTGCAGAACCCAATTTCATTTTAGCTTGAGGTCACAAACAGATGGCCATAGATTCTCCTTCAGGACTTTTTGACAGACAGCGGAATTTATGGTTCCATTTATTACAGGAAGTACTCCAGGTCCTGAAGCAGCAAATCAGCCCCAGACCATCACACTACCACCACCATGTTTTACTGTAGGTTCTTCTTATGAAATGTTGTATTACTTTTATGCCAGATGTAATGGGACACACACCTTCCAAAAAGTTCAGATTTTCTTTCGTCAGTCAAATATTTTAATTAGTTTGATGATTGAAAACATTTAAGAAGGATAAACAGGCTAAAAATAAAAATCATGAAGCAGCAAACACTTTTTACACCACTGTGAATGAGATATAATTAAGTCATTGTGACATTAGAAGATTTGTTGATATTGGAAAAAAAATCCCCAAAACTCAATTGCTATATAAAAAAAAACATATAGCTGTCCAATTAAAAAATATGAACAATATGAAGTTTTGATGACGTTCATATCTTGGGGGATGCAGAACAGTGTAATGTCAAAAAAACTCATTATTTTTGTTTTAAAACATTTTCCAATAAACCATTTTTTTCTAACCTCAAAGGAAACTGATCAGCCATGACATTGCAAAGTTTGCATCTTGGGTTTTATTTTGGAATAACACACATAATGTAGACAAGCCAATTAGTATTGAAAATCTGCCAATCAAACCCTTATTAGGGAATATTTTAATTACTCACCAGACTTAAGTTAGCTGCCTGACAGCTCCAGTGGGATAAAGGAGAAAAAGATTAAATTAGATTTTTCACCAAAGCATTCCTTTCATGGCTAGTCCTGCAACACGTCCGTAAGGAGAGTGTGTAAACAGTGGCAACACTGTGTGTGTGTGTGTGTGTGTGTGTGTGTGTGTGTGTGTGTGTGTGTGTGTGTGTGTGTGTGTGTGTGCAACGTCCTCCAACACTCTCCCTGTCCTCTGGGTTTGATGCTGTGTTGCAGCGCCACAGTAGAGAAGCTGAATGATGATCTACCGTCCACCCCTCCTCGCCCCCAAACACGCTCACAAACAATTTCAGGTGGCTTTTGATAGATTGCAAAACAGTCTGCATATTGCGCCTTCATTGTCATTCACACCTGAGGCTCTCTGGACAGATGCCCACCTTTCTGTGTGCCTTTTCATTCTCTCGCTCTGTGTTTCTGTCTGGGTGGAAAATCCCACAGATGTTAGTGTTGGACATTATGAATTTTAAAGGCCAGGCTGGGTAGAACAGGACAGCTTATCCAGGCATGTTGTCAGACACATGCACACACACACACACACACACCTAGGGGACTTCCAGAGGTCAGTAGGGTTAATAGCAGCACACACAGATGCAGGGAAATCTGCTGCTCTCTTAGTCAACATGTTCAGAAGCAAAGTGTGTGTGTGTGTGTGTGTGTGTGTGTGTGTGTAAATGCATGGTTTTCACTCTCAATTACAGGTTCTGTTCCCTCCATCTGTGATTAGTTGTTCCGGTGCACTCAATGCATTTGTGTGTGTGTGTTTGTGTGTGTTTACGTCGCTTTCAGTTAACCTTTGTGTGCATTCACCTTTTCCTGATTAGCTGAAGCTAGTGCACTGTCAATATGTGTGTGTGTGTGTGTGTGTGTACCAGTGTACAGTATGTCTGCTGGTGTTTAATTCAGTGCACATCAATACTGAATGGTCGGAAACGTTGGTGATTTCCATGCTCTGAAAGATGAGCTAAGACTAATCAATAGGAGTTGGGTAAAGTAGCCAAAATCAATACTCAAGTAACAGTAGTGGTGCACAAATGACCCAGAGAGTAAATGTGTCTTTCCCAAAAACAACTCAGACATTAGCTGCTAAAAACTCCTGAGAAACTACTTGTAGGACTGGAGTTGCTACAGAAAATGCATTTACTTCCATTAACATGCCAAATAGCAGTACATAAGTTGAACGCACAAAAGGAACGTATAAATTCTCTTAATTTATCCTGGGTTTGTTTAGAGCATAAAGGAAACCAATCAGTGTGTCACGTGCAATTTCCTTTAAGAGCCAAGTGCACTCTGACTTTGGCGGATTGGTATTTTAATAGCGCAGCACTCAGACATCCCAAGTTTTATCCCAAAATTAATTTTGGGATAAAAAAATGGCACACACATTAATGGATACCAAAGGGTGACAGAACTTGACTTTTTATAATTTTATATAATTTATATATATGTCACATTAACCATACAGAAGGGGGAAAACACACTGCCCACCCACACTAAACACTGATTGGCTGACTCCCAGATTCTGTAAAGAACAGGCCAATCACAACCAATCAGAACTCTCTGTTTTGCATGCGCTTTATGAATATGCACATGAGGGGAGTGCCTTTCTCTGCCTCTCCCTCTTTTTTCCACACACAATTGGGGAAAAAAGATCTGTGCCGCCTGTGTGCACATTTGTGTCACTCTTGGGCCACTCGTTTTAGATTCTGGGAGGTTTTATCTGGCTTGCGGGTATCAGGGAGCCGTTATTGATAAGTGGTAGACTCCCGCAACTTCCGTGAGACTTGGGAAGTCTGAGCGCTTCTGCTCTTCTCAGCAGAGGAAACTGACCTGCGCGTTCATGCTGTGAAGGCAACGTTATTTTATGTCATATTCTGTTTACTGTTTATAGAAAAGTTAGGTTTATGCACTGCTGAGTGTAGCAATGAACATCTAACATCTGATTGTTGTCTAGGTTCTAATCAGTCGGTTGCGCACCTGTGTTTTCCATTGGCAAGATAGCAATAGGCCAGATATTCACCTGAACACATTTCACTTCCAGACCACCACGACAATCAGCGCAGATATATTCACAAGTCTCTGCTATTTAAACTGTGCAGGTGCAAGGCATGAAAATAGACTGTTGACAGAGTATTAGATAGTAATGAGCATCGCAATGCACCCTTGTACAAGGTGATGTGGCCCTCTGTTGTGACTAGTCAGGCTGTGCATTTTCATTGGTTTTGTGGGCATGGACTTTCACTTATTGATTCCAATAAGTGAAAGTCCCCTACTCTAGCTTAAACTGATTAAATGTAACTAGATACTGCTAGCTTTGCTCAGTTGAATCAGGTGTATACTAAAACATTGACTAAAACTGTGCTGGAACACCAGAATTAATTTCTTAGAATGTTTATTAGAATATTACTAGAACAGAAAAGCCCACCCAGTCTCATTTAGTATCTCCATGCTGGGGTTCCTCCTTCTAGTTTCTGAACATTTAAAAAAAAAATGACTTTGTGCCAGTGGAAATTCAGTGAATCTGAAAAAGAGAAAACATGTTTTTAATGTTTTCAGATGAGGAAAGTCATACTTAGTGTGATGAATGAAACTATAATCACAGAGAAATTATGCTCCACTTTGCTGTGAGCAGCTCACAGCGAGAGAAGCTGTGCAGCCCACAAAGTGTGTGTTAAGCCATTAGCAGAACTGAACCATTAAAAACATCTGCCCTATTCCAAACTGCCCTGCTGTTTATGAAATCCTGCAGGAAGTCTCTCCCTGCATGTATCCATCCACTTAAAATGAGGAGGTCATTTCTCATTTGGAGGTTTTCGAATATGCTACAGTTTAATAGAAAAACATTGCACTGTAATTTCCTCCACTTTTGCATATTTGTATTTGTTTTAGATCTTCATGGCAAATGCAACATAAGATGAGGATAATATTAATAAACACGTTTGAAACACTAGGGGCCCTATTTTAGCAATCTATAGGCAAATAGTCAACCACAATATATGTCTTGTGTGCCTCAAAACGTGCAAAAGGCATGAACTAATTCTCTTAACTGCCATTTACTATTCCCTTTAAAAGCTAGGTGCTTCCTGACTTTTTGATACTTTTTGTTACTTCTCAGCAGAGGATAATGACCAGTGCGTTTACACTGTCAAAGTGCACAAACAGGTCATTTATGGGAACAGCAATATTATTTTGTCTTGTATTCTGTTTATTGTTGATGTAAAAGTTGGGTTTGTGCACTTGCCTCACCTGCGTTGACAAAATGGCAATAAGGCAAAAATTTACCTGAACACACTTCACATCACTTCCAGACCACATCACTTCCAGACCACCACACCCATCGGCGTAGATATAATCATAAGCTCTGTTGCTATTTAAATGGCGCGGGTGGAAGGTGTAAAAATAGATTGTTTGTGGGGTGTAACATAGCAATGAGCATTGCAACGCACCTTGCACAGGGTGTAAGATAGAGCCCAAGGGGTTTTATGAAAATATCTGAATTTTCCTATACATGTGATCTCTACCTTGCTCACATGTTTACAGAGTCTTCACTACCCTCCACCACTTGTCTCCTCCCTTTCACTCTGTTATCTCATATTCCTGACTCCACTTATCAGAGAGGGGGTAAGGATTCCTAAGAAGCCACTCAAACTCCAGTGTAGTTCTCCTCACTGTCTTCAGTCTTCTCCCAAATAATCTCAAGCTTTTAATACAAGCTTTCATGGATTGAAAAAATAAATCGCAAAACTTAAAACATATAATTAGCTCACTAATTTAATAAATGAAAGTGCAGCGTTCAGGTACAGTTCTACTATAGACTCCAATGCTACATCACCCAATTACCTATCCAATAGCTGCCCCATTCTGCCTTTAAATAACAAACACTCATTCAGTACTTTTTCTGGCTTTCAGACTCTGACAGCTCATACTCTTCAACCTCCTTCCTCACCGCCATTAGGTTGGTCTTGTTCTGATGTCCAGGGGTTTGGCTCACTGTTTACCATGTACGACAGGATCTGCAGAGTGCAGATGTATCAAGACCTGGGTCAATGACAGGGCCTACACCAAATACTTTATCTAGAAAAGACTGTTTCTATACTGTGTAACCTCTTTATAATATACATACAGTACAGGTCAAAAGTGTGGACTCACCTTCTCATTCAATGCGTTTTCTTTATTTTCATGACTATTTACATTGTAGATTCTCACTGAAGGCATCAAAACTATGAATGAACACATGTGGAGTTTTTGTACTTGGCCTCTACAGTCACCAGAGCTGAACTCAATCCAGATGGTTCGAGGTGAGCTGGACCGCAGAGTGAATGTAAAGGGGCAACAAGTGCTAAACACCTCTGGGAACTCCTTCAAGACTGTTGGAAAACCATTTCAGGTGACCACCTCTTGAAGCTCATTGAGAGAATGTCAAGAGTGTGCAAAGCAGTAATCAGAGCAAAGGGGGGCAAAAATTTCTTTTTTTGTTAAGTACAAAACTTAAGTACAAAGAAAACGCATTCAAAAAGAGAAGGTGTGTCCAAACTTTTGGCCTGTACTGTATATATATATTTTTTTAATGAACATTAAATTAAATCGACTGACACGTCTGCTTTTGGATTCGTAATAGCAGAACTGTTTGTACAGAAACTTTCACCAGAAAAACTGCAAGTAAATACTCTTTTTTTTATAAGTAAAGATCATTCTTGCACGTATCTGTATTAGATTTTGGGCTTCAATCCAGAACCACTGTTGGACTATTGAGTAACAGCATATCATTGGGGTTCAGGCGAGGACTCTCAGGACTATCAGCCACTACAAAACCTTCTTTCTGTTTTTTGAATGAGAATAGAATGAATTTAGATCATTCTTTTGCTGCATAATCTAACTGTAATTGAGCTTTTATGATGTCAGACTGATGACCTGCCATTTTCAACGAACAGAATTCATGGTTCCCTCAGTTATGACACATTACCCTGGCCCTTAAGCTACAAAGCATCCTCACACCATCACACCACCACCACTTTGTTTGATGGTTGGCCGGGACAGACTGGCTATCAGGAAGAAAGAGACCATTCCTGGTGGGCAACCATGTGTGAGGACTATTGAAAGAGCATGAAAGAGGAAAATGGCACTAAAGTGTTGCCAGGCCCTTTTTTCCACATAGCCTTTGATAGTCTCATATAAAATGAAAAGAGCACTTTCTCTTCATTATCGTTATATATTTTTAATGTGTCTGATTTTTTTTCATTTTGTGATATTTCATTCTGTTTGAAGTTTAACTATTGCTAAACCTATACTAAAATGAGCTTAAAGAATAATACAATAAGGAATCATCCAGGATCCATAACAGTGCGCACTCTAATAAAAGAATGACCATTAATGTCTTTACATAAGCTGATCATTACATTTAATTTGTTGTTTTCCATCCAATTTTCTACTGGCTAAGGCTGTGATGTAATGAAATACAAGTACTACAAATGTACAGTACTGTGCAAAAGTTTTTGGCACCAAAGCAAATTACACTAATCAATTTATCTCAG
Source organism: Astyanax mexicanus (assembly GCF_023375975.1). NCBI lineage: Eukaryota > Metazoa > Chordata > Actinopteri > Characiformes > Acestrorhamphidae > Astyanax > Astyanax mexicanus. Next base: position 50,422,314 of record NC_064409.1, read on the forward strand.
CAATATGAATGATTTTGCCTGAAAAAAAGCACCACATATGATTTGAACAGACGCAAATAAACATGCATACAGTAAAACATAACAAGAATTTTAACTAATATATGTTATATCCTGTGAGCCAAACTGAAGAAGAAGTGTAGTTCCAGATTTCTCCTGGATGCTCCTCAGCCAGCATGTGTATATTATGTTCAGTTCCGTCAGCAGCTCACCTGATTTACCAAATTTACCTAATTTACCTTTACCTACCTTTACTAAACCAACTGTTGATATAATGAGATCTAGAAATAACTCTATTAAACTTAAGATTAGGAGATGTTTTAAGGAAAGCAGGGCTGTAAAAGCTCAGCTTTTTATAAAATTGCTGTTATATTTATTGTAATTCTAGTGTTTTACTGAGCTAATAAACACTTACTGCACAGATAAGAAGCTTTTTCTTTTCTAAAAATTCCCACAGGTGCCTAAAACATTTGCACAATACTGTATATTAAGACAGCACATGTTACACCAACAGCCACATCATGAGTCAGGAATGTACTGTTTCCCGTAGCCTTAATCATGTAGAATGCTGCACTGACCTGCAGGACATGTGATTTTGGCCTCTTGCATTGAATGTGATTTCTGACAGATTTGTCTGTTTGCAGTCATAATCACAATCATTACCACCCACTGCACTGTCTACTGTGGGTGGTAATGCTTCCTACATGATGTACTCCAAGTACACAAGATAACACTTCATAACTTATACAGATGTGGGAGTTCTCAGGTCATCACCTGAGGTAACCCTTTATTAATTAATTGATTTACAGACTGCTATTCAATAACTTTCGGCATATCAGTATAATTCACATCAGTATTAACTTGTCTGCATTTACAGGCATATGAATTTGACTGACACCCCATCCTTTGTCTATATGGTTTAATATGATGTCCGCCCACCCACTGCAGGTACAACAGCATTAAATATTTGAAATATTTTGTTTTCTGTCTGAAGCAATTTTCTGTCTTTTAACAGATAATAAATATATACAGCCCTGAAAAATTGATGAGCCACTTAAAAATGATGAGCCATCAAACCAAGCTGAACTGCTTGAATTTTTGGACCAGGAGAGGCATGAAGTTATCCAAATACAGTGCATGAGACTGGTGGAGGAGAACATGCCAAGATGCATAAAACTGTGATTTAAAACCAGGGTTATTCCACCAAATATTTACTTTATTAACTTTAACCCAAACTGCAAGAAAACACTTTTTTTATGAATAGAGATTAATCTTTCACATATCTGTATTAGATATGGATGATGATGGATAATCACAAGCCATCGAACCAAGCTAAACTGCTTAAATATTTGCACCAGGAGTGGCATAAAGTTATCCAAAATCAGTGTGTGAGACTGGTGGAGGAGACCATGTAAATATATTGATTTTGGAAGACTTAAAACTTTATATATATATATATATATATATATATATATATATATATATATATATATATATATATATATATATATATATATATATATATTGGTATGGGCCAGGAAAGAACCCAGATTTAGAACTTTATATGATTAGTAATCTTGTAAAGACGTGTACTGTGAGGGAGGTCTCTGTTAACCAGGTCTCATGTCTATAGGCCTTTTTGGTTCGTCTGTAATATATGTTTTAGTTTAGCACCTGAACCCCTAAAAACCTAATAAAACAAGCTATAATGTGTAAATTAAACATGATTGAACAGGAAAAATATCTTGGTATCAGAAGACAGCTGGGCCACTGACTGACTCAATCCAACTTTCCAAGTATTACATACAACTTGTGTCATGTTCCAATTAACCTTTTTATAAACATGAGAGAGAGTGGAGGATTGCCTAAGCTCAATTAAAAAGCAGTGGAGCATTACCCATGTGCTCTGTAATTGGCTCACCCGCTGTGACTTGCAAAAAAGTATATTTATAAAGCATGGGGCCAATTTTTTTGCTTCATACAGTTAAAAAACTATTAAGTAAAACATACTGTATGCTTTTTGCTAGATTTTGCAGCATTGCTGTTATACTGTGTATTCATTAACAAGAGCATTGGAATAAATAGAATGTATTACCACCCACAGTGGACAGTGCAGTTGCCAGTCATTATGGTGACTGATGGCTTCTGGTTGCAATTGTCTGTGCAAAAAAAACTCATCCACAAACAATGCAGGGGCCCCGGACACATCCTACAGGTCAGTGCAGCATTCTTTAGCTTCATGGAACATGGCAAAAGACTTGGGATATGATATTAGTTTGGGTCCTATGACTTTTGGAATGTTTGTGTATTTTTTTAAAACTGCAATAAAAAAGACTTTCTTTTAAAGTCAAAGAAGTGCTGGATATTAATCTACACAGATTTCTTTCCTGAAAACTGCTTATTTGTGTGAGTAAAGTGTTTTGTTTATTTACAGTAAGCTTAGATTACTGCACTAAGGCTGTAGCATTAGCATTAGCGGCTAACCGCTCTAGCAGTGCTAGCTGGAGTTAGGAGCAGGCTACAGGTCGATAATGTTCACCTCTGAATGGGGAAAAAGTGAGTGCGGTTAGCGGGTAATGCTAATGCTTTTCCAGTAGTGCAAGCCAGGGTTAGGAGCAGACTACAGGCTTAGCTAATGCTAATGCTACTCCAGCCCCAGAGCTGGAGATCTAAACTGAAACTCCTGAATAACACAGGAATTTGGTGGAGTGGCTTTACTGCTCCTTACAACCTTACTGGTAAAATTCATACATAAGACGCACTGGATTAAAAGGCGCACTAACGATTTTTGGGAAAATTAAAGAATTTTAAGAGTGCCTTATAGTGTGGAAACAGAGGAATATTTGCATCCTGTTAGCTTATAATACATTATCTGACTAGCAAGTTGCTATTACTAGTAAAAAAGTCCCTGTGCAAGGCAATGCAAGTTTATTTATATAGCACCTTTTATACACAACTGTCATTTAAAGTGCATTACAAATGAGAAAATACAAAAAGAAAAACATGTCAGAGAATAACAATAAAAATGAAAATAAAAAATAAAATAGAATAAAGCATGTATAAAAAAATGGAAATAAAAAATAAAATAAGAATAAAGCATAAATAAAAAAATGGAAAGAAAAAATAAAGTAAGAATAAAGCATGAATAAAAACATGGAAATAAAAAAATAAAATAAGAATAAAGCATGAAAAACATGATTCAAACATGATTAAAACAATATATTTAAAATTAACAAAAGTTACAGAATAAAAGAATGTGGAGCTGCAGTTTTTTAAACTGAGCTGAAGGCCTGATCAAACATTAAGGTTTTTAGCCTGGATTTAAAAGTGTCTAGTGTTGGGGGTCTTCTAACGCTCTCTATCAACTGGTTCCATTTAGGAGCAGCATAGTAGCTAAATGCTCCCTCTTCATGTTTAGTTTTTACCTTAGGCGGCACTAACTATAATACAGAGTTAGGCACATGTAAAAAATTAAATTAAAACCTTCATATAATGGCATTAGGAGTTTATTAACTGAGTAGACACACATTTTAGAATAATTTGTTCATTAAAACGTTTACAGTTATCATCAAACCCCTGGTTTGGTAAACGTGTGCTTAATCATGTTAAAGCAGGTGATTTGCAGATGTCTTTTTATGAAAAATCCAAACATGGGCTGGGGCATCCAGGGGAAATGCAGAACCATGCTCTGTTCTTTAAACTGGGTCTATTGAGGTCTCTTCTCATCTCTTATTTCTTAAGACAAACATCTGGCTTTCTCTTAATAGGACTTGAACATAAGATTTATCTGTTGTTCTGGCTGTTATGCCTTGGAAATTTTTTGGAGAATGGGATGTCCTGTTTGAGGCTGTTCTAAAGATACTTTTGTTTTTTTTTTTTGGGCTGGATTGAAAATGAAGAGCTACAAACTACCTGACTGATGAGTGTAGAACCTCTCCTGCAAAAAGTAATTTACTGGCAAAAAAGTTAGGGTAACACTTCCTATGAACCCTGCATTCATAATGCCTTATGAATGCATTCATAGTGCATTATATGACATGAATAATACCTTATAATGACTGTAAGCCTGTATAATAGCTCATAAGTACTTACAGCCACGTTCATAACACATTGTAAACTACAGGTATAAGGGTTTATAAAGAAAGGGTTTGTAATGCCTTAAAATATATGTTCATAAATATATGTTCATAAGAACATTGTACAATGTAGTGTTTAATGCACTATAACACAGATTTGGTATATTTTGGTATAATGCATTATAATATGCAGCTATGATTTCTCAAATTAAGCTTTTATACAAGTGTGTAACACATTATAAAACCTTAGATACCATATTTGCACTACCGTTATACGGGTTCTATTTATACTGTCTTATTTATACTCAGTGTACTAACCACCCAGTCATTACTGCAGCTTTGATCCTTTTAATTTACATACCATTTGCATAAAAGTATAATTGCTTTGACCTGCTTTGAGTCAGTGTGTCAGTGGTGAGGAGACACCCAAGGGTTTTCTCATCTGTCACCAGGCCTGGACTGGCCATCAGGAGAAATTTTCCTGCTGGTTTCCTGGTGGCCAGGACTGATGAACTAAACAGCACAGTTCAGCTTGTGAACACACACTAAAGCTTTTGCTTTAGTCCTGTTTCAGGAATAAGGAATAATGTAGAAAAGATAATGAAAAAAACTCCTGTGTAAAAAAATATTTAATTATTTATGGTTTGTTTTGATTATAGTCTATGGCTATAAATGCTAAAAAAAACTGTGTAGCCCAGATTTACAAATTATAGATATTCCAACAGGTCATTCTAGGATTGTAGGACCCACCAGAATAGAGTATGTTTTTCGAGATGACCAGCTGGTCTTGAGCTGTATTTTTAGCAGTGTAGTATAGCACACTGGCTTTAATATTATCACATAGAACAGGGGTGTCCAAACTTTTTTTGTTGGGGGCCAGAAGGAGAAATATATTTGAAGTCTCGGGCCACACTCCATAATAAAACAAATAATGAAATATACCACTTTAATTAATATTTTTTTCCTGATTATTTCATTTACACACCATTTTACTTGACTTACTATCTTTATTTTTGACAGTGTTTAATTTCATGATGTCTCTTAATATTAAACTCCTTAATTACGGCAACTTTTACACTCTTTGGCCTGTTTTTCTGCGCTAAAAATGCGCACTCTCTCCGCTTTTTGACTCTTTGGTCCGTTTTTCTGCGCTAAAAATGCGCACTCTCTCCGCTTTTAGACTCTTTGGTCCGTTTTTCTGCGCTAAAAATGCGCACTCTCTCCGCTTTTTGACTCTTTGGTCCGTTTTTCTGCGCTAGAAATGCGCACCCTCTCCGCTTTTAGACTCTTTTGCCCTGTTTTTCTGAGCTAGAAATGCGCACCCTGTCCGCTTGTAGACTCTTTGGCCCGATTTTCTGTGCTAGAAATGCGCACCCTCTCCGCTTTTAGACTCTTTGGCCCCGTTTTTCTGCACTAGAATTGCGCACCCTCTCCGCTTTTAGACTCGTTTTCCCCGTTTTTCTGCGCTAGAAATGCGCGCCCTCTTATAAAAACCTGCTTAACAGCGGGCCAACTTTCATTCTATTTCTTAAATACCTCGCGGGCCGCTCCAAAAAAGGAAGCGGGCCGTAGTTTGGACACCAGTGACATAGAACAACCAATGGCAGCAGAGCTAATCTCCATCACTCCAGTTTAAACAGTGGACAATGGACCGTTTGCTTACCAAACAAGTTTACAGAGGTTACATCAAACTGAACTGATTTAGTCTTGAATCTTAGTGGACACTGTTGAGAAGTTGAGTGTATCTCCCCAAATGTAGAATTAATATCTGACACTTGCAAACTAGCAGCTGCCACCAACATCAGCCAACCTGACTGTATTTATGCAGCATCACAGAAATGTACTGACACAACCCCATATCAAGACAGACCCTGGCATTCAGACTCTTTTTTCACTAATGGCATTTTTAAAGCACATTTTAATGCATTAGGTTGAAGACCTAGGGTCAGGTATATACTCAGTTAATGATGCTTCAATTTACCAGATTTTTTAGCAACATTGTATATTTAAGCAACTATTTATATGTAATAATTTGTTGCTTCAGAGGAAATGTTGAATGAACAGGTGTCTACAAACTTCTGATCAGAAAGTATATTTTGAACACTTCTAGGCTTTAAACTCTTCTACAGTTTTATTGAGGTCCAGATGTCTTGGCAGTGCTGCTATTCTCAAATCTGTGAGTATAAGAGTCATTTCCTCAGAGGTGAACTTAGGACAGATCATTTTTTTGAGTGCGCCACATGAATAGGATTGCTCTCCAACAGTGTTGGGAAGTAACGGATTACATGTAACGGCGTTACGTAATCAGATTACAAATTATGAGTAACTGTAATCCGTTACAGTTACTGCTTCAGTAAGTGGTAATCAGATTACAGTTACTCTGCTAAAATAAAAGGATTACATTGCGGTACTTTCCTGTTTTTGCTCTTCCAATCCAACACTGACAAAACGCAAATAACATTTTGCGGTGAATACGCTCTGATATGACAGGAAACTGTCTGCCCCTCCTCCCGTCTCGCTGCACACACACACACACAGGGAGGAGGGGCAGACAGCGGCTCCGCACACACGACGAGACGAAATTAACTGACATTTTCGTAGACGAATAAAAACAAGACGAAAATGTTTAGCAGGGACGAAATCCAATCAGACTGATTTAGTTCTGTGAAAGGTAGGGACCAGTTAGGAAGAGATCCAATCACTGCTACCTCAGCGAAGGTGGAGAGGCGGGATAAGCGGGGTAGTCATCCAATCAGTACCTGTTTTTCCTGCAGTAGCGCCGCGCGCTCAGATACAAACCCGGGAATTAACCTGTCGTTACTTACGGAGCTCGACTGGAAGTTAACTCGACAGTGTTCAGCAGGGAGAGAGAGAGATATTTGACATATTTCTCCTTTGACGTCGCAAAAAAACAAGATAACGTGTAAACCGCGTGGAGCGACTTCATCTCCGGTAAAAACACCACTAATCTTTCAGCTTCTGCAGACCAGAGTCACACAGGTCTCCATGCAGAGATCCGCGTTTTAATGCTGATGTTATTTCATGAGCTGATGGGGTGTTTAACTCGGCAGTGCACTAAAACACAGAACTGATACAGAACCCTAACTCATTAAGATCAGATCATCTGTTTAGTCTCACAGTGGGAAAGATATAGCTAGTGTTAAAGCAGGAACAGGTCAGAAAGGAACTCAATAATATAACCAAAATAAAACAATAAAATAAGTGAATCTATGAACCCAAAAGTCTGTGTAAAGTTCCTTACAGCCCTTTCTCATAAGTTTCTCACTTTAACTCATGAAGTCTCTCAGTACATCCTGAGAGCATCTCTACAGGACAGTGTGTGAATGTGTGTTTTTGATCTCATTTATAGACTGTAGCTCCAGTAGGTGTGCTGGGTTACTGCTGGAGATAAAACTAGATCATTTAAAAGCTGTTTTTGCATCTACAACGCTGTTCAAACTATAATTTAACTATTCAGATGTTTTATGACCTGATTTCTAGAGCAAAATTTTAAATGTAAATTAGTCACACACCTACAATAATAATATACATTAAATCATATATAAATATATTTCACTTTCAAACATTAACAATATTACTCAAGTGGTTATTAAACGTTTCATTTCGTATAAGTGTATAGTTAATAATTCAAGGGAACTGATGAAAAAGCATTTACATCCCTTTACATTTTAGTCGACTAAATCAACTGTAATTTTAGTAGACTATATTCTTATGACATTAAGTTGACTAAAACTAAAAACATTTCAGATGACTAAATTATGACTAAAACTAAATGCTATTTTCGTCACAAAACTATGACTAAGACTAAATCAAAATTTGTTGTCAAAATTAACACTGGTGGCAAACCTGCAAATAGAGAGCTTACAGTTGTTACATTGTTTGGTTTTAAATGGTTTTATTATCAATTTATAGAAGTGTTTCATAAAATTGTTTGATGAAATGGTTTCATAAGTATTTTTATAGGGTGATTGAAAAGGCTGTTTTATTTGTTTATCTATTTGTTGACTGGAAAGAAAAATAAAATAATAATATGCAATATGTGGTTGCTACATTCTTTCAGGCTTAAAAAAATGACAATATTTTAAGTAATCCAAAGTAATCAGATTACGTTACTCACTTGAAGTAATGTAACTGATTACGTTACAAATTACATTTTGAGTGATGTAATCAGTAATCTGTAAGGGATTACATTTTAAAAGTAACCTTCCCAACACTGCTCTCCAACAGAAAGACAGACAGAGAGAGAGAGAAAGAGAGAGGTTAATATTACGCAGAAAGACCTAAGCTGTCTAGCACACAGAGTGATTCGTCCTTCACAAGTTCTGATGAGCTCAGAATTGCTCTGAAAGTTTTTACATCTATATTCAGTTTATTATTTCATTTAATGAATAACTAAAAGGACATCTCTGTGAAACAGCTTAATTAGGCTGCAGTAAAACGAAAGAAACTAAAGAACCACTATCCATTAGGCAAGATATATTTGTTATGCATACTTAAACCAGAAACAGGAAACTCACAGCTTGTACTCTTTTGTGTGGCATAATATCCATTTATCTCTTTCAATTTAATCAACATAAAAAAAGATTTGTCTTCCTGTTTTTTTTCCTATTATACAGTTTGTTACATTTTACATCCAATTAATTTCCCATTTAAATTATTTCTACAATTTCAAGCAATTCATTTTGAACAAAATGACAAGTCATTCTTTAGCTGGAATTGCACATTTTCTAGGTTGAGCAAAATGCTAAAATATGTGAGAGCAGAGGGATTGCTCTCACACAAGTTGCAGTTTGATGTGATTTGTCTGCTTTAACACTCTAGTACTCTTGACCTCACTCTTAGTAGCTGTTTAAAGGACACTGTATTTGTATTTGTAACCAAATATCCACACAGAAAGTTTGTATTTATTTTTTTGCTAAGTGAGTAATTAATATTTAAAGAAGGAAACAATGAATAAACAATAACTTCTGGGAGTTTTGTTGTGTATATAAACAGTTAATTATAATATCTGTACATTTTTTATTAAATGATAAAAAATTCATATTCTGACAACAGCAGTTTTCTGTCTTAAATGTAGGTAGGAAAGTGGTAGTTTTTTGTGTAACATTAAATAATTTTTATGTTTTTATTTTGTAACAATGTTATTATTATTATTATTATTATTATTATTATTATTATTATTATTATTATTATTATTATTATTATTATTATTATAGTTAATGTTTCCAAAATAGACCAAATTTAGTTTAAACCTGTTTTATTTATACAATTTTTCTTATTTACCTCCTTTAACTTTTTCGCAGTATTATATCCTAGAAATTATGAATATTTTTCAGGTTTCACCAAAATTATCGTTCGTGGAAAAATACCCTTGAATATCACTTTTGCTTATCTCTGCAAAATAACAGTACTGCTCCTCCAGTGACTGTAGAAAGTATGGGCTGCATGGTTCCATTGCCATCAGTTATATAGAATTTAAGCCAAAATTGTCCAACAACTGTTACCAAATTTGCGACCAGAGACTGTGCTCTAGAGAACAGAGGTGGATCCAGATTTGCCTACTCATTTGGAAGACCTGCCCTTTTCTCCCACAATAAACATGTCTCAGGCTGCCTTCATTGAGTTTACAGCATTCACCCATGATGATTACAGGAGTAAAAAAAGTTTTATAGGGTATTTGAAAAAAATAAAAAAAAATAAAAATACCATTGTGTGTGGTAATGTCTTCTATAATATTGACATTGTGGATCGAGCAATATTCCATATTTGGAAATGTAACATTCATAAAAAAGGGTTTATAGGCTTTTTGTTCAAAAAAAAAAAACTTAATATGGTTTTTCAAATATGTGGAAAATGTAATTGAAACATGCTTTTTTTTGGTACTGAATGGAACCTGTATTCCTACACTTTCTGTGTTATACACATATGCAAACCTCTCTTCAATCTTACCACCCTTCCTGCACAGGATTCATGAAATGCACTGCCAGATTTCCTTGACATTATGAGCATATTAGCATCTCACTAACACATTTTCCATTCATAAAAAAGGATAATAATTAGCGATTAGTTTTACCAGAGGTGTTACCTTTTCCATGAAATCTGGTACGACTGGTCTTTCCCCTATTTGTATGCCCCATAAATTATTCATAAAGCACATTATCAAGCTCAAATTTTCCATTTATGTGAAACCAAGTGTGAATTTCCTGGTTAGAAGCCAAAATAGATTTGAAATCGAAAATGTGTTAGGGCTGTTGAAGTTAATGCAATAATAATGCGTTTATGAAATCTCGCTTTCATGCAGTTAAAAGGAATTACTGCAGTTTACGCAGGATTATTCTGACCCTATGAATTACCCATGGTTCAGGCTGCAAATTGAATGTGCACCACTGAAGTCTCTAAGTGAATCTAAATGTGTTAGAAGTCCTTCTGTACTCTTTATATCTGTAACTGGTGGAGACAGGCCTCCTGAATTGGAAGTTTCTTTTCAAGACTCTGCCAGACAGCTCATTCAACATTGGCTAAGGCTGTGTGTCGTTACTGTCAGGCTGAGTTTAGTAAGTCTGCAATGCAAGACAAGCACACATCGAATACCAGCAGTGTGAGCACACATCCAACGCGCCATCGTCCAGCAACTTAAAGCAACATTTTGTAGCATTTGTATCTTAAAATCACAGCTTTAAAATGGTTTTGATGTTCCACTGTCTTGTAATAGGTAGTAAAGCACTTCTGTTGTTGCTCCTCTGGGCTTAGCATAATGCACTAATTGCACTATGTAACTTTGGTGATGGAAAATGCTGTGATATTAAGGCCCTGTCCCACTGCGATTGCGTCTAAATATCCACTAAAGTACATCCAAATTTCAGTGGACGCAGTTTAGTGGATATTTGGACGCAATATGGACGTAGTTTAGTGGATATTTGGACGGCACCGTCCAAGTGGACGTAGTTTAGACGTTGCCGTCCACTTTAGACGCAAAAGTGGTTTTGGTACCTCCCAAAATTTTCGGAATAGACGGCGACTAATATGGACGTAATTTAGTGGATATTTAGATGCAGTACGGACGTATTTTAGAGGATATTTGGACGGCACGTACAGGCGGACGTCGACGTCCATAAAAATATTTTTCTGGCGTCCATCGCTTTTCCACACTTTCCAAGATGCCAGCCAAGAGGAAGGGTTCCGCTAAGACGGCCGCCGCCAAGCGATTTTCCGAGGAGGCAGTTCCAGCTCCCGAGGAACCAGCTCCAGCCCCCGAGGAACCAGCTCCAGCCCCCGAGGAACCATGCAGGAGTATGTTCTGCGGTTGTGTAGAAGAGAATAGATGTGCTCTCTCTTGTAGCTCAAGAAGAAATGATGATTCACTAGAAAAAACAACCATATATAGTTCGAAGTCGACGTCCAAAAAGTGGAAGTCGACGTACAAATTTGGAAGTCGGCATCCAACTTCAATTTAGACGGAATATGGACGTAATTTGGATATGGTCTATATTTTGGACGCAGCTCGTTCACTCAGTGGACGCAGTGTTTTCTGATAAATTTGGACGTACTTTAGTGGATATTTAGACGCAATCGCAGTGGGACAGGGCCTTTACACTACTACAGCAGTCATTGCTTATTTCTTTATGTCTCAGCTTGTCCAGAAATGCATGTGTAAACTGTAGTTGGGTGGCCATGAGCAAGAAATTATTAAACTAATGCTGCTTTAAAAGATGACCACATTACACATAGTGGAGGATGAGCGTTTGCAACGTAATTCCTATCATGTCCAATGATCTTCTCTCCCTTTTTTTCTCTTTCTCTTTTTAACTGCTAACACAGGTAAATAGTTTCAGAGGCATTGTTAGTGCTGATAGGCCAAACAGTGTTCTCAAGTCTCACGCTGAAGAACTGCGCCCCCCCTGAACAACTGAAGAAGAACTGCGCATTCAACCACCTCAACCCCCAACCAAACCTTTGCCTCTGTTCCCACAGTTCTCTCTTGTGGAGTCTTTTTTGTTCTTTTCATGTCCTGAAGGATCGTGGCGCTTTATCTTCTGATTGATATGAGACACTAACTCTCCCTAACTTGACGAAGGGTGACCTGGGGCCTTCATTAATTTGTGGAGCCCTACACAGCATGCATAATGAGCATATAGGGCAGTTCAGCTCTGTTATGTAGTATGAAAAGTCATATACCGTATTTTTGCAATCAATGAACGTCTATTTTCAGGTCTATTTTCATAAGGGGCACTGGATTATAAGGCGCATTTTAAGTGACACTATAAGGAAAATCTAATTCAGCAGGTCTCGCCGCTGGGTGTGGGGGGGTGGATAGCTAACTAAGTTGTGTAAAGCTAAGCTAAGTAAACAAAACTGTAATAAAAAGACTTTCTTTTAAAGTCAAACGAGCGCTGGATATTAATCTACACAGATTTCTCTCCTGAAAAGCACTTTCATTTATTTACAGTGAGCTTAGATTCACCAATTCCTCCAGCACTAAATCTGAAGCATTAGCATTAGTGGCTAACCGCTCCAGCAGTGCTGGGCGGGGTTAAAAGCAGGCTACAGGCCAATAATACTTCCCTCTAGATAGGGAAATAGCAAGCGTGGTTAGCGGGTAATGCTAATGCTACTCCAGCAGTGCTAGCTGGGGTTAGGAGCTGGCCACAGGCTGATAATACTCACCTCTGAATGGGGAAATAGCGAGTGCAGTTCTCGGATAATACTAATTCTACTCCAGCAGTGCTAGCCGTACTGCTCCTTACAACCTGACTGGTAAAATGCATACATAAAACGCACTGGATTAAAAGGCACACTGACCATTTTTGGGCAGATTAAAGGATTATAAGTGCACCTTATAGTGCGAAAAATATGGTAGTTGCAATCCAAATAAAATGGCCAAAATACAAAATGGCTAAAAACATATATCTTCATAATTTTTTATTTTATAGTAGAAGGCAAAACACTTTTGTAAGTCTTTATTTGTTGTTTTGACCTTATACAAGTACACACCGAAGTTTAATAGGGAGCCTTTCTCTATGTTTCACCTTTGTCCTGAAAAAACTTTATTTCCATTGTTTTATCATCAGTGGTACAATGGAAAATATAAAGATGTATGTGCTTGGACACTTTTTTGGGCAGAAAACATCATGATTTCCATTTTGTGAATACTGAGGATTGCACTGAAGTGTTTTTGTTCCAGATATCGCATTCCATTCTATTTTTCTTTTACTGAAGCCGAGGAGTGCCTCTAGAGGTAACATGCTAGTTTTATGCAGATTTGGCATGGACAATTCTAGCCAGACCATAACCAGAATGACTATTTTAGAGTCAGACACAGCTCCCTAGTCAGCAGCTCTAGCTCTGTGCAGCTCACTGGGCTCTCCAGAAACACTGTTCGTGTCCTGAATTTACACAATTAAACTAAGCAAGCATTCTTCCAACCACATTTTAACACACAAGCAGCTACTCATCACAGCCTTGCTCTAGTTTCACCATTGTCCTGGAGGAACGTTCTGTCACTGTTTTATCTTCTGTTGTACTGTGGAAATTATGAAGATGTATGTGTTTAGACACTTTTTTGGACGGCAACAATATGATTTCCATTTTGCCAATACTGAGGATTGCACTGAAGTGTTTCTTTTCCAGATCGTATTCGTATTCCATTCCATTTTTCTTACTGAAGCAGAGGATATGAGTGTTTCAGCTGGGTTCAGACAGCGAACTGCAGTGAAATTGGCATTCTCAGTCATACTACAGAAGTCTGCGGGCATCCTCAAGCTACAGTCGGCTTTTGAGATGCAGCAGAGTAAAGGAGGATGGTAATTGCCCCCTGTTGACCAAATCTCATTGTGTTTTGAGGATTGCTATTTAGAATGTTCATAAATTCATTATTCTGTGTTAATAGTGTGTACTCCAGGGAACTACTCTGACAAAGAGGTCCAATTATCCTTATGTGAACCTAAATGACATGCAGATGTGCTCCACAAAGGCCTTTTATTTTATTTTCTGTTTTCTATGAATCTTCTGTTTAGAGTCAAAGGCAAGGGAAGGCATCTGCTCAACTATGGGGTGCCAAATTACAGAGTACTGAGAAGAAGACAAAGGAGCAAAGAGGGAGAAAAACAGCACTTCAAGAACGATTTGAAGAAAGAGAAGGTCAAATGTATATTCAGAAGGTGTTGATGGGTGCTGCCACAAATCCTTCAGTTTATCAGTATACAGCGGCTGGGCTGTAAGGAAGCTTGACAGGATGCCAATTGCAGAAGGAATGCTGGGGATTTTCACTGCTTATTCCCAAAGTAGCTATTAAGAGTGTTTCAGAATCAGCTGACGTCTAAAGGAACGTTCAGAATATTCGTGGCTCTTCCGCCTTGAACCTAGAACGATTATTACATTTTTTAATTAGAATTTCACTGGATGATGATGTGAACCACACGCTGAGTTTTTGATTTGTAAGACAATCTACCTTCAGCTTAATGAACAGTGTTTGGAGAACATAAGGTTCTCTTCATTTTTGCCATTGTATTGTTCACAGGAGTCTTTTCTATTTTTATCTGTCATTTCTGAGAGAACAGATTTAATTAGCATCTCCAGTCTGTCAGGTACTCGCTTCCTTTTTATCTTCCTTTGGACACCCTCACCCATCACAGTGTCTCAGGTCTTCGATAAGTCACTGCGGGACAGCACTTAATCCTCAAATGATTTCTGAGAATGACTGTGCTGGAAAAGTGGAATAAAAGTGTGCATGCAGGTGTGTGTGTGTGTGTGTGTGTGTGGTTGTGCGCGAGTGTATGAAATCTATTATACAATAAGTAGACCTTACCTGCCCAATATTTGACATTTGACCTTCTACCAAGGGAACACAAACTGTTCAACACAGGGTTCATTCATTTCATTTCATAATTCCAACAGACTACAGCTATAAAGGTAGGAAGAATAAAAATGGAAATGTGGTGCTGGATAGTATCAGTTTCTGCCCACCCTCAGTGAAGTAGAAACCAATAGTAATGCAGAAGTGAACCACATGACTCTTCAGACCTTTATTTTGAACCTTAATTGCCAACTGTCCAGTGGCACTAGATGTAATGTGATGATGAGAGATGCACATTTTCTAGCTA
The DNA here is from genome assembly GCF_023375975.1 of Astyanax mexicanus. Classification (NCBI taxonomy): domain Eukaryota; kingdom Metazoa; phylum Chordata; class Actinopteri; order Characiformes; family Acestrorhamphidae; genus Astyanax; species Astyanax mexicanus. Next base: position 50,437,507 of record NC_064409.1, read on the forward strand.
GAAATACAGACACTATTCTGAGTTTGTATCAGCTAAAGATGATCAATATCAAGGTTGGTTGTTCACTCTGTGTTGCGAAAAGGTTCTACCTAGCTTCAAAACACAATGTCAAATTTGAAGAAACGTTTGGATTCGCTGTGGCACACTTACAGAACAAGTCCTAAAGGTGGAGTGAAGCTTCCAGTAAAGTGAGTTATGTCAAAACTGATACATTATGGTGGCAGTAACTTAAAAATAACTTTTTAAGTTACTTTTTTAAAATCAAGTTATCCATAAAAGAGTAATCAGTAATCATTAACTATCCCTGGTTCACTGTGGGTGGTAATCAGGGTGTGAATTATACAAAGGCAATTTCTTAATGTCTGCAGTGCACAAATGATAAATCCAAAATGGTAAAAACATGGTAAACATGGTAAAACTATAAAACAAGGCAACAAATATGATAAAAACATGGTAACCATGGTAAAACTATAAAACTTGGTAAAAATATTGTAAAAACATAGTAAACATGGTAAAACAATAAAAACATGATAAAACTGTAAAAAAAAAAAACATGGTAAAATATATAAACACGATAAAAATATGGTAAAAACATAGTAAACATGGCAAAACTATAGAACATGGCAGAAATATGGTAAAAACATGGTAAACATCGTAAAACTATACAACATGGTAAAAAAAATATAGTAAAAACGTGGTAAACATGGTAAAACTATTAAACGTGGTAAAACTATAAAACATGGTAAAAAAATATGGTTAAAACAAGGTAAACATGGCAAAACTATAAAACATGGTAAAAATATAGTAAACATGGTAAAAATATAAAACGAGGTAAACACGGTAAAACTACAAAACATGGTAAAAAATATAAACATGGTAAAAACATGGTAAACATGGTAAAGCTATAAAAAATATGGTATACATGGTAAAACTATAAAAAACATTGTAAAAAGATGGCAAAACATGATAAATATGGTAAAAGTATTAAACAAGGTAAAACTATAAAAACATGGTAAAAATATGGTAAAAACGTGGTAAACATGGTAAAACTATAAAATGTGGTAAAAAGATGGCAAAAAAACATGGTAAATGTGGTAAACATAGTAAACATTGTAAAAGTATGGCACAAATATGTTACAGCATGGTAAACATGGTAAAACTATAAGAACATGGGGAAAACATGGTAAATATATGGTAAACTATGGTATAAAAAATATATGGTAAACATGGTAAAATTACAAAATATGGTAAAACTACAAAAATATGGTTATCATGGTAAAACTATAAAAGCATGGTAAAAATATGAAAACATGGTAAAAAATATGAAAACATGGTAAAAATATGAAAACATGGTGAAAAATATAAACATGGTAATAATATGGTAAACATGGTAAAACTATAAAAAACATGGTAAAAGTATGATAAAAAATTTAAAACATGGTAAAACTCTAAAAACATGGTAAAATATGTTAAAACTATGAAAAAATGGTAAACATGGTAAACACATGGTAAAATATGGTAAAATCATGATAAACATGTAAAATATGATTTAAAAAATGGCAAACATGGTAAAACTATAAAAGCATGGTAAAACAACAAAACATGTAAGCATGGTAAAGATATGGTAAAACGTTGTTAAACATGGTAAAACTACAAAACATGGTAAAAATATGAAAAATATGGTAAAACTATAGAAACAGGGCAAAACTATAATAACATGGTAAACATGGTAAAAACATAGTAAAAGTATGGTTAAACATGGTAAACATGGTAGGAATATCGTAAAAATCTGGTAAACATGGTAAAACTAATAAACATGGTAAAACAACAAAAAAGTAAATATGGTTAAACTACAAAACATCATAAAATATGAAAAATATGGTAAAACTATAAAAACAGGCTAAACACGGTAAAACTAAAAACATGGTAAACATGGTAAAAACATAGTAAAAATATGGTAAAACTCTAAAAACATGGTAAACATGGTAAAAATATAGCAAAACATGGTACACATTGGAAAAATTCTAAAAACATGGTGAAATTATGAAAGTGTTGTAAACATGGTAAAAATATGGTAGGAATATGGTAAAAAAAACATGGTAAACATGGCAAAACTATAAAAAATGGTAAAACAACAAAAAAGTAAGCATGGTTAAACTACAAAACATGGTAAAAATATATAAACACGGTAAAAATATGGTAAAACGATGTTAAAACTACAAAACATGGTAAAAACATGGTAAAATCATGATAAACATGGCAAAATATGGTAAAACTATAGAAATGGCAAAACTATAAAAACATGCTAAACATGGTAAAACTAAAAAACATGGTAAAAACATAGTAAAAATATGGTAAAACGTAGTAAAAATCTAAAAACATTGTAAAAATATGTTAAACTTATAAAAACATGGTAAAATATGTTAAAACTATGAAAAAATGGTAAACATGGTAAACACATGGTAAAATATGGTAAAATCATGATAAACATGTAAAATATGGTAAAAACATGGCAAACATGGTAAAACTATAAAAGCATGGAAAAACAACAAAAAATGTAAGCATGGTTAAACAACAAAGCATGGTAAAAATATATAAACATATAAATATGGTAAACACATAAATATGGTAAAACGATGTTAAACATGGTAAAACTACAAACATGGTAAAAATATATAAACATGGTAAAGATATGGTAAAACGTTGTTAAACATGGTAAAACTACAAAACATGGTAAAAATATGAAAAAGATGGTAAAACTATAGAAACAGGGCAAAACTATTAAAACATGCTAAACATGGTAAAACTATTAAACATGGTAAAAATATATATACATGGTAAAATATGGTAAAACTATGTTAAACATGGTCAAACTAAAAAACATGGTAAAAGTATAATAAAAATATGGTAAAATCATGATAAACATGTAAAATATGGTAAAAACATGAAAAATATGATAAAACTATACAAACAGGGCAAATCTATAAAAACATGGTAAACAGGGTAAAACTCTTAAAACATGGTAAAACTATAAAAGTATGGTAAACATGGTAAAATATGGTAGGAATATGATAAAAACATGGTAAAACTAAAAAACATGGTAAAAACAACAGAAAATGTAAGCATGAGTTAAACTACAAAACATGGTAAAAATATATAAACATGGTCAAAAATATGGTAAAACTATGTTAAACATGGTATATCTATTAAAACACGATGTTAAACATGGTAAAATAATATAAACATGGTAAAATATTAAAAACTGGTAAATGTGCTAAATATGATAAAGTATTAAAAACTGGTAAATGTGGTAAATGGTAAAACTATTAACATAGTAAAACTATAAACATGGTAAAATAATATAAACATGGTACACATGGTAAAAAACACTGTAGAATGTGGTAGAAAAAAACAGGGTAAAAATCATGACAAAACTATAAAAACATTATGAAAATATGGTCAAAAAATGGTAAACATGGTAAAACTCTAAAACATGGTAAAACTATGGTAAAACATGGTAAACATGGTAAACCTATAAAACTATGGTAAACATGGTAAAACTCTAAAACATGGTAAAACATGGTAAACCTATAAAACTATGGTAAACATGGTAAAAAATATGGTAAAACATGGTAAACATGGTAAAACTCTAAATCATGGTAAAACTATGGTAAAACATGGTAAACATGGTAAACCTATAAAACTATGGTAAACATGGTAAAAAAAATATGGTAAAACATGGTAAACATGGTAAAACTCTAAAACATGGTAAAACTATGGTAAAATATGGTAAAACATGGTAAACATGCTAAAACTATGGTAAACATGGTAAAAAAAAATGGTAAAACATGGTAAACATGGTAAAACTATGGTAAAACATAGTAAACGTGGTAAAACTATGGTAAAACATGGTAAAAATGGTAAACCTATAAAACTATGGTAAACATGGTAAAACATGGTAAACATGGTAAAACTCTAAAACATGGTAAAACTATGGTAAAACATGGTAAACATGGTAAACCTATAAAACTATGGTAAACATGGTAAAACATGGTAAACATGGTAAAACTCTAAAACATGGTAAAACTATGGTAAAACATGGTAAACATAGTAAACCTATAAAACTATGGTAAACATGGTAAAACTCTAAAACATGGTAAAACATGGTAAACCTATTAAACTATGGTAAACATGGTAAAACTCTAAAACATGGTAAAACTATGGTAAAACATGGTAAACATGGTAAACCTATAAAACTATGGTAAACATGGTAAAACTCTAAAACATGGTAAAACATGGTAAACCTATAAAACTATGGTAAACATGGTAAAACTATGGTAAAACATGGTAAACATGGTAAACCTATAAAACTATGGTAAACATGGTAAAACATGGTAAACATGGTAAAACTCTAAAACATGGTAAAACTATGGTAAAACATGGTAAACATAGTAAACCTATAAATCTATGGTAAACATGGTAAAACTCTAAAACATGGTAAAACATGGTAAACCTATAAAACTATGGTAAACATGGTAAACATGGTAAAACTCTAAAACATGGTAAAACTATGGTAAAACATGGTAAACCTATAAAACTATGGTAAACATGGTAAAAAAAATATGGTAAATCATGGTAAACTTGGTAAAACTCTAAAACATGGTAAAACTATGGTAAAATATGGTAAAACATGGTAAACATGGTTAAACTATGGCAAAACATAGTAAACGTGGTAAAACTATGGTAAAACATGGTAAACATGGTAAAACTCTAAAACATGGTAAAACTATGGTAAAACATGGTAAACCTATAAAACTATGGTAAACATGGTAAAAAAAATGGTAAATCATGGTAAACATGGTAAAACTCTAAAACATGGTAAAACTATGGTAAAATATGGTAAAACATGGTAAACATGGTAAAACTATGTCAAACATGGTAAAAAATATGGTAAAACATGGTAAACATGGTAAAACTATGGTAAAACATAGTAAACGTGGTAAAACTATGGTAAAACATGGTAAACATGGTAAAACTATAAAACAGGGTAAAACTATGGTAAAACATGATAAACCTTTAAAACTATGGTAAACATGGTAAAAAAAATGGTAAAACATGGTAAACATGGTAAAACTCTAAAACATGGTAAACATGGTAAACCTATAAAACTATGGTAAACATGGTAAAACAAAATATGGTAAAACATGGTAAAACTATGTCAAACATGGTAAAAAATATGGTAAAACATGGTAAACAGGGTAAAACTATGGTAAAACATAGTAAACGTGGTAAAACTATGGTAAAACATGGTAAACATGGTAAAACTATAAAACAGGGTAAAACTATGGTAAAACATGATAAACCTTTAAAACTATGGTAAACATGGTAAAAAAATGGTAAAACATGGTAAACATGGTAAAACTCTAAAACATGGTAAAACATGGTAAACATGGTAAACCTATAAAACTATGGTAAACATGGTAAAACAAAATATGGTAAAACATAGTAAACATGGTAAAACTCTAAAACATGGTAAAACTATGGTAAAATATGGTAAAACATGGTAAACATTGTAAAACTATGGTAAACATGGTAAAACAAATTATGGTAAAACTATGGTAAAACATAGTAAACGTGGTAAAACTATGGTAAAACATGGTAAACATGGTAAAACTCTAAAACATGGTAAAACTCTAAAACATGGTAAAACTATGGTAAAACATGGTAAACATGGTAAACCTATAAAACTATGGTAAACATGGTAAAACATGGTAAACATGGTAAAACTCTAAAACATGGTAAAAGTATGGTAAAACATGGTAAACATGGTAAACCTATAAAACTATGGTAAACATGGTAAAACTCTAAAACATGGTAAAACATGGTAAACCTATAAAACTATGGTAAACATGGTAAACATGGTAAAACTCTAAAACATGGTAAAACTATGGTAAAACATGGTAAACCTATAAAACTATGGTAAACATGGTAAAAAAAATATGGTAAAACAGGGTAAACATGGTAAAACTCTAAAACATGGTAAAACTATGGTAAAATATGGTAAAACATGGTAAACATGGTAAAACTATTGTAAACATGGTAAAAAATATGGTAAAACATGGTAAACATGGTAAAACTATGGTAAAACATAGTAAACGTGGTAAAACTATGGTAAAACATGGTAAACATGGTAAGACTCTAAAACAGGGTAAAACTATGGTAAAACATGGTAAACCTATAAAACTATGGTAAACATGGTAAAAAAAATGGTAAATCATGGTAAACATGGTAAAACTATGGTAAAATATGGTAAAACATGGTAAACATGGTAAAACTATGTCAAACATGGTAAAAAATATGGTAAAACATGGTAAACATGGTAAAACTATGGTAAAACATAGTAAACGTGGTAAAACTATGGTAAAACATGGTAAACATGGTAAAACTATAAAACAGGGTAAAACTATGGTAAAACATGATAAACCTTTAAAACTATGGTAAACATGGTAAAAAAATGGTAAAACATGGTAAACATGGTAAAACTCTAAAACATGGTAAACATGGTAAACCTATAAAACTATGGTAAACATGGTAAAACAAAATATGGTAAAACATGGTAAAACTATGTCAAACATGGTAAAAAATATGGTAAAACATGGTAAACATGGTAAAACTATGGTAAAACATAGTAAACGTGGTAAAACTATGGTAAAACATGGTAAACATGGTAAAACTATAAAACAGGGTAAAACTATGGTAAAACATGATAAACCTTTAAAACTATGGTAAACATGGTAAAAAAAATGGTAAAACATGGTAAACATGGTAAAACTCTAAAACATGGTAAAACATGGTAAACATGGTAAACCTATAAAACTATGGTAAACATGGTAAAACAAAATATGGTAAAACATGGTAAACATGGTAAAACTCTAAAACATGGTAAAACTATGGTAAAATATGGTAAAACATGGTAAACATTGTAAAACTATGGTAAACATGGTAAAACAAATTATGGTAAAACTATGGTAAAACATAGTAAACGTGGTAAAACTATGGTAAAACATGGTAAACATGGTAAAACTCTAAAACATGGTAAAACTCTAAAACATGGTAAAACTATGGTAAAACATGGTAAACATGGTAAACCTATAAAACTATGGTAAACATGGTAAAACATGGTAAACATGGTAAAACTCTAAAACATGGTAAAAGTATGGTAAAACATGGTAAACATGGTAAACCTATAAAACTATGGTAAACATGGTAAAACTCTAAAACATGGTAAAACATGGTAAACCTATAAAACTATGGTAAACATGGTAAACATGGTAAAACTCTAAAACATGGTAAAACTATGGTAAAACATGGTAAACCTATAAAACTATGGTAAACATGGTAAAAAAATATGGTAAAACATGGTAAACATGGTAAAACTCTAAAACATGGTAAAACTATGGTAAAATATGGTAAAACATGGTAAACATGGTAAAACTATTGTAAACATGGTAAAAAATATGGTAAAACATGGTAAACATGGTAAAACTATGGTAAAACATAGTAAACGTGGTAAAACTATGGTAAAACATGGTAAACATGGTAAGACTCTAAAACAGGGTAAAACTATGGTAAAACATGGTAAACCTATAAAACTATGGTAAACATGGTAAAAAAAATGGTAAAACATGGTAAACATGGTAAACCTATAAAACTATGGTAAACAAACTATGGTAAACTATTGTAAACATGGTAAAAAATATGGTAAAACATGGTAAACATGGTAAAACTGTGGTAAAACATAGTAAACATGGTAAAACTAAAACATGGTAAAACTCTAAAACATGGTAAAACTATGGTAAAACATGGTAAACATGGTAAACATATAAAACTATGGTAAACATGGTAAACAATATGCTAAAACATGGTAAAACTATAAAACATGGTAAAACTATGGTAAAACATGGTAAACCTATAAAACTATGGTAAAACTCTAAAACATGGTAAAACTATGGTAAAACATGGTAAACCTATAAAACTATGGTAAAACATGGTAAACATGGTAAAACTCTAAAACATGGTAAAACATGGTAAACATGGTAAAACATGGTAAACATGGTAAATCTATAAAACTATGGTAAACATGGTAAAAAATATGGTAAAACATGGTAAACCTATAAAACTATGGTAAAACTCTAAAACATGGTAAAACTATGGTAAAACATGGTAAACCTATAAAACTATGGTAAAACATGGTAAACATGGTAAACATATAAAACTATGGTAAACATGGTAAACAATATGCTAAAACATGATAAAACTCTAAAACATGGTAAAACTATGGTAAAATATGGTAAAACATGGTAAACATTGTAAAACTATGGTAAACATGGTAAAACAAATTATGGTAAAACTATGGTAAAACATAGTAAACGTGGTAAAACTATGGTAAAACATGGTAAACATGGTAAAACTCTAAAACATGGTAAAACTCTAAAACATGGTAAAACTATGGTAAAACATGGTAAACATGGTAAACCTATAAAACTATGGTAAACATGGTAAAACATGGTAAACATGGTAAAACTCTAAAACATGGTAAAAGTATGGTAAAACATGGTAAACATGGTAAACCTATAAAACTATGGTAAACATGGTAAAACTCTAAAACATGGTAAAACATGGTAAACCTATAAAACTATGGTAAACATGGTAAACATGGTAAAACTCTAAAACATGGTAAAACTATGGTAAAACATGGTAAACCTATAAAACTATGGTAAACATGGTAAAAAAAATATGGTAAAACAGGGTAAACATGGTAAAACTCTAAAACATGGTAAAACTATGGTAAAATATGGTAAAACATGGTAAACATGGTAAAACTATTGTAAACATGGTAAAAAATATGGTAAAACATGGTAAACATGGTAAAACTATGGTAAAACATAGTAAACGTGGTAAAACTATGGTAAAACATGGTAAACATGGTAAGACTCTAAAACAGGGTAAAACTATGGTAAAACATGGTAAACCTATAAAACTATGGTAAACATGGTAAAAAAAATGGTAAATCATGGTAAACATGGTAAAACTATGGTAAAATATGGTAAAACATGGTAAACATGGTAAAACTATGTCAAACATGGTAAAAAATATGGTAAAACATGGTAAACATGGTAAAACTATGGTAAAACATAGTAAACGTGGTAAAACTATGGTAAAACATGGTAAACATGGTAAAACTATAAAACAGGGTAAAACTATGGTAAAACATGATAAACCTTTAAAACTATGGTAAACATGGTAAAAAAATGGTAAAACATGGTAAACATGGTAAAACTCTAAAACATGGTAAACATGGTAAACCTATAAAACTATGGTAAACATGGTAAAACAAAATATGGTAAAACATGGTAAAACTATGTCAAACATGGTAAAAAATATGGTAAAACATGGTAAACATGGTAAAACTATGGTAAAACATAGTAAACGTGGTAAAACTATGGTAAAACATGGTAAACATGGTAAAACTATAAAACAGGGTAAAACTATGGTAAAACATGATAAACCTTTAAAACTATGGTAAACATGGTAAAAAAAATGGTAAAACATGGTAAACATGGTAAAACTCTAAAACATGGTAAAACATGGTAAACATGGTAAACCTATAAAACTATGGTAAACATGGTAAAACAAAATATGGTAAAACATGGTAAACATGGTAAAACTCTAAAACATGGTAAAACTATGGTAAAATATGGTAAAACATGGTAAACATTGTAAAACTATGGTAAACATGGTAAAACAAATTATGGTAAAACTATGGTAAAACATAGTAAACGTGGTAAAACTATGGTAAAACATGGTAAACATGGTAAAACTCTAAAACATGGTAAAACTCTAAAACATGGTAAAACTATGGTAAAACATGGTAAACATGGTAAACCTATAAAACTATGGTAAACATGGTAAAACATGGTAAACATGGTAAAACTCTAAAACATGGTAAAAGTATGGTAAAACATGGTAAACATGGTAAACCTATAAAACTATGGTAAACATGGTAAAACTCTAAAACATGGTAAAACATGGTAAACCTATAAAACTATGGTAAACATGGTAAACATGGTAAAACTCTAAAACATGGTAAAACTATGGTAAAACATGGTAAACCTATAAAACTATGGTAAACATGGTAAAAAAAATATGGTAAAACATGGTAAACATGGTAAAACTCTAAAACATGGTAAAACTATGGTAAAATATGGTAAAACATGGTAAACATGGTAAAACTATTGTAAACATGGTAAAAAATATGGTAAAACATGGTAAACATGGTAAAACTATGGTAAAACATAGTAAACGTGGTAAAACTATGGTAAAACATGGTAAACATGGTAAGACTCTAAAACAGGGTAAAACTATGGTAAAACATGGTAAACCTATAAAACTATGGTAAACATGGTAAAAAAAATGGTAAAACATGGTAAACATGGTAAACCTATAAAACTATGGTAAACAAACTATGGTAAACTATTGTAAACATGGTAAAAAATATGGTAAAACATGGTAAACATGGTAAAACTGTGGTAAAACATAGTAAACATGGTAAAACTAAAACATGGTAAAACTCTAAAACATGGTAAAACTATGGTAAAACATGGTAAACATGGTAAACATATAAAACTATGGTAAACATGGTAAACAATATGCTAAAACATGGTAAAACTATAAAACATGGTAAAACTATGGTAAAACATGGTAAACCTATAAAACTATGGTAAAACTCTAAAACATGGTAAAACTATGGTAAAACATGGTAAACCTATAAAACTATGGTAAAACATGGTAAACATGGTAAAACTCTAAAACATGGTAAAACATGGTAAACATGGTAAAACATGGTAAACATGGTAAATCTATAAAACTATGGTAAACATGGTAAAAAATATGGTAAAACATGGTAAACCTATAAAACTATGGTAAAACTCTAAAACATGGTAAAACTATGGTAAAACATGGTAAACCTATAAAACTATGGTAAAACATGGTAAACATGGTAAACATATAAAACTATGGTAAACATGGTAAACAATATGCTAAAACATGATAAAACTCTAAAACATGGTAAAACTATGGTAAAACATGGTAAACCTATAAAACTATGGTAAAACTCTAAAACATGGTAAAACTATGGTAAAACACGGTAAACCTATAAAACTATGGTAAAACATGGTAAACATGGTAAAACTCTAAAACATGGTAAAACATGGTAAACATGGTAAAACATGGTAAACATGGTAAATCTATAAAACTATGGTAAACATGGTAAAAAATATAGTAAAACATGGTAAACCTATAAAACTATGGTAAAACTCTAAAACATGGTAAAACTATGGTAAAACATGGTAAACCTATAAAACTATGGTAAAACATGGTAAACATGGTAAACATATAAAACTATGGTAAACATGGTAAACAATATGCTAAAACATGATAAAACTCTAAAACATGGTAAAACTATGGTAAAACATGGTAAACCTATAAAACTATGGTAAAATTCTAAAACATGGTAAAACTATGGTAAAACATGGTAAACCTATAAAACTATGGTAAAACATGGTAAACATGGTAAAACTCTAAAACATGGTAAAACATGGTAAACATGGTAAAACATGGTAAACATGGTAAATCTATAAAACTATGGTAAACATGGTAAAAAATATAGTAAAACATGGTAAACCTATAAAACTATTGTAAAACTCTAAAACATGGTAAAACTATGGTAAAACATGGTAGACCTATAAAACTATGGTAAAACATGGTAAACATGGTAAAACTCTAAAACATGGTAAACATGGTAAAACATGGTAAACATGGTAAATCTATAAAACTATGGTAAACATGGTAAAAAATATGGTAAAACATGGTAAACATGGTAAAACTCTAAAACATGGTAAAACATGGTAAACCTATAAAACTATGGTAAACATGGTAAAAAATATGGTAAAACATGGTAAACATGGTAAAACTCTAAAACATGGTAAAAGTATGGTAAAACATGGTAAAAGTATGGTAAAACATGGTAAAACATGGTAAACCTATAAAACTATGGTAAACATGGTAAAACATATGGTAAAACATGGTAAACATGGTAAAACTATGGTAAAACATAGTAAACATGGTAATATTATGGTAAAACATAGTAAACATGGTAAAACTATTACAATTATTACCGGCTAATTCAGGGAGGCCATAGAAGGTCTAAGCGTGTTGTGGGAGGGGCACTGCCAGAAAGGAGACTTTTCAAAGCAGCACTGAGCTCCTTAGACTTTTCCAGTGTGTCATATAAAAATATAAAAATAGTCTTGTTTCTGCTATTTCATTTCAGCTTGTTTTCATTCCCCCTTCAAAAATCCCATCCAGATAAATCTCTTTTTACCTCTTTTTAACTTATACCATTCCGACACCCTATTGGTTCGTATGGGATCCATCGCGCCTGCACACGTCAAGTCACACTCCAGCAAGTCCATAGCAGATGTATGTAGTCTAGTATGAAGATGATCCGTGCAGAGACTCAAGAGAACTCGAGCCTAATATCTGCATTGTACTACAATTTTTCATTTTCAGTGGGTATATATGAAGCTGAAACATGGAGCTTAGAGCATCCAAAATCTTTCAACATTTTATTATAACATATGGTCACATGGCTTTTTTTGGCCCATTAATAAAACATGTATGATTTGTAGGATTCTACTGAAGATTTTAGTAGAATAAGACCAGTTCAAACACTGAATCATTATAAGTACACTTTTGTATAACTTTTATTTCCATGATGAGTGTCAGTAATAAAACATAAACAAACTCACATAGATTAGTGTCATTTTTTTCCATTTATTTAAAATAAACTTCTAGTAATGTAAGTAGACTGAGGCTGAAAGCAATATGCTGAAGATCTTAATAAAAAGATGTGTTTGTACAGTGGGATCGCTGCAGACATGATCATTGTTTTCGCTGCCCCGTCTCTATGTTCGGATGAAGGATGTTAATTAAAATTTCCATTTTGTGCGCTGGGGAGAACATTCCAAATACCCGTGCATTTTTTTGACAACAGAGGTTGAAGGTCAGACTAGAGATGGAGTATTAAAAGCACTTCAAATAAAACGTCTATAATAATGTTGGCTGTTGAATCTGTGTGTGCTATTGAATGGAAAGGTCTATTAAGCATACATGTGTGTCTTTGTGCTAGAAAGAATAGAATGTTTATGGTTTGCATGTGTGCAGTGACAGTGTTCTGTGAAATAATATTATGTGTTAAATTATCACAAAATAAAAGTTGTTTAAAAGGTCTTTGATTTTACTTGTTTACATTTTTATTCCAACAGCAGACCTTTAAAATATTGAATATCGTCGTTGTCCAATGAAAAACTAGTATATCCATTTTTGTCGATTTTTAGTTTACTACATAATTTGAATAGGCAAACAGTCCTTTACATTTCCCAAAATTTCTTGATGAACGGACCAATTGAAATACTTCAAATTTACCTTAGATTAATTATTTTATATTGATTTCCATTGAAAGTTTAGAAGGATTATTCTCTCTCCTGTAAAGTTGCTGTTTTGGAGATACTTGTCTTTTATTGGACAGCAACAATATTGTATATTTGCAGCATTAAAATGTGCTCCTGAAAAATCAGCAAGAACTGCTTGATGCAATTGACCAGAATCTCAAAGAAATGAATCTAACATCTGATGGAATTCATGCTGTGGTGATTTGAGGCTTTGAGTGTAGTGTTCCTCATAAAGTTATCGGGCTTGTGCAAAACTTTGGGCAATCTTGGCCCACTTATGTCTTTTTTTTATTGAGAAGTTGTAAAGCAGTAACTTTTGTAGCTAATCAAGAATTAAACAATACTTTTGATTGTTTAATGACAAATGTTTGTCATTCACAACAACAAAATCAACATAATCAATGTGGTCTGTGCAAAGGTTTGGAAACATTAAGCTTTTTAAAGGCTCATCATTTTTTGGCGAAGTTTCAGATCTTGATTAGCAAATCAGGCCTGAGACATGTCATCAGTTGTAATTAGGAGTTGTCAGCTGAATATTTTTTTAAGCTTTTGAAAACTGAAACTGAACACTTGAGAAGTCTCATAAGTTTTAAAAACTTAGATAAAGTATAGAACTGTTTGACAGCAATCAGCAAACAGAACTCTTATTTTTTAGAGGTTAATATTAAAAGTTTCCACTCCCAACAGAATAATGTATTTTCTTTTTTTGTCTGAGGAGAAATAAAGCAAACATCAATATTGTGTGACTGGTTTCTAAAATCTTTCGACCTTTCGACGAGAAATTATCATCATCTTACTAAAAATCTTCAGCACTTAACTATGGGATGGTTTTGACACAAATCAGAAAAGCATTAAATCTTCTGCACTGATTGACAGCTGAATTCTTATGAATCTTATTCAGCTGAGACTGAGGTGAGATCAGTCTGACTGAAGAAAGACTGAACCACATGTGAGGCATTATTTTGATCAAAGAGTGTTGTTTCTCAGGGGCTGAATTTCAGAAGCAGGAGAAAATTGCTTGAGGGTGTTTTCATACCTGCCTTATCCTTTTCAGACTTTCAGTTCGGTGTGGACCAAAATAGCAGGTGTGAAAGGTGCCATAAGCCACAGCACCATTCCAAGGGAGCAAAGTGTGGCCTGATTAAAACAGGTAGTTCAAGCTCGGATTAACTGAACCATGGTCGTGTTCATCTGTGTGAAAGTGTGAAAGCACATTTCTAGATGGTTTGGATTGTTGGCCCAATTCCATGTAATATATATACATATATGGTATTGACATATATAAAATACAGTGGCGTTAAAAAGTATTTGCCCCTTACAGATTGATTTAGTTTTACCTGAATAAACATAAAAAGCACTTTTTATTAAGGGAAAAAAATATCCAAACCAATCTAGCCAATTTGTAGTTTAATTTCCCTAACTAAAACCAGGTCTGAATACTGCCAGTAGAATCAAGCAAAAACAACATGAAGCAGTTAAAAGATCTCAAGATCTGAGATCACATTATGCCACAGTCTGAAGAAATCCTAATACAGATGAGAAAAACAAAGTAATTGACATCTATCAGTGTGGAAAAGGTTACAAAGTCATTTCTAAAGCTTTAGCTTCAGCAGACCACAGTGAGACCTATTATTCACAAATAAAGAAAACATGGAACACCAGTGGACCTTCCCAGGAGTGGCATGGACAACTCATCCAGGAGGTCACAAATAACCCAGAACAACATTTACTGCAGGTCTCAACCTGCCTCGATGATTCAATAATAAGAAAGGTACTGGTCGAAAATGGTCTCCTAATGAGATATGTGAGAAAAACCACAGCTGACTAAAAAGAAAACAAATGCCTGTCTTGTATTTACCAAAAATCATCTTAATGATCCCCAGGACTTTGGGTAAATATTCTTTGGACTGACATGGGTGTGTGTATCATTACATCTAGCATAAAACTGACACATAATTTTTAGAAAAAGAACATCAAACTGAGTGTAAAACATGGTGGTGGTAGTGTGATGGTCTGCGGCTGCTTTGCTGCTTCAGGGTCTGGACAACTTGCTGTAAAAGATGGAACCAGGAATTCTGCTGTTTACTTGACAATCCTGAAGTAAAATATCCGACCATCTGTTTGTGACCTCAAGCTCAGACGTACTTGGGTTCTGCAGCAGGACAATGATCCAAAGCACACAGAATTAAGCACACTGACAAACACTTTCTTCACACAGAGCTAGATTGGTTGGGATAGTATTTTCCCTTAATAAAAGTATCATTTAAAAAGTATTTTTTTATATTTACTCAAGTTATATTTGTCTGATACTAAAGTTTGTTTAATAATCAGAAAATATCATTATGACAAAACAGACTATGAGGAAAGACATAAAGAATCATATAATGAACTTAAAAGTGGTAAACAAACAAAAATATTCTGTGATGCATTTCGTGGCTCTTATCCAGGGTGTTTCAAAGTTCTTTAATTTTTTTTATAGACTGACCCACATTTCTTAAAGTATTTTTTTTTCTTTACTTATTTAAGTATAGTTAGTTGAGTAATATGGGTTAGAAGGGCTATTTACTGTATACAAACTCTACCTCTTTACAACACAACTGATGCTCTCAAACAAATTAAGAGGGCAAAGAATTTAAGTAATTTCAGCACAGCTGTTAACTGAAAGCCATTCCAGGTGACTCTACTTCATAAAGCTGACTGAGAAAATCCGGCAAAGATGTAAGAAGGTGATGTGAATTATCAGAGTTGGAGCGAGGTCTGATAGTGGGTACCAGGTGGATAGGACCCTTAATTTCTGAAACTGTGCGGGATGCAATACAAGTTCCTATGCCATGGCTTTTGGCATGTCAGTGTATATAGATTTCAAGACAAACACCAGTATCAATGTATTTCAATTTACAACTTCTCAGAAGATAGTCTGTCTGCCTGGAGAGCAATCTCCCAGCTCTCCCGGTCGTATCAGTAGGAGTTAAAGTGGAGGGTGTTCTTGTTTGTTCTGCAGAAGGACAAAGCAAGACAAATTCTCTCCATTACTGTGAGCAGTAGTGTAAATCTGTGGGAAGGATTTGTCCTGGAGGAGAGGATTGCTTTTCCAGATTGTCTTTAAAGAGAATAATAGATGAAAAAGAGCCGATAACTTTGTTTTCATTCTATATATGTGTTTTGTTTTCAAGGGAAGTTTAATAAACTGCTTATATGCGAGATGCATCAGCATACAGGCCCACACCTAAGTCATGTTTAAAACCTTTAAAGAGTATTAAAGAACAGTAACATCTAGAAAAATGCATTTCTCTTAGGAAAACCAGAAGGATATAGAACAATGAATGGTGCAGCTTAGGCGGTTCCCACTTCCAGGCAGTGGTGGTTGCTATGGAGTTGCCTAATGGTTGCTATGTTATTGCTATGGTATCTGGTGGTTGCTTGGGTGTTACTAAGCAGTTGCCCTGGAACCCATGTGGTCAGTTCATTGTTTCGTGTTATATGAAAAGGTGCACACATTTTTGCATCCCATTCATTCCAAAGGAGATAAAAATCTGTAATAGTTCTGGATCTCACAATCGGACTGTACAATCTGTATATGGATCAGTGTCATAACTGCAGAAACATTTCTCAGAGGGTTTTTTTAAGGGTTTTAATAAATGAAATTAATCTGGAACACAGTAGCAGACATAAGCAAGCTATGCAGCAAGATAAGAAAACTAAGAATAGCTAAGAAATAGGATAATTCTGGAAATTTGTAGAGTCACAGAAAAAGTCCATCTATAAAACTCATAAGTCTCATAATCATAAAGATATATGTAGCATTGTTACAATGCATCCAAGATGATTGCTTCACAGTATTTAGTGTTTGGGTGTGTGTAGAGTTTTTTTTTTTGTTATGTGTTTCTTGCGAAGTGATGCTAAAAATCTCCTAAATTCGAAAACATGATTTCCTACAGTGGCAGTGATCTTCTCAACTTGCCCTGCATGCCTTCACAACAGGGAGTCAGACAGCAAAGCCGTGCTTTTACTGGAGGCTTGCCCTTCACACTCCTCAGGATTCACAGCTGCTGCTTTGACACATTACAAGCAAAGACATGCTGTTTTAGGAGCTTTAGTACAGCAAATTGGTTTAAAGACATAAAAGACACTAGTAAAAGAAAAAAAACCTTTGAAATAAAATCTTCAACTCTGAATAAAATATATACCCATAATGAGAACATTTGTTTGTGAAATTAGGTGATTTATGTACTGTTCCAGTGCTGCAAATGATATAGAACATTTGCAGCATATTAATAGAATTCTGCCCATAACAAATTATACTTTAACTCTTTCACCCTCTCCTATTCCCTCAATTGTGGCTCCATCATGTCTGCTACAAAAGTTGAGGTGTCAATCTTCCACTATCTCTGACCATTCATCTCTGCAGGGACCCTCATCGTTTCTATGCTAATTTGAAACCCCCCATTAAAGTGACCACCCTGCAGTGTTCAAAGAAGGATTCAATGCATATAATGTCCCCTCAAAATATCCCTAGTTAGATTGCTTCTGATCGACTGACTAAGCTGTGCCCGTGTAGATTTTCTGTCTGCACGTGAATAAACTCAAGTCAACTCTGAAGCCGTCTCCTGACTCCTGAATCGGACACCTGGTTCCTGAAGGCAGAATTTCTAACAATATGATATACTACTAAGGATATTTTGGGTACATTTTGTTGAGTGTAAAAATGTATTATACTTGCAGGTTGGGCACATTAAATAAGTTTAACTTCACACTATTTAAAGATTAAAGTGTTAACATTATATAAAACGACTGACAGCTGTGAGTATAGTCTGAGGATTATTGATTTAAATTTCATTGCAGGGCCCTGAATACAGGTGGTGACTGACAGCACATGCATTGAAAGAGTCATGTGCTTGTCTTCACCCTACTGGTGTTGGGAGCATTACTAGAGAGTTCTTATGAATAGGAGTTCTTATGAATAGAGCCTGGGTGATTGTCCTTCCAAACTTGGTAGAAAATGGAATAAAATAAAATATATGTATATCCTCCTGAGACCCTTACTTTAGGATCTAATAATAACAAAAAAATGTCTTCAATTAGAAATTGTTGTTTATTTTAAAAATAAAGAACTATCTTTGACCCAATTAGTCCAAAAACCAACTTTTATCTTTCGACAGTGAGCAAATAAACCTCAGGTGAATAGTTTCAAACATACAATTGGATGATAGTTTTGTGTCTGGCCCATGTTTTTGTCTGAACCGGCTGTAGAAACCTTTGACTGGGATTCCCACACTCTTGATTTCAATCAGTTGAGTGTTTAATGTTGTCATGTGACCTCTAGATGATACAGCAGTGTTTCCATATGAGGCCAAAGGGTTAAAGTTTTGCAAAATTATTAAGTATAATGGTGCAGAGACGCAAAAATATGATGTCCTCATATCAGAACGCAGGGTCTCAAGAGGATATATTACTTTTAAAAGACTGATGACCAGGTTCAAAATGATAAACACCAAAAAGAAAGATACAAGGTGTTTGCATGATAACAATGATATTCTTATTGAACATTAAAATGACAAATATACTGTTTTACATATTTTTTGTGGAAATGTACATTTAGCTGCCAGCTGTTTCTGTATAAAATATACTCATACAGAGATGATTTGTTAAGTGAAGTTATCTATGTACTGTTACAGTGCTGTAGTTGATATATACTATAATATATACGGAAATGCCAGGATTGCAGAATTTCTCTGCAAATCATATCTGTACACATCTGAAAAACAAATAAAATACGAAGCTGTTTAAAAAAAGGAGATGCACAGTGAAAAAGGTTAGAAACCCCATATATATTACATTATCTGACATCTAGGAATATTTGCATACATTTGGTTCAGTGCAAACATTCATAAAATGTAAGCATTGATACACTGAAGATTCACTTCAGGCCCTAATAATTGCAGTAAGTGTCTCTCTGCCAAATATTGACTTAATAAAGGCAGAACATCCATCAATGTTTCGCTCTGGATTTCAAAGAGTTTCTCAATACATATTCTTCCCAGTAAAAAGTGAAAAAGACTGACCAGCTCACTCTCTTTTTCACAGCTTCACAGTATCACCTTCAACCTTCTGTTTCCTCGAGACATTGCTTGTGGATGATTTGGGAATTTTCAGTTAAACTGCAGCAGCCCCTAAAAAGTCTACACAGCACCCTACCCATCACCCCTCTTCCAAACGTTGCAATTTCCTACTGTTATTATGTAAAATGCTTTTAAAACAGAATGCCATTTGCATATTTTAAACTTGAGGGCTGCATAATTTAGCGGAGGCCATGTGCTCTATGTATATCATTAAGCACTGTTTATTGTTTATGTTTAATAAATGACTTTTCTATGGCAATCGGGGTGACACTAAATACAACGCACTCAATTTCTTACATTTACATTTACTTTCTGTGTTGATGAAATATGTAATATCATAATATCATAATAGCATATTTCAATTTGATTTCAATATGATTAAGAGAATCATAATGTAATATACTGTATGCTATCTATAGTTCTGGAAAAAAATAAGAGACCACTTCATTTTCCGAATCACTTTTTTTCTGATTTTGCTATTTATAGATATATGTTTGATGAAAATGAACATTGTTGTTTTATTCTATAAACATTTCTCCCAAATTCTAAATAAAAATATTGTCATTTAGAGCATTTATTTGCTGAATTTTCAGACCTCAAATAATGCAAAGAAAACAAATTCATATTCATAAAGTTTTAAGAGTTCAGAAATCAATATTTGGTGGACCTTGGTTTTTAGTCTCAGTTTTCATGCATCTTGGCATGTTCTCCTCCACCAGTCTTACACATTGCTTTTGGATAAATTTATGCCACTCCTGGTGCCAAAATTCAAGCAGTTCAGCTTGGTTTGATGGCTTGTGTTCATCCATCTTCCTCCTGATTATATTCCAGAGGTTTTCAATTTGGTAAAATCGAAGATTTTTTAATTTTTAAGTGGTCTCAGCTTCACTTAGTATGAAGGAGCACTTTGGATTGGCTTTGACATGGTGGCAGTATGTCAGTTTGTGTTGTGAAAGTACGAGTGGATCAGACACAAGTGCTGCTGGAGTTTTTTTTAAACACCTCTGTGTAGAGAATACTTCACTTACCTGAAACTGATTCAGATGAATGACTAGAGGATGACCACCACAAACTGTGCAGAAACTGATTTAGAGCTTCTGTATCTAATTTTACATCTACAAGGTGGAGCAGCTAAGCAGGAGTGTCAAATAGTGTGGAAAGTGAGTGAACACAATGTTTAAAAACTCAAGCAGCACTGCTGTGTCTGATCCACTCATACCAGCCCAGCACACACTGACACTGAAGCACAGTGTCGGCGTCACTGCAGTGCCACCAGTCAAATAATACCTGCTTTTTGGGGGTCGTGTGGGGCCCTGATCATTGAAGAACAGGGAGAAATAATAATAATAACGGATACAGAGAAACAGATACAGGATACAGTCTGTAATTATAGAATTATAAAGTTATCCTCTATGCTAAATGTAGCTGATCTGATCAGATGGACCATAAGTGTAGAAACAAGCAGCTGGTCATATGAGTAGGGAAGATTGAAGGTTATTACTGCAGTAAATTGGGGACCAACTTGCTAATAATACATTGTTTTCAGAGTAGTTTTTTAAGGGATGGAGACCTCATTGCTTCATTAGTAAGAGTCAAAATTAAACTAGAACATCAGGTTTACAGTGGTAAAACAGTCTGATATTGTTGTTTAATAAAAGACAAAACCATCCTGTTCACTGTTTGTAGGTTCAGCTCTCCTCCCTCGTGGCTCAAGTACACATATATGTCAAGTGCAGGAAAAGCAAATCCCCCTATATGTCACACAGGTGTTATTATAATCATGATATCAGAGGGATCAGAGCAAAGCTTAGATAAATATCAGTGCCTGATATGTAACATTATCTCTCCAAAAATGTGCTATGAGCTTTATGTTGTTGCAGTCATGCAAAAACCTTGTATCGCCAAAATGTCAAGTTCACAGGAGAAGGATGAAAAAAGTCGACTCTTAATGAAAGTGTATGGAAAACATTTTGATTTCAGGTAATTACATTTTTATTCTTAATGAAATTGTGATTCTGTATAAAAACTGACATCCAGATTCAAATTCAGACAGTGAAAAACAGCAAAAATTGAATCGGAATGGAAAAAATTGAAGCAAAAAATAAAAATGTTTTAGCATGACAACAACGACACGCTTTTTGAACATCCCACATTTAATCAGACTTTTAATAACAGTTTGTTTTTTTATAAATACATCAAACGTTTTTTTTATAATGATAATAATGTAATTAACGCACAACATGTGGCAGTAATCTAAGGTCAGGGTACAAAGAAAAAAACTCTTTTTTTTCACCATTATATTAAAGTATAAAAATGCACCTAAAATAATATGAGCGTTTGAAGTGCTGCAGCCACCCACACACACACCCCCACACACACAAACACACACACACACACACACACACACTTGAAAGAGATTAATTTAATTATCAT
The DNA here is from genome assembly GCF_023375975.1 of Astyanax mexicanus. Classification (NCBI taxonomy): domain Eukaryota; kingdom Metazoa; phylum Chordata; class Actinopteri; order Characiformes; family Acestrorhamphidae; genus Astyanax; species Astyanax mexicanus. The sequence goes on from NC_064409.1 coordinate 50,459,630, forward strand.
TACTTTTCACTTACTCTATTAGGCCAGGGTTTAAGTAAACACATTTCCATAAACACTGTGCTGCACAAAAGTGCAGTGCATGGTACATTTACATTTATTTGACATACATTACAGTGCAAACACTTTAAATATCTGTGAAAGCTATTTCATTGTGAGAGCTTATTCATCTATCAAACCCTAATTAACATGTAAAATAAATGCAAAAAAACACAAATGCAAAATCCAGTAATTTGTGTTTGTTTAAAAAAAAAAATGCAATAATGTCCAATTACTATCCAATAGGTCTACCTGATTTTGTTCACCTTAATCCTTTAATAACCCAAATAAGGCGAGTTTGTGAAAGAATAACAAAAAAGAATGGTTTTATACATGGTAGAGGTGACAATATATAAGTGTATTGACTGTAAATAAATCAAATGTAGTTTAACAAGTTTTACAAACCCTCCATTTTTGCCTTAGAATTAAACCTACTGATTTTATTATTGGGGTGGTGATTTTAAGTTATTTGAGTGTTTAGTAGCTATTAGCCTACCCTATATCCTGGAAATAGATCATTAAGTCAGTAATACTGTGACATTTTTCCTGAGAAAGCCTTATTTCCACATCTACTAGATGGTGTTGCCCTGATTTTGGTGTGGTCAGAGATGATAATATGACCAGATAGCTTTTAGATTTTAGCCGATACCAGCAGGTTTTCCTCAAGAGACTTCGTTTCACAGAAGTGTGCTCATTAGAACACTGCTTTTCTTAGCTATTGGCTGAGTTTTACCGAATAGCTCTTTCCATGGCTGAGGTTCTCTGAATGGAACCTCTGCAAGCTAAAGTTTGCTTCAGCTTAGCAGCTACTAGCCTCCCTGGCTTAAGCATTCAAAATGGACATTTAGCTCACAAAAATTGGCTACTTTTCTGCAGACACTAGCATAGCTAAAGTCTAGCAAAGAACTGCAGCATTATATTGTGCATTCTGGGAAAAAAGAACTCTCTGCAACTAGCGGAAACACTGTATTCTTCCAAATTAGCCATTTGTCATTGGTGGAGTGTGTTTCATTGGAAAAAAATAGTTTTCCACCAGGAAGCACAAAAATAACACCCTCTAAAGTTGGAACTTGAAATCGATAAGCTGAAAGAGCTAGTGCTTAGCGGAGTTAGTGGCTTATGCTAATACTGCTGTGCTAGCCAGGGTTAGCAGCAGGCTACAGGCCAATAATACTCATCTCTGAGCGGCTAATGCTAATATTGCTAAGTGCTGGAGAAACTTCACTAAAACTCCTGTATAACGCTGTACTTCAGCAGAGTGGCTTTACTGCTCCTAACAACCTGACTGATAAAATTCATACATAAGGCTCACCAGATTATAAGGTACACTGTCAATTTTTGGAAAAATGTAAAGAATTTTAAGTGCGCTTTATAGTGGGCAAAATACGGTAGCTCTTGTCCAGTATATGATACATATTCTCTTGATGACCAGCTGGTCTTGAGCTGATTTATAAGCAGGAAACACATTTTTCTTAATATGGCCAAACATTTAATTAACTGTAAGATATCAAATAATATTGCACATTTTGTATGTCAATTCTAAAAGTAACATCATTTTGTAAACATATATAATCAATGAAATTGTTGTTTAGGATAAAAAATAATATATAAACACTACATTATTAAAAACAAAAATGCAATTACAGATTGCACTTGAAAGCATATATTGTTTGTGTTTGTGTTAATAGCTCAATTTTTGTTATGTTGGATTTTCTTTGAAATATAGAGACAGCAGTATTTGACAGTCATAATATGGTATTCTTAGATAAGAAAAAAGGTAAGTGATCAGTGGACCGATTCTGGCATTCATATAAAAGTTCTAGTGAATGATTATCAGTTTTTATTAGCTAAATAGCAGGGGTGTCATGATTTCAAAATTACATCATGGTCTCGAGCCTCGAAGTCAAAAAGAGGGTCAACGATCCCTCCCTCTAAGCTATGCAAGCACGCACGCGCGCTACGCAAACGGCACAGCACGCTACGCAAATGGTGCAGCACACTGTAGCTGACCTTTCTCCACAGCAGCCCTTTCTCCAGAGAATGTGGACATTCTCATCTCCTTAAAGAAAACTTGAAGATATAAAAATAACAGTTGTTTTGTCTAGCCTCAAATATGTTAATAGTTTTGGTACCTTAAGGAGCATCTTTCTCTCAGATAAAGTTAATAATATATCTTTGTTAAAGAAAAAAATTTTCATTCTCAGGGACCGAAAACGTCTTAAAGTCTTATTTTTCATGTTTAACTGTTATAGTAGGATAGAGTTCAGTTTGTTAAGGCTCTAATTGTTCTATTATTTTGTACATGACTGTTCCTGTATTTTATTATTATTTATTATGTTATATTGCTGTTTTAATAGTGTACACTGCTGCTACCAAAAAGCCACTAGATGGCATTACATATATATATCTTAATTAAATTATTTGAATTTGACCATTAGTGCCTAATGTGGTGTATTACAGATCACTTTTATCACTTTGCATCACTTATATCAAGCCCACCTTTTGAAATAAGATATTGTAAATTTGATGAATCAAACCAATGACTGACTAATCTAAAACTGGCATAGGCCTCTCTGCTGTAGAAAAAAAAGAAAAAAGAAAATCGAATCGAATCGAATCGTGACCCTAAAATCGGAAATAAAATTGAATCGAGGATTTAGAGAATCATGACACCCCTACTTAATAGATATGAGAAGCTATTTGTAACACAGGCAGTTATTTTCAGAAACAAACATACAGTCCTTTTTACAGCCTCAGCATTAATACTGCCAGCAGAGTCAATGGAAGAAGAACACACACATCATTATCATCTTGCTCAATCTTTCTGTGGCAACCTTTACAATCCAGTAAGGATACTGTGCAGGGAATGCCTGATGAATACCTAAGGTGAATTAAAAAAAAAAGATCTAATCCCTGTTTATCACAGTAGTGGAGGATCTGTTGTTTACACACACCGTTGTTTCAGTGGTTGTGTTTGTACTAAGTAACTTACTGAGATTTACAGCTTAAGTAGGCTGAACATAATTACACAAAACGGACACTTAAATAATGCCCAAGGAGATCAAAACAAACGTGATATGAAACATGTATGAATTAAAAGTTAGAACTGTCCCAGGTGCAAGAATATTAAAACCTGCTGTGGCCTCTTTTATATGTTAATGAGAGTAAAGCGCCTCCTCTGTTGTCAGGCTGAAGAGCATTAGCAAATTTAGAGGCAGGAGCAAAGCAAAGACCTAGACCTTCTAAAAATATCTTCAAACCATTTTTGATGTGACAAATAAAAGAAAGACAGATTGCACCTGTCAGACTGCTGTTTGCTAATGAGATCTAACAGCTCCTCTGATACAGATACAAGAATCACACCTTCAGCTAGACTATGTCCTAATATGTTTCAAATAGAATAGAGAAGAGTATTTATCTTGGCATAGCGTAGTAAAGGGAGTTTGGTATAATGGGAGTGATGTACTGTAAACCTCAAATACTGTTGTTTCTTTCTGTAAAAGAAAAAAAAGCAAACCAGAGCAGAACAGGAAAACAAGTCAATTATGGAAGATTAGTGTGTTTGTGATGGAAAGGTTAGATGTCTGTTCTTTATGTTTGGGTAAAATGTTGCTGATCAGATCATAAATGGCCACAGCAACCAAGCTGTTAGGACGTTACTGATGTCATGTAGTTAAAGGTAATAGAGAGTAAGTGGGAGGGTAGAGTAAAGGGGATGTTAGGTGCAGGATTTATCTTTTTCCTGTATGTTACTTACTGAAACCTCAAATCTTAGTTTTTCAACCCCAAAATGTACATAAAATCAACTGTGGAAAGCCCTAGTTAAAACTGGTGAAGTGCTAAAACATGACAGTTTAGTTATGGGACATCTCCGGTAAAAACACCACTAATCTTTCAGCTTCGGCAGACCAGAGTCACACAGATCTCCGTGCAGAGATCCGCGTTTTAATGCTGATGTTATTTCATGAGCTGATGGGGTGTTTAACTCGGCAGTGCACTAAAACACAGAACTGATACAGAACTCACTCATTAAGATCAGATCATCTGTTTAGTCTCACACTGGGAAAGATATAGCTAGTGTTAAAGCAGGAACAGGTCAGAAAGGAACTCAATAATATATCCAAAATAAAACAATAAAATAAGTGAATCTCTGAACCCAAAAGTCTGTGTAAAGTTCCTTACAGCACTTTCTCATAAGTTTCTCACTTTAACTCATGAAGTCTCTCAGTACATCCTGAGAGCATCTCTACAGCACAGTGTGTGAATGTGTGTTTTTGATCTCATTTTTAGACTGTAGGTCCAGTAGGTGTGCTGAGTTACTTCTGGAGATAAAACTAGATCATTTAAAAGCTGTTTTTGCATCTACAGCTCTGTTCAAACTATAATTTAACTATTCAGTTGTTTTATGACCTGATTTCTAGAGCAAAAATTTAAATGTAAAATATATATAGTCACACACCTATAATAATAATAATATACATTAAATCATATAAAAAATATATTTCACTTTCAAACATTAACAATATTACTCAAGTGGTTATTAAACGTTTCATTTCATATGAGTGTATAGTTAATAATTCAAGGGAACTGATGAAAAAGCATTTACATTTACACCCTTTACATTTTAGTCGACTAAATTTACTGTAATTTTAGTAGACTATATTCTTATGACATTAAGTTGACTAAAACTAAGTCGACTAAATTACTGAATTGTGACTAAAACTAAATGCTATTTTCGTCACAAGACTATGACTAAGACTAAATCAAAATTTGTTTTCAAAATTAACACTGGTGGCAAACCTGCAAGTAGATAGCTTACAGTTGTTACATTGTTTGGTTTTAAATTGTTTTATTATCAATTTATAGAAGTGTTTCATAAAATAGTTTGATGAAATGGTTTCATAAGTATTTTTATAGAGTGATTGAAAAGGCTGTTTTATTTGTTTATCTATTTGTTAACTGGAAAGAAAAATAAAAGAATAATATGCAATATGTGGTTGCTACATTCATTCTGGTTTAAAAAACGACAATATTGTAAGTAATCCAAAGTAATCAGATTACGTTACTCACTTGAAGTAATGTAACTGATTACGTTACAAATTACATTTTGAGTGATGTAATCAGTAATCTGTAAGGGATTACATTTTAAAAGTAACCTTCCCAACACTGTCTGCAGAAGGGAACCTCAATCCTGGCATGCGACAAATCAAAATCAAAATCAGAGGAGGGGAAAAGGGGTTCCGGGCTAGGCTAAAAGCTAATGATAGCTTTACAAACTTTCATGACCCTCTTCAGCTGATTCTCAGAAGAGGGAACACATACCAGTTTATTTTAGTTCCAGCAGGACCTGAGGGAGAGCTTGTTCTTTTTTAGTGCTGTAAATTAATCTAAAAACGTTAAAATATTAATTTGGTTTAATGTGAATTAATTACTTCACCAAGTTGGGCCCAGCTTCCTCATGTCATTGACTCTTTGTTTCAGAGCCAAGTAATTTAATACGTTTTACTTAGTGACGTAAATTTAGCATCTCTACTGTTCAGAAGGAAGATTACTTTATATTTATGCTAAAACATGAATTAAATCTCATAGATAACTTATGAAGACTCACCCTATCATTTCTTCCTCTTGTTATAAAGCTGCAAAACTACAGTGAGATATTATAATAACAGACTTTATATAACAGACTCTAGTCTCTAATCATACCACACTACACAATTGTTTTGCCAAGCATTCAAACTTTGTAATCATGATTTTAATTACATTAGAATATTGTTGTGACTAAAATCCAATTTTATATGTATTGACATTGCTAGTGTTTATGTTGTTGTTTTGATTAGCCCTTTCATAAACGAAAAAACAGTGTGTTTCTTTCTGAGATAAAATATTAGTTTTGTGCATAAACTAAAATTGCATCTTTTCCATTCCAACCACGGTCATTTATCATTTATGCATCAAAGAACAACTTAAAATACTCAGTCAATATATTCTTGTGCAGCTTAAAATTATAAGATATACAGAAGTGTATATTGAGCATAAACATATGCATTTATTAGAATAACCTTAATCCTCAAACCAGCGTAGCACACAGCTTCTCAAAAAAGCTCTATGGGAGAATTTTGTCATGAGACCAATTTGGACATGTTTCTCCACATAACATGTAACATAAGAAGGATTAAATATTTTCTGAGGCTTCAGAAAATCTGCTAATATTTGCCAAGTTGCATAAGTGAGCAAGACCTGTGTGTGTAGTGTGTATGTGTTTTTTTTCCTGGAGGGGAGGAAGGGGGTGTTGTAAGTGGGCTGGGTTCGTAATGAGGTTTTATTTAAATGTGTTTTGACTTGAATTCGAAGCCCCACAGCTGTGGCTCTGCATAAACGTGGGCTAATATGTTGTGACATATTTTGCGTATTCTCGATAGTTTTAGAGCTCAGTAAATGCTTAAGCTCAGGAGAGACCTACTTACAGACAGAATATCCAAATATGGAAATACAGCTCTCTAAAGAGCCATATCTTCTTCCTTTTGTGAGTGCAGGATCTGAACTTGGGGGATGTTGGTCTGGCTATTATAAGATGAGATGTAAGGATGTAAGGGTGTACACATCATCATCCTTAGTCTACTCTTTTATTTCTTCCTTTCCTTCTTTCTATTTTCAAATTTTGTCCCATTTTCTATTCAATTGGGAAAGCCAACCCACTCATTTGGACACCATCCCCCCCCCCCCCCCCCCCCCAACACCATCACTAAAACACCAGCTAAAAGGCACCTGTGCAGAGGACTCCAGACACTTGTGCTCTATCTGGCTGCTGATGCCAAACAGCTTGATCCAGGATTCAAACTGACAGTCATTGTGGCAGTGCCTTAGTCCGCCGATGCACTTGGAGCAACAGTATTTATTTTCCTGTATATTGAGTTCCAGCATGCTACTGTTATTTTACCGTGTATCTACTGTATAATGTACTGTTTTCTACAATGAATGAATAACTGGTGTGCTAATGTGAAAAAATAGAGGAATAAATAAAAACGACTCATATTATATTATGATAGAGTTGACCCCATATTGATCATAGTCAATATAAAAACCAGCACAGAGTTTATTCACACTTTGTAATAAAGAAAAAAACCAGTAACTTGCTCTTATAGCCTACAATGCTGTGGCCAGTCAGCCACTATATAAAATATGAAAAAAATAAACAGGGAAAAGTAGCTCTGGTGGTCAAGACTACATACTGAATTCAAATTAAAAATGCTTTCAAACAATAATAACATAGGATGCAAAAAGTAAGACATCTCTTCATACTACCATTGCCCCTCATGAAGCAGATGATCTCCCAGCATCCTCTGCTCTATGCTGTTAGTTACAGTAATGAATAAAATCCTATAGGGTCACTCTACTTACAACAATGTTCTGTATTTGATTGAAGCAGGACTTTACTTTTAGAATTTCTCAAAGCTCTTGATCTCTCTGTGTCATATTCAGAAGCAAAAACATCCTCACTTTTATTGATGTGAATAATATTCTGTAAGTGCTTTGATGGTTATTATTATTGGCACTGCTGTCAGTAGGCTCCTCTTTACTTGCATTTTTCATCAATAAAGGGACCTCTCTACCCTGTGCTTCCAGCTCTAATCGATGTAAAATAAAGAACTGCAATAAAAGAGCATATTCTAAAAGACTCCGAGACACTTTCAAAGATATTTTCAGAGGGAACAAATTGCTGTTTGGCTCTTCTCTCTTGAAGACATTGTTGATACTGTGGCACAGCTATTTGCCTCTGTCTGAGGGTTGAAATGCTTGCATCATTGAGAAACATTAAGTAAACCTGCTGACAGCCAACCAATTAAAGCTTGCCAGCCTTTCTGTCGCCCCAGAGACAGAGCACAGAATCTGTTTTTCTCTTCAGTTTAAAGTAAATATTTTTCAGACAGTGACGTAAGACCAGATTCCTTCTGGTCACTAAAATACACAATTTGAAAAAATACGAATATCTAAATGACATCATTTAAATAGACTGACCATAGCATGATATCAATAAAAAGAACCCAGTCACTAAAAACGCACTGATGACTAAATTTCATCACTAAAGACCACTGATCAATACATGTTATCACTGAAGAGCATTGATTACTAAAAATCCCTGACCACTACATGAAATCACTAAAGGGAAACACTACGTAATACCACTGAAAAACACTGATCAATAAATGTGTACTTATCACTAAAGAGTACCGATAAGCACATGACATCACTAAAGACCACTGATCACTAAACATTACCAAAGAGAACATGACATCATGAAATAGCACCACTCACAACATGACATCATGAAATATCACTGCTCACAACATGACATCATGAAATAGCACTGATAACTATAAGACACCACTAGAAGAAGAAAAAGGAACCTTCGTTGCTCCAGTATATTATGTTAAATTATATTATAATTAAATTATTAAAATTAAATTATGTTATATTATATAAACGTTTGTTAGTTGTAACATGAGTGTTAACTAAATGTTAACTAAATTCAGATGTACAAATTACTAAATCTAAAAGTTACTAAAGTAGTTACTAAATATTAACACCTACTTCTGAGCAGGTGTAAGCTATAACTAAAAAAAAAAAAAAAAAACATTATTGGCTTGTTTGGAGCTGTTGTAAGATATGTTGTGTAATCACTAACATGACACAACACTTTAGTGATTGTGAAGCCCTCAGAATTCTACCAATGAATTGTGGAGCTACTTTGAGCTTGTTTATGGTGTAAATAGTGTTTTTTTTTTTTTTTTTTTGCATGGGCAATGCTATGCCCCTATCACTAGCATTATAAGGCTTTTGGCAGCATCAGCTAAAAAAGGTGTATTTCAGGAATTCTGAGGCTGAAAAGAGGTGGGCAAATAAACAAAAGTTTCTATTTGTTACCATGGTTTATCCCAAACTCATTTCACACCAGATTTCTCCTTTAACTAAGGACTTGGTAGAGACTGTACACATGCCCTGACCACTAAATGACATAATAGCAAAGATCCTAATTTATAAATTCCTTGACTAAAAATATCATTGTGAAATGACTAGTGCACTGTGAACTGATCATCATGAGAACATAAGGAAGATCAGGCCTCTAAGAGAAGATGTTACTGAATGACATCACAAAACAATACTGCCTTTTTTATGAAGGTTGCCTTGTTTGTGTTTGTGCTAAGGGAATATGAGTGGCGTTATATTGTGCTTCTAAAGGAAATATAGCCTTTTTTTCATTTGAATAATACATTTTTAGACTCTTTCATCACTAAGGTTTTGATATTTGATAGAAGTATAGCTTGAAGGGCATCTTGAGAAGCAGACAATTCCTCAGACAATTCTTTAAAAGCCTGCATGAGTTAACAGACCACTGAAACAATATCGGCTTTAAAATTGACCTCAAGTGACTTTGCGGTTGGCTTTAGACTGTTGCCGCTTCACATGATGAATTGTCCTGTTTGGTCTCTGTCTGGCTTTTCTTCACTGCACAGGTCAATTAATCTGTATATACCAAAGCAGTTTTATGTTTATTCGTTTTTCCCCCCAGAATCTTCTTTAAAGTGGTGGATTCAGCAGCCATGCTGTAATTGTGCAGCGTGTTTACGTACTGAGGTGACATTGAGCAAAGAATGGCGGCAGAGGGTTTGTTGGCCAGTTGAACAGTTAATTACTTACTTTTTCTAAATTCTTTAGACAGTAATACATTTGCAGCCACCACTGTGGTGAATACAACACGTATGCTTACGCTCAAGTGCCCTTTGAAGCTGCCAGCTCTATATTTCAGCAAAAGAAAGATGAATGAACATACTATTTTTCTCTGTCCAGGGTCCAACCTCATTTTTCTTGCAGCTGATCTCAGCTGGAAGACAGACCATTTCTCCCCATCATTCACACACACAAACACACACACACGCACTCAATACCACACAGCAAAGGCTGAACGCTAGAGTCACAAGGGATTGCCAATTTAAAGAGGACTATCAAACCTGAGAGCCATCAAAGAAGACCTCTTGTGTTATGTGCCAAGCCCTCAAGAACTGGTACCCTTGATAAATAAACTATGAAAAAGAAGAAACTTGGATATCCTCACAAATTCATTTGACTTAAATTGAGACTTAAATGGGAACTTACATCTAAGTTTTCTTTCTAATTAATGTAATCTGGCTCCTGATGGCCAACAATGAATATACAAAGTATATATTATTAATATGTTCCCAAAGTCTAAAAAAACATCTGCTGTCCAGCATCACTCTTCTCTCGTCGTAGAATAGGCAGTTCTAAAAGTAGGTCAGCTTTATGTCAGCATACCCTTGGCCAAGGGCGTAGGAGTGGGTTTGACATTTGCTAAAATGAATCAAAGCCCACCCTATAGTGACTTAGAACAACATTTGCAGAATTACAATTACAGTCACAAAAAAGCAAAATAGTTTTTTTTTCTGTACTTTTGTTTATTATTAGTTTATTCCAACCAAAGGTCACTTTACAACCTAAACATGTTACTCCACATTACATTTACTGCTGTTAGAAAAAAATATACGTTTAATGTCTGAATTATATACATATATGACAAAAACTGATCACCTAGTATTTTAAATAATATAACAGATTTGCTTGTTATTATTATTATTATAATTATTATTATGATTATTATTATTATGTATTGACATTTTAATTCTGTTGTATATTTACATTTTCTCCACTCTTGTAAAAAAAAAAACTCAGTAGCGTTGTGTTCTGTGTTTTTATTTTTTTCTACTGAAAGCACTTCTTGCGATGACGTCCTTTTATTAAAAGAAAGGTTAAGTTTCATAGAGATTTTTGGCAGCAGTTAAAATAAACATTAGATAACCCAAACTCTTCCAGTCTGTTAGCAGAACAAGACCCAGAAGCCATTTTTGCAATGTTGCAATTCGTTGTTCTCATCACTGACCTCGCGTGTAAAGCCCCCATCAGGAAAAGCACCCCCTCTCAAGAGCGCATACCCACGTCTTCTTGACTTTAACTTTATTGAGAAAATGGAAATACCCAAGATTCTTTTTTTAAGCTATGCTGCGAAAAAAGGAAAACAAATCTTGTCACCTGCAGCCTCTTCCGAGAGAGGTTGCTTTTCCTGGTGCTGATTTCGGCATGCTTTCAAAATAAAAGTTTTTTTTTAAAACAATTCCTGCTTTTTTTAAAGCTAAAGCTAAACCTGGCAAACTAAAGCTAAACTAGAAAGCTAATTCTGAATGGCATTTACCACAGATGTTGGAGCTGGGAATAACATATTGTGGCGGCTCTGGGTTGTGTGTGTGGCTGCCTGCAGGCATGTTTCTGTTCTCCTGTGTGCGAGGATGACAGGGGTGGGGCATCTCCCTTGGGAGGGGTTATGCAGAGAGGGTGGGCACCACTCTGGATCTGCCATCTGGGAGACACACAGCTGGGTTGGTGGCCTTTTGGGCTATTTTAGCTCTATGGGGTATGGTTTTAGCTCTCCTAGTCTTGTTAAAGACTGTAAGTGAGTGGCAAGTTGGTTCAACAAAGGAGCTGTTGAGCATTCAGCATGAGTCTCACGGGTCTTCCTTCCTCTTCCATGCCACAAAATGCATACCAGATAAACATTCAGATATAAGCTTAATCATTGTTAGCATTGTCCCAGGTTAGCACTGCTAGCTCTGCCAGTTAACAACAATGTGTTATACAGTATTGCATTTCCAAACACCATAGAAACAGATAGATGATCCACAGATAGAAGTTGGAAAATATTGTGTGTATGACTGGTTTAATGAGACACTAATATAAGTGCTTATAAACTTTATAATACTACTGCTTTTACTATTCATCGGTGCGTTGCAGCCATCTTGATTTCTAATGAATTCTTTTGCTTGTTTGGCAGTACATTGATTTGGTCGGTGACAAAAGTAGTTTCAGCATTTTGTTTTAATCAAATGCACTTTTTTTTCAGTAGTTTGGTTTTCTCTGTATAAAAGCTTCTTGATCAGCTATATATCGCTTCAGATTGTATCGCCTTAACTATAGAGACAGGTTGTCTTCCTACCAGTGAAAGAATGGACACAAAATGAACAAAAAATGTTTAAGCTGTTTATCTGATTTGTGCTATACCCGGTCTAGCACGATGTTGTAATCTTATGTTTATTTTATTAATTAATTTTAATAATTTTGGATTATATCAAATCTTTAGTCTGCAGATATACAGCTCTGGAAAAAATTAAGAGACCACTTCAGTTCTAAATCAGTTTCTTTGATTTTGCTATTTATAGGTTTATGTTTGAGTAAAATAAACATTGTTGTTTTATTTTACAAACTACAGACAACATTTCTCCCAAATTCCAAATTAAAATATTCTCATTTAGAGCATTAATTTGCGGAAAATGAGAAATGTCTGAAATAACAAAAAAGATGCAGAGCTTTCAGACCTCAAATAATGCAAAGAAAACAAGTTTATATTCATAAAGTTTTAAGAGTTCAGAAATCAATATTTGGTGGAATAACCCTGTTTTTTAATCACAGTTTTCATGCATCTTGGCATGTCCTCCTCCACCAGTCCTGGTGCTAAACGTCAAGCAGTTCAGCTTGGTTTGATGGTTTGTACATTTTCAATTTGATAACATCAAAGAAACTCATCATTTTTAGGTGATCTTTAAGTGTTTTTTTTTTTTTTTCCAGAGCTTTATTTCAATGGCTGATTTACCCGGAAGTTAAATAAATGAAAGAGGTATTGTACATTAAAACTTAGAGGTCTTTATCTCCAAACACTATCTGTTCCAGTTCTCCAAGGCTCAATAAGGTGACAAATTTAATCATCCTGCACAATGGGGAGGATCACGGGATGAATAAATGAAATGAGACAACAGTTTTATAACCTTTATAAATGAGGCAGTGTCCTTTATAATAAGGCTGCAACCCTGAAAATACGCATGTCTCTTTTAGAAGCAATAATTACATTTTAAACAGCTGGAGCTGTGGAGAGGGAAACGTGTTTTGCGGTGAGAAGCATGTTTTAGAAGCAAGACACTTCCCCCTAGGATCACAGCGTGGTATCTGAAATTGCACATGGCATCCAATCAGAATTATATTTATAGATTCCATTTCTTCTATTCTTTTATATCAAGCAGTCTCCCAGATATATCAAAAGAATACTTCTGTTGTCATCAAACCATAAACTTATAGAAACAATAGGTAGCATTGAGTGAATTCCACTTCATGACTGTATCGGGGGAATATAAACGAAATAATAATGCTGCAATAATAAAGTCTATTCGTGTATCTTTCTGGAAAGTACGGTAGTGACTCTGTTATGTTCTTCTACAGATGTAGGGAATCTTTGGCATTATGGTTAAAGGAAAAATTCTCTTTGCTTTTATCAGGAGGGTGAAGGCTGGATTATACTTAACTCATTGAGTGCTGTGCAAATGATGCAACAAACACATGTTTTAGCTCACTTGCGGCATGTATCAAAGCTGCCTGTATTTTCTAGTTTCTGGCACCAGCCTCTTGCCTCTCTTCCAGTAAGAAAAATATATATTTGCGCCAAACAGCAATTTATCAACACACAAGCAGGGCTGTGTCTTTGTGTGTGAACGTAAATTAACTATGTAGACAGTTGTGGCTTTCATGGAATGTAAAGTATAAATCAGGCATAGGTCTTGGTTATGATTGCATCAACTAGGACAGAGAGTCAAAGCAAACCTCAAAATTTATGCACCAACATTTATTAACTAACCTTTTGTGGTGCTCACTCCAGTCCACTTTCCTAAACCCTTCTGAATTATGCTATTTAATCTGTGGAACAAGATGAACTGTCACATTCTCGTCTTGTTCTCTCGTCTCCTGTCTGTCTCTGTGTTTTTCCAGCCCTCCTGTTTGTTTATATACCTTCCTTAGCACATGACCCTTGTCTCCTTGTCTCCACCCATTCTTCAGTGCTCCCATCTGTGTTCATTTGTAGCCCCGCCCCCTCATTACCTGTCCCCTGCATTTCCTGTTTCTTTAGTTTTCCGTGGTTCTTTGCTTATTTAGTTCTTTGTTTGTTTATTTTTGTATTCTTAAATAAAAGTACTTGCATTTGCGTTTATTCTCCGTGTCCTCTTCTTGCCTTGCCTGCACGCAGCCTGACATGAACATACAGGGATAAGACCTTCAAGGAAGAGTCTAAAATAATTGGAAATTATCAAAGCATTATTTGAGAAGATCTAGTTGCATTCCCTGGTGAAAAAAAAAATACTTGTACTTAAAATATACTGTATTGAGAAATGTATAAGTATACTGTAAATATACGAACAGATGTATGTACTTACCTAGAAAATATTAAAAGTACATTAATATTATGCTTTCATCAAATGTTTGAAAGTAAACGTTCATCATACTTTATAAAAAAATAAAAAGTATAATTTAGTTTATTTTAAATAAATTGACTACTATGAAGTATACTTTCAGTTTAATGTAATTCAGTATTTTAAAATACTTATTTCCACATACGTTTGTATATTTTCATTGTGTGTTAAAAAACAACTGTATCAGTAGTTCTCTTAAAGTGCAATATATCATGTAACTTTTTAGAAAGTAAATTAAATGACTACATTGGTAAATTAATAAAAAAAAAAAAAAAAAAATATATATATATATATATATATATATATATATATATATACACATACATATTTAAGTATTGCAGTAATATATCAGTTCAAATGTATTTCAATGCTCTGTAATTATAATTAGGAAAATATTAATATAAGTAAATTATAGGAAACAGTGTTAAATAACACATTTAAAGGTAAAATAAAAAAGATGTAAATATGGAACACACTAAAAATGGTAGTACAGTATAATAAATATATTTTTACACCCAACGACTTATACTAGAAGTGTACTACTTACAAAAGACAGAAACAAGAAGCATATTTGTACTCTAATGTAAATATATTTAACATCACTTCTTAGTACATTTCTAATATACCTGGTGTATAATAGTGATACAGTTGTAATACTCATTAAATGTATTATACTTTTACTGTGAGCGTATTTAAAATATGGGGCTATATACATGAAGTAGTATGGTTAAATGTTACTTAAGTATATTTACATAGCTCAATTTCAGTACAGTTAAGTACACTTAGCACAATTGAAGTAAATATTTTGTACTATTTTTATACAGTATAAGAAGTACAAAAAAAGATGCCTCATTTTAGCACCCTAATAATGTGGCTAAAAGTACACTTAACTGCACTATGGCATAATAATGCCTCGTATACTTTTTTCACTAGGATTATTAAAGGGATTTTTTATTGGATTGGATTGTGCTAATCTAGGGCCTAACAGGTGATCATTCTGCATGGCACTTTATTGAGAAATGCACTAGTGACTCCATCAGTGCATCTGCTTTGGCCCAGTACAGTTATTTCTGTAATTTAATAGATGTTTTTTCATCACATTTTAGTGTGTTTAATTAATTAACACAACATAATTGCAAACAATAGCATGCGTTTTCTCCTGGGAGAGCAACTTGAAAGCGAAAGGCATCAACGCTATGATTCCTTTGAAACAGCAGCTACGCAGGTTAACAGTATGAGCTTTATCTTGTTTAAACAAAAATGGACACCAGCTGGTAGTGTACTGCTGCAGTATACTGTTAAATGGGTTTTGGTCTAAGAAACGCCCACCCACACACACACACACACACACACAAACACTTTTTCTTTATTTTCGTCTGTTTACTGTGCAATCACTGCACAACAAGAGCGGTGTAATTATTGTTGATTACCCACGTGAAACGTGAATAAAATTGCATTCTTGGGGTCTGGTTTTGAGGCTTGAAGGGAAAATAAAGAGAATGAAATTACCTTATACAACATCTATTTACTGTAAAGGTAAATAATCAAATTGTGAGCTGAGCTTAGATGTGTCTTTTTGTTTATTTAAAAAAAATAGGAATAAATATCTATAAATAATATTACATTTATTTTTGCTCCTGTAAAATATAAATGATAAAAACATCTGTATTGAAGTTTGGGGCTCAGCAAAAAGTGAGGTATGATTAGTTATGCGTCATCTACACTACCGCCGCTCAAAAACTTTTGAGCCCAGTCGCAGTGTTGCATGGCTTAGACAAGCTGCTTTTTTATTTTCACATCTTTGCAATGAATTTATTACTGCACTGCTTCACCTGTCAGATCTCTAATTCTTCTCTTCACTAATGAAACTACAGAGACTTAGTCCAGTGTAAGCTAAGCTAAAGGCGTTGTTGCCATGTGGGTCAGCCAGACCTCTTCCAGTTTCCAATAGTCTTTTGAATGTGAAAGGAACAGTACTTACTGCTATCTGACTTTAATTGCAATTTCTCCAAAGGAAATACCTATACTTTCAATAGTTACAAAATTATCAGGGTTTTTTTTTTATCTTTTTTTAGTTATTATAAAAGTATGTATGTTTCAATTTACACATACTTAGTCTAGTTGGCAGTAGATTTTTTTGCAGTGTACAAACAATGCCTGTTTGTACTATTTTTTTTTGTGAGGCTAGCTGCTGTGCTAGCTTTAGCTAGCTAAGCTGGTTAGCTTTGTATAAGGACTAAATTGAAAGGCAGTCTTTACTTCTGTAATCTACAGTGGTATCATTTAAGTTCAGAAATATCAAAAACACAGCATTTTAATAGATGTCATCCGCATCTCTTATACTGACCCTACACCAAACAATTTGCAAGCAATTTCACTGTCACAGACAAAGTTACCAGAATCAGGATAAAATCAAAAGTGTCTTTTTAGAGTCAAGTTGCAGTCTCATCATCTTGATCGTTCAGTGTAAGGTGGTTAGGATTGAAAGTTTAGGTCAGTCTTTTTTATGTCCTGGTGTCTAGATAAAATGAACAGTATTTAATATTATCGTAAGTCTTGAGACTTGGCTCACGCAAATAGTGATGTGAACCAATAGAAGAGCTACGGGAAGCCACAAGGCAAGCGCAGGAATGTTTGCAGAAACGGACATGGGTGAAAATGGAAATAGGCTCCGGCGATGGCTTAGAAACCACGGTTCTCCTGGAGTGTGCAAAAGGAGGAGAAACTGGTGGAGCTGTGGAGTGAACAAGAGTGTCTCTTTGAAGTGTCTTTCCATTAAAATCACAACAGAGTGGAAAAGATATTAAAAAATAAAAAAAATTATTCATAAATAACCTCAGAAAGAATCTAGCTGCAATCTTACAAATACTCACCCTGCAAGATCCCCAATCTTTGCAGAATCTTAGCCTGTGACTTGTCTTTAGATGTGAGAGAGTGTCAGACTTTAATCTGTTAAAAGTCTTTTCAAAGTTGTCTAGTGTATGGTTAGCATTAGTTTGTGTTCTTAGTTTGTTCTTAGAACATTTTCCCCGAGAACAACATTTTTTACATTTTTGTTATTTAGATATTGCGAAAAATGCTAGGTGTAGATGTAATGGGATGACACATGAACTTACCACAACATGCCTTTAGCAATCATTTAGTACTGTTGCAAATTGTACAGCAGGGAAGACTTTCAGGGTTTTTTAGTTTTACCAGAAATAGGTATACTTTAGAGTAGTCAGAGGTGAAATGAGCTTTGATGGGAGCCATTATGCTCTTGAACGCATCCCATTCAGGAGGGGGAAAAAAAAAATTACTGCCTCATACACTATAAACTGATTCGCTGACTCACAGGCACTTTGCAGAGAACAGGCCAATCAGAACCCTCTCTGTTTTGCTTGCGCTTCAGAATGAACACAGGGGGAGCACCGTTCTCTCCCTCTCTTTCATTCACGTGATTGGGTAAAAACCTCTGTGTCACCTGTGTGCGCGTTTGTAGATCGTTCTAGATTCCTGGAGATTTTATCTGACTTGTGGGCATCAGGGAGCTTTTATTGATATGCGGTAGACTCCTGCAACTTCCAGGAGAATTGGGACATCTGACAACGGCATGTCAACAGTGTTAGCGTGGCGATAACATTTGCTTGAAATTGGTTACAATCAAAGGAGAACTTTGTAAAAAAACTGTCTTAAAAAAGGCACAAAAGCACGGAAACACTAGATAATATTAATAAAAATGTTACTAATTGATTAGCATATGTGAGGTGGCTGTAAGTTACCTTGTTCCCATTTCCCGTAGCCTATGCTATGTGGAAATACGAGAATGTGAAAGAAAATGGAAACGTGAGAATCCTCAGAGACTACACTCTGTGCATGTTAATACAAATGCCCGTGTACTGCAATAAGCCCTGGGCAGGGAAGCTAATAGTAGTCAAGCGGGTTCTGTGAATAGTTAACACTGTGGTTTAAACTGGGGGTGCCTATTGGTGATATGTGAATGGCAAATGCTGTCTAGATTGGCACAGGCTGTGGTTCACGCTACTTCCAACCTGTTTTAGTAGATAATTTGCTTCAGTGTCACAGACCTCAAGGTTTTTTTGCCTTGAAGATACAAAAGTAGACTGGAATTTGATTCACTAGAATTTATAATGAGAAAGATACCAAGTCCTGAATTTGAAACCCAAAGATTAGACCTAAAGGGGTTGGAGGTTCTGCATGGAAAAGTCTTGTATATGTGAACCCATTTCATTCAGCTGAACCTAAGGGGTAAACCTACCTCAACTCGCAGAACTAGGCATTAACCTGTAAAATGACTTTTCTCAGGCTTCTTTAATCTGAACTTTGACAGAATGTTGGCCAATTTGCAGGCTGATATTTAAAAATTTACTGCCTTCATAATCTCTGTTAAAGATTACTCTGCCTTGTCCACTTTCAAAAGTTGGTTTTTTTTTTACATATTTGTGCTAGAATAGCCAGTCAGTTCATATTAGAAGGTTTCTGATTGTATCGCATTTAAAGTAAAGCAGTCTAAAGTAGCTATTACAGTGGATGCTATAGTAGCTAGTTATGCTAACCCAGCATTCCAACAGACTATTTTATCTTATTTTCAGCTATTTACAGCATAGCTAACCATAGCTTTTTCACACAACACACAATAAAGATAAGAGTGCTGTGTGGAGCAGTTAATAAGGTAAAATAGTCTGTTGAAATGCTGGGTTAGCATAACTAGCTACTATATCATCCACTGTAAATGCAATTCAAAAGACGCATTGATTTTCCTCTCTAACATGTAGAAAACGTGCCAAAATAAAATGCAAAACTACTATTACATTAAATGTCACTGCATTTGATCTCTTTATTGAAAAACAGTACAAACGAATTTGCATTTTCAAAACCAAACTCTAAATTCGTGTCAGAATGGCACGCAAACCTCCTTAAAATGTAATCAGCTTAACAGCATTGTATTTCACTGTGCGGCACTGCTAATGTTCAAAAGCAAATCAGCTCCTCTTCTGTGTACGGTATTAGAGATCAGTTAAATGGAACTCCTCAAGACCCCAACATTATATATACAGCTCTGGAAAAATTTTAAGAGACCACTTCAGTTTCTGAACCAGTTTCTCGGATTTTGTTATTTATAGGTATATGTTTGATTAAAATGAACATTGTTGTTTTATTCTATAAACTACGGACAAAGTTTCTCCCAAATTCCAAATAAAAATACTGTCATTTAGAGCATTTATTATCAGAAAATAAAAAATGGCTATAATAACAAAAAAAACATGCAGAGCTTTCAGACCTCAAATATTTCCAAGATAACAGTTTATATATAATATTTGGTGGAATAACCCTGGTTTTTAATCACAGTTTAATGCATCTTGGCATGTTCTCCTCCACCAGTCTTACACACTGCTTTTGGATAACTTCATGCCACTCCTGGTGCAAAAATTCAAGCGTTTCAGCTTGGTTTGATAAATTGTGATAATTTATCCAGGTTTTCACTTTGGAAAAATTAAAGAAACACATCATTTTAAAGTGGTCTCTTTTTTTTCAGAACAGTATGTT
Source organism: Astyanax mexicanus (assembly GCF_023375975.1). NCBI lineage: Eukaryota > Metazoa > Chordata > Actinopteri > Characiformes > Acestrorhamphidae > Astyanax > Astyanax mexicanus. The sequence goes on from NC_064409.1 coordinate 50,479,567, forward strand.
TAGTGCTAAAAAAATATATATTTTTCTTTTAATTAGTGTGACACCCTATAAGTACCAGTAACTGAATATATTGTATTGCTTATTCTGTGTATATTTATCATCACTGTGGGTGTAGTAATCTGCGATCCAATAATGCAGCGGTAAATCCAACACAAAGTTAACAAACATGGCCTCCTCCTTTTCATCATTCATTGCAGGCAGTGTAACCGCAGGATATTTCATGTCTAGTCAGCAAAATTCCTATTGTTAATATACATCAATTTCTGCATTTCAGGCATGCAACACTTTCCCAAGATGGCACGGGAAAATTATTAAAATGGTTAAAAAACAGTATACCTCAACAAAAATTTAAAAGGATGTGCATATTTTCCATTCTGTTGTGCATAACATCATTAAACATTTCAAGGAATCAGGAGCCAGTTTAATGCATAGAGAAAAAGCTTTATGAACACCTGTGATCTCCGATCCCTCAGTCGGCACATCATCAAGAAATGGGAAAGGGATTGCTTTGGCAAACCTGTCTTAGGCACTACAAGATTTTTTAAGTTCCACTTACAAATGCCACATCAAATTTTACTGTGCACAACAGAAGCTTTATGTCAACCATATCCAGAAATGACTAACTTCTCTAGGCTCTGAGTTATGTGAGATGGAAGGTCTTTTTTTGGAAGAAATGCAGGCTGTAAGCTCCAGACCAAAGATAGAAAGACTGAAGGGGCTCCGGGTGTTCCTGCAGGCTAAGCCTCAATGGTTGGAATCCTGTTTATGTAGCTTTACGAGCACAAGTGGGTAGATGGCGTTCTCTCCCCTCATCACTCCAAAAGGTCATCCGCAGCACAAGGCATCTGTACGCTGATGTACTGGAAGCGAGTATCGAGATGGTACTCGGCAATTCTGCATCAGCAGCGGTCGAAAAGAGGCAGTGGCTGACTTCACATGTATCAGAGGAGGCATGTGGTAGTCTTCACCCTCCTGGTGTTGGGGCATCACTAGTGATAGGGGGAGTCCTAATGAGAGGGACTGATTAGTGACTTATCAGGAGCAAGATAACTCCAAAAATCAGGATGTCATTTTACAGGGTTGTGTTAGTACACTTTTGTGATGTCAGTATTAATACAGAAAACTACACTAAGACCTTAGAGCAACATATGCTGCCTTCATGTTCATGACTTTTTTAAACAAGAGGAAGAGCATATAGGTATGGGACTAGCATGGCCTGCATCCAGTTCTGACCTGTCCCCAACAGAGAAAGCGTGGTGATTTTAGGTAAAAAAATACAGACATATGACCCTTTAATCTTGCACATCTTAAGATGTGCTTGCAGGAAATATGTTGGAAAATGTGTTTTAAGTGTTGTGAGAAGGATTGGCAACACTACATACTGGTAAAAGCTTTACATACTCAAAATCTTGTGGAAGGTAGGAATGGGTGTATATTAAGATATGGAATGAAATTTCTAACAAAATATGAAAACTCTGGGTTGATACTGTCTGCAGACGAAGTTAAAAAAAAATCATACTGTCCCAACCTTTTTTGATTCTCTAAGGTGAGTTTTAAGGGGACATTGCTAATCTTCTAAAAGTGAGTTCTACGCGAGTTCTGAAAGGAGCCAAAAAATAAAAAAAAGATTACCTTATTTGAGGCTCATTATTTTCACCCAAAGTCTCCCCCACTTCCCCACATACTGGACAGCAAGTAGCCTAATGGAAGGAACCAGAGTGCCCCCATATGGCACCATCCCTCATTACAAAAGAAGTGGTCACTTTTCTAAGCTGACATAAGATTACCTGTTTGAAGGTCAATGAAAGCCAAATTACACACATAACCAAACAATAAGGCATTCCTCTTAAAAGTATGAAATGTGTGTGAACGTAAGATTTTCAGAAAATTATCACAGGACATGGAAGCTTGGCAAAAACCTCTGCTAAGCAACAGCCTGAAATTAAGATGCAGATTAGTCTGGATCCAAACACTACAGAATTTCCTGAACTCCAAAAAGCCCAACACCAAAAAGAGATCAACAATGGTTTTATAAAGACTTTTTACAAGAAGAGTTTATTCTTTATACAGATTAACCTCTTAACATATCAAATATATATATATATATATAAACACTCATCATATAAAATTTGGTAGGCTTCAATAAGGAAGTTGATTTATTTTTAAAGGCTGAATGAGGACAGAAAGAACAATCAGGAAGAATAACTGACCCAGAAAAGAAATGACAGGAAATTTCCAGCTGAGACGTACACAGACGACATAGTAAGCTTCATACAATTACGGCTAGGGAATTTCATCACCTTTATGATGATAATACAGTGAAAGGTTATGATAAGAGATATTGACCTGAACTGATTATTGTTAATTTGAGCAGCTGAAACACTCTGAACAAACAGAGTCAAGAAAACAGAGTAAAGAGTTTTCATCATGATTGGGGACAGAGAGTCTGGGAGGAAGTTAGCATTTTCACTAGCTTGGCTCTGTGCCTAAGAAAACATTTTATATTTTCATCAATGACCTTTAACTCAGTCAGAATATTAAAAAGGCAAACCAACTGGAACTTGACAAACAAATACAGACGTTCTCCTCCATCTGGGCATCAGTCTCATAACTCTTGGGACGTCTGAAAAATTCAGATTCAGTCTGCCTTAACTTTATCCAGCTATTTTCCATTCCGAGAACTCCCTGACCAGAAACCATCAGGCTGATAAACCAGGGCTTATTGCTGTCAGATTGATCTTTGAGTTTTATTTGCCTCGACTGCTGCTTGCAGAGAAGGCAAAGAGTCAACAGAGCTAACTACCGTCAATCAACACATCACTTACCCTTCAGAGCCTTTCTAAAAGCAAATCAAAAGAAGCATCAGTCATTCAGGCCACGTTCACACATAAAAAAAGCATGTGTGCGTGTATGTGTTTATAAGGACGTCTCAGTCATCAGGCTCAGTAACACACTGCTCCACTATTTCCCGCAGATTAGGGTTCTCCATGGCTGCCGCTACCCGCTCCTTATCATTGATCTGTTTGTTAACTGAAACAAAAAAACAGAGCATCTCAATTAACCACTAATCCCAAGCCCACAAGGCTCCACCTCAAGCAAATACGATCTCAAAAAAGATGACAAAGACAGAGGAGATAGATTAAGACAAATTTACAATTCTAACAAAGTCACTTACATTAAGATACTAAAAATATCTCTTGGAGAAATCAGATTTGCAGATATAAATCTCTAAAACAATCTGTTTGTGTATATGCACCCTGAAAGATGGTTCTATATGACACTTACTATCTTCTTCTGTTGAATGTGTTCCCTCAGTAATGTAAATTTCCAGCTGTGAACAGATAAAGAACATAAAATTATGCAGTACCTGGGACAGAAAATGAGACTCTGGATGAACAATCATATTCTCTGTGCATTTCCATTATGCATGTTTCAACTCCATCCCTTTGAAAACTCACAGCACAAAGAGAAAGAATAAATATGCTACTACTCTGATCACCATCTCAGTTCTCCCATTATGGAATGCTAAAAATAACACATGAAGCATTGCAGGAAACCAAGTAACTTGGTTAACAATGCTAATGTCCCTGTACACAACAGGAAATATTGTGACTTCCACAACAAGGAAATGATTCAGAGAGACACAGTTGTAATGAGTTGTTTGTGTTTAAACCTTTGAACCTTACCTTGTGCTTAAATGGGAGGCATCGCTGTAGCTTTACTTGTAAGCAGAGGCCTGAAACATAAACCAAAAAATTAATTTTAGACAATAAAATAGGTAATTTGGTCTTCCAAAAATATGAGGGATGGACAATTTATGGAAGGAAGAAAGTGCACACAGCGACATATTGAGGTGTCTTCTATGCTGTATGCAACCACTAGTAATAATCCTTAATAATCTTTGGAGGGAAAATAGGGAGAAAGTGGAGAAGGTGGAGTGGATTAATCTACTAAAGTACTTTTTACACACTGAATAAAACTTAGACATTAAACTAATTAATGAATTACAGTATGAATTCTGAGGTCTAGTTTTCAACCAAGATAATGCCATTTTATGCATTTATTGTTGGGGGCATTCAGATCAAGGGTTTTGTAGTCTAGTCCTAAATACATTTTTGCATTACACATTTAAAGACAGCCCTGAATTAATGTATTCAACTACTTGAAGTTGCACAAATTGCTGACACTTTGTGGGATGCACAGGATTTATATCACTAGTTTGAGTTATCTGGATTTTTATCCCAGGTGAATTTTGGTAAGTGGATACATATTTACATATTTGAATATCCCTATTTTAGACTGACTGGGAAGTCCATTTCCACAATGTCAGCTGTTCCTCAGCTTTATATAGTTGTACAGTACACATTCATTGGTAACACTATATCAACATTTCACAAACAAAAAGATAAACTGGAAAAGCTTTATTGGGCAGCGGAGAAAGGTCACGGATGGTTGGAGTACCAGTCACAGTGATTGCTTTGCTGGCAGGTGCTCAAAATGTAAGACAGACTATCCACTGTTCAGATTTAAACACTTGTGGAGCCAGTGCCACTAAAGAGCTCTGACGCCGTTCTGGCCCTTTACAGCAGCCCAACATTTTTCCTATAATTTGTCACCCTTCTGTTTACTGCCAGTTACTGACAGTTTAGTACAATATTACCTAAAAAGTAGTGCCTGTCTGAGCTCACAGACGTCAGCAATTTCAATGAGTGGATGAGTGACTCAGGGAGTATTTACAAGCTAACCCTGATACACTTTCATGACATTCTGTTCTAAATCTAAAAATTGTCATTAATATGGCTGGCATTGCTTGGCCTTTTCTGGCATACAACTCACTGTATTGTATGTATGTCAGCACTCATTGCTTTAAAATATCTAGACATCCGGTACAATTCTGGTATGCATGCCTAATGTGATGTATGAACAACAATGAAAAATGCACAATTAGACTGTGTACTTGATGCTTTTACCATGATGTAGTAAACCCAATTTTAATATGAAAATGAAACAAATGAATAAATACACAACTAAACTCAGCTCCCCAGTCCTGCAGAAGGTAATAGCCAGTACATTATGTTATTTACATTATCTTTATACAGTGGTGTGAAAAAGTATTTGCCCCCTACAGATTTATTTTGTTTAGTTTTTTTTTTCCATACATTTTTTTGGATTATCAAACAAACTTTTAATAATAGACAAATATAACCTGAGTAGATATAAAAATCACTTTTTAAATTATAATTTTATTTATTTAAGTAAAAAACTATCCGTCAGCAGTGTTTTTTGCCCTGGAATTCTCCCATGGATACCTGTTTTGATCTTAATATTACATTTTTACCACTGACCTTAACTGAGGCAAGTGAGACCTGCAGTTCTTCAAACGTTCCTTTGTGACCTCCTAGATGAGTTGTTCATGCCCTTTTGGAGTATTTTTGGTAAGCTGATCACTCCTGGGAAGGTTCACCTGTTCACCAGTGTTCACCATGTTTTCTCCATTTATGAATAATAGCTCTCACCGTGGTCTGCTGGAGTCTCAAAGCTTTAGAAATTACTTTATAACGTTTTCCAGACCGATAGAGGATCAATGACTTTGTTTTCTGATCTGTTTTTGAATTTCTTTATAATGTGTTGCTTTTTTAACTGCTTCATGTTGTCAGACAGGGTCTATTTAAGTGCTTTCTTGATTCTACAGGTCTGGCAGTAATCAAAGTGTGATTAATGACAGTTAAACAAAACTGACAGTTAAAAAAAAAGGGCAAACACTTTTTCACACACAAATCAGTAATAAATAAATGAAATCATCATTTAAAAAGTGCTTATTATATTTACTCAGGTAATATTTGTTCAATATTTATGTTTTTTTTTTGATAATCTAAAAAAATTTTAAGTATGACAAAAATGCAAAGTTAAATGCAACGTGGTGAAATATAACTTTTAAGTGTGTGCCTGTTTATGTGAGGGCAAACGTCAGTTTCTCCTATCTCAATTGTACGCACCAATCAGTGTGGCCAGAGAGCAGTGTGGTACAGTCGGGGAGAACTTGATAATGATGAGGTATTCATCATCGCCAAGATCTTGAACTTCAACACACTTTTCAGTCACAACGTCCAGCTCCTCCAAGGTATTGGGCTTCTCTGGATCCCGAATCGTGCGAATTACATCTGGAAGATGAGGAAACACAAATGTTAAAACCCTATCTCTACTGTCTACACACATTACACAAAGTTATAACATAGAGCATGCCTGAACTAAACATCTAAATATAGTTAACATTACAAAACTAAGTCCTATTTCAAGGTCAGCTAAACAGACAGTAGTCGATTTTAGAGCTGGGTGGTATACAACTTTGTTTAAACTAGTATACCAATATATTGCTTTTTTAGTTCTAGTGATATGTTCATTGATATATGTTCAACCTTACATTCATGAAACTGTTCCTACACACTTTTTCATTACAGGTTTAGTTCTGTTTAGTTATCTTTACTTATGACACTCTTATGACACCTTCTATCAACATGGAGATGCTGTTTTAGAATCTAGCCTTAGTTTAGCAGCACTCAGTAAGTCATTACACAGTAAGAATGTATTATTTTAACTCTTGTATGTAGATAAAAAGTAGAAGACTAAAATAGAGTAACAATATTTAAAGACAAGAAAAAAAAAGAAATCTCAAATTAAAAATTTAACTGTAGTCAAGGTAATGAAGCAAGCTGTATCAATATTGTCCAACCTTAGCACATATAAACTATTTATGCTCTGTCCGGTAATATATCTGTTGAAATTCAAGCCCTTTAAAACAAAACCTGAGATCATGCTTAGTTGTGTCAGTGGCTGCACTGTCACAGTGACACCAGCAATACAAGCCCTAAGTCAGGAGTGTAAAGGACTAGAGATAAATCAGAGAACATACAATATTTTCTCAGTACCAGTCAAAATATTGGCGACACATTTATTTGTTTATTGTGTTTTCTTTCTTTTTATGATTTTTCTTTTAAATTGTAAATTTATTTTGAAGATATTTAAGTTATACAGAAACACACGTGAAATTATTTTGTAAACAAAAAGAAGTAACAATTAAACCAGAATATGTTTTATACTGTAGATTCTTTTAAATAATACATTTATCTTTGAGGACAGATCTATGCACTCTTGGCATTTAAATCTCAGTGTCTTGAAGAGGTAGACTAACCTGGAATAGTTTTCTCAATGTCTCAACAGCGTTGAACAATAGTTGCTGCTTTTTCTTCAGGCTGTGAAGCTCCAGTTCATCCCAAATAACCTCAAATCTCAGTTAATCAGGTTTAGATCAGGGGATTGTGAAGGACAACCCCTGTTTTATTTTCTGCGTAATTCTATATGTCCTTTAATTGTTTACTTGTCTTTAGAATTAATCTACAATGTAGAAAATAAATTAAATAACGAAAGACATTGAATGAGAAGGTGTGTCCAAACGTTTGACTAGTGCTGTATATTTTCCCGATATACTGAATCATAATGCTAAAGTAAGTGTTAGATCAGCTATGGAATCTTTACTGGTATTAATATCAGATATACAGCCCTATAAAGCCATTCTGACATGCTGACATATCCTTAATGTTATTTTTAAGTATTCATATGTAAGATACATTTGATTTACCTGGAACTTCACTCTCTCTTTTCTAGTTACATTTATAGCCAGCTTACAGAAATAATTATTTTTCACAGCATACATTGTAATTCCAGATATCTACACGGTAATTCTGACTAGACAAATGTATTTCCAGATAAGGAAAATATATATTCTGGTCTTTATCTTGGTAGTTAACGCCATTATTCTTGTCCAGAAGGTCTTTATAGATCTGTAGAGCTGATATCATAACTACTACCTACAGATATAAACAAATATATTTCATAGCTAATCTCTGAAACGCGAGTTTCTTCTAGTGAGAGTAAAAACTGTATTACAGGGATCTGTAATGTGAGCTTTTAGCGGTAAAACGGGTTTTATTGTTGTGACTTTGGTGTAAGACGTCTTGACACAGGACACTTAGCTTAGTTTGCTAGCGCTAGGTTAGCTAACTGCTCGTTAGCCGCCGGGGTGTTCTGTCGAGTTGTGCTACCCTGTCAAACCATGCTACTCTAGTGTACATTTGACCATAAAAATGACAGAAATCATGCAACTCTCGTGTATATTTAAACATAAAAATGACAAATGCTTAAAAATGCTTTCGCTATGATATGTGGGATATGTAGGATATTTCAGGATAAAGCCTGAAAAATATATAAGGATACATATTATAGTTAATAGAAGTGATTTTTACCCAGTTTTTATTGCTTCCTAATACTTGCTTTTATTTACACATTTGTAAAACTTAGACAAATACTGGCAGGCGGCTTCGGTTGTTTAATGCACCCAAATATAACAGAATTGCCTTTAAAAAATAATAAATTTTAAAAGTTCTGTGCATGCGCACTCGACAGAACACGGGTTCGCAGTTCCGCTGCGCTCACCGTAAACCTCTAGCGCTTTCTCCTCCATTTTCTTGGTCCTCTGAACATTCTTTGGGTCGGAGAAGAGCGAGAGCTGAAACACTTTATTCACCACGCTGGACAGGAGCTCCATCGTGCGCGTGTCTCCATCGTCCCTCCGCGCGACTTTCAGACCAGTCCGATCCTGAACAAATTCAGCAGCTGACAGCGGTGCCCTTACTTCCGCCCTGCGTTCAGACAGAACCATCGATCACAGAGTGAAAAACTACACAAAACTACATATTATTCATTGAACACTACCGTCTATTCATTTAAAACTACAGTTTACCCACTTAACTACAGTTTATTCATTTAAGACTACATATTATTTATTTAAACTGCAGTTTATTCGTTTAAAACTGCAGTTTAATCATTTAAAACTACAGTACATTTATTTAAACTGCTTTTTTTCAAATACACCTTAATGTTATTCCATATATAGTTTATATCAAACACCTATAATGTAGCACAAATTATACAGATACAGACATCATCAGAGGGCCACAAACAAAACTAGTTTGTTGTCTGTTGTCGTTCCCTAGTCCAAAATTAGAGAAACTGATTCAGAACCTAAAGTGGTCTCTTATTTTTTTTTTCCAGAGCTGTGTATTATGTCTATGCTCTGAACTGTCCTCTCGAGCGTGTATGAATCCCTCTGTGGATGATTGCTTTGGTCTGCTCTCAGTTCCTCATCGCCGCTCGGTCACTGGCCGCGCTGGGTCACGTGATACACGCAGCATGTGATTGTGATGTCAGTGATGTGCCGGACTGGGCTGAGCTGTTTGTTTTGTTTTTCTGGAGATTATATGTTGTGTTTATGAGCTGTTTAGAGGGGCTTGTGTTCTCATGGGTTGTGTTGAACATGAAGAACTGAAGGCAGGCGGAGTGGAGGGGGGAGTCTGTGGGCTGCAGCTGTGTTAGCGGGGCTGAGCAGAGTCTAAAGACAGGGTTTAAAGTTGAGTAGCTTAGTGTTGATTTTATTTCCCTGTTTAAAACATGTTAAGCAGGCCTGAAGCTCGAGTGCAGAAAGCTCTAGAAGTCGCACTTCTGCCTGAAAACGACTTGTGTAAAGATGTTCACAACACGGTCAAAGCCAAAATGGCTAAAGGCTGCTCTCTGCTGTGCTGCCTGAATGCTGGGGGTAAGCTGGCAGTCAGTGATGTGTCTGAGAGAGGAGGTCCTGTGCATGTTCTCGAGGACTCACACACAGAGTAAGTAGTTACCTACACTTTAAACTGCCTTCCCAGATTAATTACCCTTTTTTGTTTGTGTTTATGTGTTTATATTCCCTCTGTCTTTTATGTGTTTATATTCCCCCACTATTACAAACTGTACAGCGGGCAAGACTTCCATTGTTTGTTTTTTTTTTTTTTTTTTTTTTTTTACCTTTGCCAGACATGGATATAGTCATTCAGTGGAGATATGAGTTTTGATGGGTGCCATGATGCTCTTGAACGCATCCCATCCAAATTGGCTGACTCACAGACTCTTTGCAGAAAACAGGCCAATCAGAAACCTCCCTGTTTTGCATGCACTTCATGAATATGCACCTGAGGGGAGCACTTTTTCTCCCTCGCTTTCACACAAGCAACAGTGGAAAAAAGTAAAAAAAAAAAAATAGACGCCTGCGCATTTGCATTCACTCTGGCCACTCGTTCTAGATTCTAGGAGATTTTATTTGATTTGTTGGCATCAGGAAGCCATTATTTATATGCTTCCGCAACTTCCGGAAGACTTGGGATATCTGGTATTACTTAATAATTAAATAATAATAATTAGAAATATTTCCTTTAGTTGCAGTAGTGTATTCTTGAAATATGTTTTATTTTTTTAATCAGTGTTTTGTCATATTACCAAGAGTATCGTTATCGCGAAAATACTATAAAGTATTGTGATGTTATTTTAGGGCCATATCGCCCAACCCTAGTGCACGATAACTTACAACATTACACAGTGACAGGTATCCCCATTATAGAGACACACACACACACACACACCTATTAACTTAACACATGCAGAATTGTATATTTACAAAGTAAGTAAATAAGTACTGAGTGCAGCAGTAAAAAAACATAGTACAGTCTCAATTAAATAGACATATAAATAGAAGAACAGAAGAATCACTAATGAGACAATAAGTACAGAGTGTTCTGAGACACTATCACAAGATAAATAAAAGGTGCAGTACAGAAGAAGAACACAGAACATAGTGAGACGGGATGTCCTGGATATGGATTGTGTGTTGTGTGTAACAGCCATGATTATGTAATAGACTGTGTCCAGAATGTGGTGTAGTGTTCAATTGAACCCACAACCTTGTCATCAGTAGCCCCATTGGTCACCACTGCCCCACTGAATATGCATGTGATTTCTGCCTTTTCTGCCTCATTTGTCTGTTTGCCCTGTCCACTGTGGGTGGTTTTACCTTCCATAATGCGTTCCCACAGTACGCACAAGGCACTGTAAATTGAGGAATATTAAATGTCTGGCATCCACTAAGAGGCCTTACGTTAACTCAGACAATTAACATTACTTACTTACTACAAGCTCTCAGACCTCACTCACAAGATAACCCCTCAAGATAATGTAGGTGTGGTTGTTCCTAAGATACTCCCTGAGGGAACACAACATGATCAATTTGCCTACTGCTATCCCATTACTTTTGACAGTGTATAATTTAACATTCTGACAAATGTATTTGTAATTTTGTTTGTGTTTATTTCAAGTTATGTGATAATTTTACAAAAAAATCTGCAGTGAACAATTGTTTTCTTTTCTGTTTCTAATCAATACTTCAAAGGAACTGATTTTGTCTTCTTGGTCATTAGCTTTTTCTGGGAGGTGTTGACAGAGCGAGGTAAAACTGATGGCAGCCCTCGACTCCTGACTGTGGGACCTGCATGTGAACTCAGACTGCATGAGGTGGATCCAGAAATCCCTCCCTCTCTTCTGTTTGAATATCCAGCACACAGACTGCTCCAGCTCCCCAAAGAAAAGGACTCCAGTGAGTGACATTGAAATCTGAAGCAGAAATGCTATTTTATATAATGAAGTGCTGTGTATGTCCTGTGCTTACAGTATGGTAAGTTTGGGCCGGTCCAGTTTGTCTGGTTCTACACTCAGTGAGTTTTAATTTCTCATGCTCAAGCCCTGTCCTGTGTAAGGAAAATCCCACCACCAGAGGAAAATCCTTTGCTAGAATGCCTACTTCCAACTGCTATGGTGGGTGGAACAAGTGGATCATCCCAGATTTAACCATGGTGTCACATCAATGTCAAAAGTCAGTGCGCATAAATACCAGGTGAAAAAAATTAACCTTGTGTTTTTAACATTTTAACATGTAAACTTACTGCTCGTGAGCGCAAATGTGAAACTCGCAAGGGAAAAAAAGGGAATCATGTGCACCCAAACAGTTGTTTGGAATTAGCATCATTAGCTAACTCTCCTGCTGTCCTTCTTTCTCACCCTCCTCAGGGTTCGCTGAGGGAGGTGACCCTAACACACTGTCAAAACCACCCTTTTCATCACTCAGGTGCAAAAGCCTCACTCGAGCAAAAAGAGCAGCTGCAGGCAATTTGCATAGCATGTGAGGAAAACTGTGAAATCAAGAAGAAGAAAAATTAAGCTTGAGAGTGACATTTTGTTCAGTGCCCGCATTATTCCTTTTTTTTTTGCTTGCGAGTTTCACGTTTGCTCTCATGAGAAGTTAATTTACGCAAAATGTTAAAAAAAAATGTTCACCTGGTATTTTTGCGCCCTCAAATTTTGACCTTGGTGTGTCTGTCCATTTTCTTCACCGATCTAGAAGTTTCCAGATGGTGCTTCTGACCTGATGGAGAGTTAAATATTCCTCAGCTCTGGCCAGATTTTTTTTTTTTGGTGGGAGAGTTGTGGCTATGGACAGTGCTGTGTGTTTGGATAGTGTGGAAAATTAATTTAGTTAATTAATTAATTAAAAATTAATACATTTTTATGTTTATTTTATTTAATTGCTAAAAGTCTAAACGTCTAAAACATATTTTATATTTTGCCTGGTCAACTTAATTTTATACTTAATTATAATATTCATCCACTCTGGTTGTTCAGCTTAGGCTTGCACCACTTTCTTTTTACTAAGTAACATTTCTTATCACTTATTATTTTTTATGTGCCATTATTTGATATTGGCCCCGAATTTGTATATTTATATAGCTTATATATCCGTATTATTTTGTTTTCAATACATTGAATATTCTTTGTGAATTTTATTGGTGTTGTTGGGTGAACCTTCTACATAGATAACAAGTAAGACCACTAATAGAACATACCTCTGTTGTTACTGGTTGCTGTGCGTTTAATTGTTGAGTAATTTAGTTTACTAATTTACTGTCTTTTGTGCTACAGGAGTGAATGAACTGGTCAGTGCCAAGCTGCTGTCATTCTCCGATGGCCGATGTTTCCTGCTGCTGAACATGGCAGTTCTGGTACAGCTCCTCTATGTGGAGGGTTCTGTAGAACCAGAGGCTGTGTCTTCTTGCCTTATCAACTTACCACCTGAAATTCGGGAAACATTTGTCGACTACCAGCTCTGTAGAAGCACACTGTTTGTGCTGACCAGCACTGGATTCATTTGCATCCTTTTTAATAAGTTTCTTTTAGGATTTCTGTGATAGAATTTACAGAAAGAGTTATTAAATGTCATTTTTAATTGTAAAATGTCCAGAGAATTTTTGTATCAGCCCTGTTCTTAATACAGAAAATGCTTAGCATGGTTTAGACAAGAAGCAGTGCCTGTGTATTCTGGGCAGTAGGTACAGCATAACCAACATAGAATTCGCTGGAAAATTACCTGCTCTTTTCACTAATGGGCTCACTCTCACATTACCTGCACTTTTACTTCACTGCTAAAAATCTATTGGAATAAGCTAAAAAAAATATACAACAAAATTGAGATTAATGAAGAGACCGTTTTATTTTCTGAATCAGTTTATCTAATTTTGCTATTTAAAGATATATCTGTGAGTAAAATTAACATTGATGTTTTATTCTATAAACTACGGACAACATTTCTTCCAAATAAATAAATTGTCATTTAGAACATTTTTGCAGAAAATGAGAAATGTTTGAAATAACAAAAAAGGTGCAGAGATTTCAGACTTTAAATAATGCAAAGAAAACATCTTCTCCTCCACCAGTCTTACACACTGCTTTTAGATAACTTTATTTTACTCCTGGTGCAAAAATTTAAGCAGTTCAGCTTGATTTTATGGCTTGTTATCATCCATCTTCCTCTTGATTATATTCCAGAGTCTTTTTTTCCCAGAGCTGTATGTGCTCATATTAGGCATTTTTTGTAGCAAGATTTTAAAATAATCAATTTCCAAATTTTTGACTTTTTGAAGAAAAATTCCCTTGATTTTGTACCTATCAGAATAAATTGACTGTTGAATTTTTGTGTTTATTTTGAGGTGAAAATTTGAAGTAGGCTGATTTAAGGTTGTTCATAAAATAAGCAAAACAATTGTACACTTATAAAACTTGATCATTCTTATCAGAGTGTCTTGAAATGTTAATTTCACTCGCTAATGGCTTTTGTATGTGTATTGTGTAGTACTGATACAGGTACGGACTTTTGCATTTGAAAAAGGATATGTTTGAAATGATATGATGTTTGATTTACATACTTATTAAAAACAAGTAATTTTGCAACATTAAGATAGTTATACCTATCTGTATTTATCCGTTTTATAAAATGTATTCACTTTGGCAGTTTGTGTCGAAACTTTTTTCTTTAACCATGTGTCAGATGTGTTTGACAGTGTTGAGGGGAAGCACCTGGCCACTGTCAATCTCCCTGAATACTATGCATCAAGACAGAGAGAGGCAGAATCTGTCACGCCTCTTTCCTCCTTCTGTCTTCTGCACATTTCCCAAGACCTCAGCATGGCTGTAGCAGCCACAAGTCAAAACCAAGCACTGGCCCTGGACCTCAATGATTATTTCAGGTGTGTTCTTTTAAAGTCATTACAGTGGCGGTTTCCCTGCAGCAGTTTGGAGAGTGAAGGGTAATAATGGAAATGTGAACAGCTAGGATTAAAGTCATTGCCTTTGACAGTTCATTACAAGGATTCTCTGCATATTATCATTTGCAGTGTTTTATTTTATTATTTATGTTAATGTGAGTTGTAATATTATTCATATTGGCTGGTTGGTTCTTCATTTGTTTGAGCCTCGATCTTGATTGCATTGAGAACAGGTTATATTTTATGTTTTTTTTTTTTTTGTTTTTGTTTTTCAGAATTCATACAGATCAGCTGCTTTGTCAGCAGTCTCCCACCCTCCCCCCTCTCATCCCCACAAAGCCCTGTGACCAGGACAGCATCAGCAGTGTGGCTCACAGTCAGTCTGTACTGGGCATCAACTTCCAAACAGACCAGTAAGCCAATCTACGCCTTACTCACACAATTTCTTATTGTGCCAAATCTGTGTATTTACTAACTGAAATTAACAACAGATGGATTTTAGTTTTTAAAGATGCCATAAAATAAAAAAAACGCATGTAAATATTAATTTATTATATTAATAAAAATCTATCCATCTACCTATCTATCGTTTTATTGTTCTAACTATCGCTCTGTTCTTCTATTTATCATTCTATCGTTCTATCTATTGTTCTATCTATTGTGCTGTTGATCTGTTATTCTATCGTTTATTTTGCAATACTGTATCTATTTTTAATTAATAGTTTACATGTAAAGATTGGTGTCAGACAGTGGTTTGTTTTGTGTTGTGTTCAAATCCAGAACACAAGATACACAGTGTTGTATTTTGACATTAGATCTCACTTTTCTGATTACATAAAAACTAATCTTTTCTTTATTCAGATTTTATAAATATGTTCTTTCATACTATGACAGAATTTATTTTTATTTTATTCAGACAATTATAATGCATCACGTTGTTTACAGAATTGCAATATTTTGCAAAATACTGAATCGTAACCTCTGTGTCATGATATGTATCGAATCGCCAAGTTCTTTTCTACCGCTCTAGTGTAAACATCTTTAAACAATGTAACAAAAGTTCCATCATAAGTTTATTTTCTGCCAGAGTTTCTTCTCAGCTCTGTCCATATGGCAGTGGTCGTGTTTAATTGAACTATTGGCTGTACTGCCCACCTATTTCCATGGATACTACTCCATTCTGTCTTTAGTCGGAAACTTACAGAGAATGTGCAAATATGGACAAAGTAAACACAGAATCTAGACAAAAGGCTCCATCTGTGTTCTTATTTATTGTTGAGCACGAACTAGCCTTTTGTTAATCAAAGCAGAGCTCATAGAGATGATTAAGGAGCCGGTCATAAAAGATAAAACAGTATGTTTTATTTTCAGACCAAAATAAAGAGTTGTGATAAATAAGTTTGTTAAACTGCAATCACATACTTTCTATGTAGAGACCAGAGATCAATTTAATTTACTGAATAAATTGATTCTATGACCCCTTTGAAATACGGATAAAATGCATTCTATAGCTCTGTAAAAATTAAGAGACCACTTCAGGTTCTGAATCAGTTTCTCTGATTTTGTAAATTAACATTGTTTACATGTGTAACATGTTTTATTCTATGAACAACGGACAACATTTCTCACATTCCAATTCCAAATGAAATTTTGTCATTTATTTGCTGAAAATAACACATGGCTGAAATAACAAAAAAGATGCAGAGCTTTCAGACCTCAAATAATAATAAAAAAGAGTTCAGAAATCAATATTTGGTGAAATAACTCTGGTTTTTAATCACAGTTTTCATGCATCTTGGCATGTTCTCCTCCACCAGTTTTACAAACTGCTTTTGAATAACTTTATGTCACTCCTGGTGCAAAAATTCAATCAGTTCAGCTTGGTTTGATGGCTTGTGATCATCCATCTTCCTCTTGATTATATTACAATTTGGTAAAATGAAAGAAACTTATCATTTTTAAATGGTCTCTTATTTTGTTCCCAGAGCTGTATGACACTTTTAAAATACTAAATAAATGCATTATATGACACCTTTAAAATTAGTGTTTGGTGCATTGGTGTCAAGATTTGTCTCCAACTAATACACATGAATAATATGCATAATCTAAATTATTCTATCTATTCAAGCTGTGAGATAATAGTTATACCATTTCCTATATAGTGGTTGTTGTTTACCACCTTTTTTCTAAGTACTAATGACATCCACAAGTTACATATGCTACCATGGGTTACTCATGATACTTATAGACATCTTCACAGTGTATCATTTTCAATATATTTCATTTAATACAGTTTATGAGAGATAACTGCGTGTGCTCTCTTTGTAATAGAATATGCAGTTCTAAAGATTTCCCCTGTTTGATAAGAAAATAATATTGCAGATAATTCCTCACAATAACAAGGCATTATAATCATATCACCCACCTTTACTCAGAAATTTGGCTAAGACATTTGTCACAATAACATACTGCTCATATTGCATCACCTCTGACTTAACCCTTTCTATGCAGCTCCTGGGAAGCGAGGTTAAAGCTTCTCTATAAAAAAGCTAAAGCTACTGAACCACCAGCCCTCCGGCTGCCCTGGTATGGAGACGTCCCCAACTCGGAGTGCCGTCGAATGGCTGCCACTGCCAATCTCGGTCAACCCTGTGCACCACCAGGGGGCATCCTGACTTCCTTCACTGTACCTGAACAAACCACACCAACCATGCTGAATGTCTCAGAATTCTCGGTAGTGCTTACCTTCACCTCAGCGGGCAACAGCAGCACCATGCTGGCTCACTGGGATCTGGAGAGTCAGAGTGTGACGTATCACTGCGCTGATGCTCCTGCTGCACCTGTTCGGCGCTCAGAGGAGGAACACCTCTCTCTAATATTGAAAGGTGAACCATCAGAACATCATACCATTTTATTACAGACATCTGGGAATTAAAAGCTATTTTCAGCTGTTTACTTCCTATACACATGAGCGTCTTCAGTTGTATTTAGAGATTTGTAAAACCTGGCTATTTTTGCGTGTTTCAGAATCAGGCTTGTCTCTGGTGCTGTTCACGGTTTCTCAGGAGGAGCTGTTAAACAGATTGATGGTGTTTGGCAGTGCTGGTGTAGTGGACTCTCTCTGCCATCTAAATGACTGGGGGCGCTGCTCTATGCCTATCCATGCCCTGCAGGTACGTATAAAAAGAAGCTCACTTAAAAGCGCAGTTCAAAGAGTGTGTTTTTAAGAAGATTTCTCTTCTTTTCAGCTCTGTGTGATATGACCTTTAAATCAATTTCATCTCGATTACGATTAATGGATGATTCTCTAAGCTGCTTAAGTGTCTCAGTTGGCTTGGTCTTGGTGTTCCCCTCCATGTTGCTTCCATTTCACATGCTGGACAGGGAGAAGTCACCTGACTATACATACAATAGTATGCTTTAAAGGGGTCAGCACATGAACGCAAAAATATAGGGAATATGGTTAAATGGTTTAAATCTGGATCATGCTGCTTGCCATCAGTAGCCAAAGTCAGAGAGAGCACAACTGGCTTGCTGACTAATATGTGATTTTGGTCAGCACATGTGTCTGTTAGCTGTTGTGTCTGTCTTTCCTTATACAGTACCGAGAAAATGTATTTTCCCCCTTACAGATTTCTTTTGTTTTTGCATTTTTGTCATACTTACATTTTTCAGATTATTAAACAAACTTTAATATCAGATGAATAGAACCTGAGTAAATATAAAAGTAGGGGTGGGTATCATCACTGATTTCCCAGTTCGATTCGATTCCGATTCACAAGGTCTCGATTCGATTTTCAAATCGATTTTCGATTCGATTCGATTCTCGATTCAACATCGATTAATTTAGGGAAATTTCAGTTACCATAAAAATTGTAGTTTGAATATGAAATGTAATTATACAAGGAACACTCAAATTTCATTATTAAAATATTAGTTTATATTATGAACACTCACTTATGAACTGTATATCCTTACATATAAATGTTACCAGAGCTTCAGATATTTTTTTAGCACGAGGAGAACTTGAAGGTAGTTTCATCGCAAATGCTTTCTCTAGTGGAGTTTGTGTGGGTTCTGCCGTTTTCTGAGTATCAGGATGGTGTCGCGTTAGATGATTTCTCAGATTTGTGGTATTTCCACAATATTTCAGCTCCTTGTTGCACAGTTTACACACAGCTTTGCTTTTATCCAGCTCTTCCCTACCGCCATAGCTTCTGAATCCAAAATGCAACCACACGTCTGCCTTCAGGTTCTTGGGCGCCTGCACTCCTGCTTCAGCCATGCTTAACTGATCACCCCAGCCAGAGCGCGCTGCTCGGAAAAAAAGGATGGTCTCGCGAGATCTACGCGAGACGTTAAAGCTACGCATACACGGGGAAAAGGGGCTAGTTATAAAGATCGATCTCGGGTTTATATAAATCGATATCGGATCATTCAAATGAGGATCGATTTAAATCGAATAATCGATTTTTTTAACACACCCCTATATAAAAGCACTTTCTAAATTATGATTTCGTTTATGAAGGGAAAGAAAAAATCTAGCCCTTTGTTAAAGGGGGTTTGCCCACCCCCCCTAAATTAACTGTGAATAATCACACTTACTCTAAAGCTGAGATAAATTTCACTATTAACCACAACCAGACCTGATTACTGCCAAACCTGTAGAATCAAGTTACAATCAAGAATCAAATTACTTAAATACTTAAATACAACCTGTGTCTGTCAACATGAAGCGGCAAAAAGATCTCAAAAAGCAACACATGATTCTGGCATCTGAAGAAATTCAAAAACAGATTAGAAAACAAAGTCATCCCCAGCGGACCACAGCGAGAGCTATTATTCACAAATGGAGAAAACATGGAACACTGTTAAACCTTCTCAGCAGTGGCTGGCCTAAAAGAGCATGGACAACTCATCCAGGAGGTCACAAAAGAATTTAGAACTACATTTAAAGAACTGCAGGTCTCACTTGCCTCAGTTAAATGTTAATGATTTAATAATAAGAAAGGGACTGGGTGAAATTGGTCTTCATTGTAGAGATCCAAGGCAAAAAAATGTGCTTTTTATATTTACTCAAGTTATCTTTGTTTGATATCAAAGTTTGCAAAAACAAAAGAAATCTGTAGGGAGCAGGAATTTGTGGATTAGAGGTTGGACTAGACATCCGTTTCGATTCATTTCATTCTTTCAGTTGCCCAGCCATAGTTGTATCCTTAAATAATTTTAAATAGCAGGGATACAAGGACATAGTCTGTGCTGTCTACCAACAGTGTAGACAGTAAAAATTCAAGAGTGCTTGAATTTTTGATCTAACATCCTACTAAGTTTCTTAATACTCTGAATATCATGAGACACAGAAGTACAGAAGAATATTTTCCCTCCTCATCCTTCCTTTTTTCAGGCTGGGCTGAAGAATAGGCAACTGGACATGGTGGATTTCTTTTTGAAGAGCAAAGAGAATATTCTGTGTCCACCTACAGGCTACGGTGTGCTTGAGCAGTCCCCTGCCAACACAACACAGATGCAGCTAAAGAGTAAGTGTTTTCTTTCAGGTTCATGCTACTGCTGACACGCAAAATCCTTGTATTTCCACAATGAAAGTCAGTGAAAAAAAATATTTTAGAGACTGTCTATTGTTCTGTTTATCACTAAATTAAATTAAGGTTTGATATAAAGAACATTTAGTGGAAATCCAAAGGTTTTGCATCCAGGGGGTTTTACATCATCAATAGGTTTAATTTTTGTTAATTAAAGGTTGAGGAAAAAGTAAATGGCATACAAGTGTGCAAGAAATTAACTTTATTATACATTGACATTACATGATACATATGCCTGATAAACAAAAGCAACATTTTCCAATTTTTGAACTAATTAAGTTGGTTAAATTAGTTGAACTAAAATAATTTAAACTAAAGCCCTATCCGAATGGGATTAGTTTCTCAGTGTGACATCTGTGAAACTCTTGCATCCAGACTGCAATTAAAAAACATGAGGACCAGTGATTTTTTTGGTCACATGACATCGCGTTCAGTAGCTCCTCTATTTCCACTCACTGTTGTGTTTCTGTGGATCTCCAGTGTAATTCCGGTGCTTGGCAGTGGAGTTCAGCCAAAAACAGTAGGTAATTTAGCCATTTAGTCATTTTCTCAGAGGACATCAGAGATTTTACCCCAGGACCCCCTGAGAAACTAATTCTGTCCAGATAGGGCTCACATAAACTTTTGCATGTCCATGCTGTCTTGCAAAAGACATATCTGCAAAATCTACAAAAAAATCTATAGTTATAGTGATTGGCCGATACTCATTTTTTCATTTCCAATCCGATTCTGATACACAACAGCTGATACAGAAACAAATTCTTATAAAAGAGCTTTTGTTTTTTTTCTTTTTACTTATTTAACATATATTCTTTTATATATTAACCACTATTATTATTGTATAATACATGGATCTGGACTGTAATCTGGTTCTGCATGCAGATCGACTGTGCTTGCGTTAAATTACGTCAGTGTTGTTCTGATACTGGATCGGACCAGTTTCATCTATGTCAAGGTTGAACCTTTTTAAACATTCAGTTGAGGTCATTTTTAAAATATTTAATTCCAGGTTAATTTGGAGAATTTCTTTTGGTCCATTTACCTTGAAGTTTGAATGCAGTTTAAAATGTTATAATTTCACAAAGTAAAAAAATGGAAAACAAGGTTTTTGCATGACAGTAATTTTTATTTAATTGTTATTTTAATTGTATAATTTGGATCTGATGGGCTTGAGCTTGTATTATATTTAGCCATGTTCCCACAGTGGTAATTATTTTCTGTAATTTACCTGCAGCAATTTAGATCGCACATGTTTTGTGCTTCTAGTTACCGGGACTTCGGTCATCATGCTTGCTAAAACCTTACATCACCCCATATCATTCACTCTCAATCAGAGGAGAGAAAACAGAGAAAGAGTGATTGGTATCTGACAGAAATGTATTAGCTGTGGATTCACTTATCAGTGTGTATAATGAACAGCTTTGATGGAGCATGTTAATTACACACTTGATTAAGCACCCAGACCTAATCATAAAACACTTTGATTAGCACAGCGGTGCACTGAGGTGCCGTCGAGCAGATTTGTCTGGATGTGTGCAGTTTCATCTTTCATGTGTGAGAGTGTGTAGAGAGCCCAGTGTTGCTGCAGCTGAAACTATGTACACACACACGCACTGTGTACTGAAGTGACAGTTTGACAGTGAGCTGGATAAAAAGAAAGGGATTAAGTACTTGACTAATGTTAAACTTCAAACAGAATGAAGGGCTTATCTGTTACCATGGACCCCAGTGATGTTAAAGTCATTTACTGTTTGTTGAAAGACCTGTGAGTGATTTCATATACTTTATGCAAATTGTAGCAAGACGCAAGGATTCCTTACATAGGCCTGTCACGATAAAATTATGGACTTGAACAATGACAGTAATGTTTGCAGACCTATATATTCCCCATTGTGTTTACTGGCCAATGTGATCCCATTAAAGGAGAATTGATTTTTTTTGCGTAGTAAAACATGATAAAGAGTACTAACCTCTTTTGAATAGCCTACCAGCTTTGGGCGATAGGGGCATATTCTTAACCCCTGCAGATACATTGCTTTTTACATCTTTATTTAAGCTCAAAGTAGCTCCACACCTTATTGAGAGAGCCCTGACATTTAAAATGAGGCGTTAAGAACTTTTAAAAATGAAAAAGTTAATTAAAAACCACTGCTTATAACCCGTAGCATTAGCTACATCCCCGGGCACCGCCATCTTATTTTATTTTAATATGGCGGCGCACGGAGATGTAGGTTATGCTGCGAGTTATTTATAAACAGTGTTTTTTAATGAACTACTTATGCATGTAACATGTAAAAAATTATCTGCAGGGGCAAGAATATGCCCTGTATCACCCAGTCTAAAGGGTGTTTGGACAAAGAGCATTAAATAGCTGGACCTCGGAAAGCTGCAGGAGAATGGAGGTGGGCTATTTAACAAAGGTTAGCATGCTTTACTACACCTAAAGTCAATTTTACATTGAAGTCCCCCCAACCCTGCTCGCCCACACAAAAAACTGATTGGCTGACTCTCAGACTATTTGCAAAGAGCAGGCCAATCAGATCCCTTTCTTTTTTTTGCATGCACTTCATGAATATGCACACACAGAGCATCTTTCTGTCCCTCTCTTTCACAGACGCGTTTGGGAAAAAAGGTCTTTGTTGAATGCGTGCACGTTTGTGGCTAACTGTAGATTCTGGGAGATTTTTATCAGGGAGCCGTTATTGATATGCAGTAGACTCCCGCAACTTCCAGGAGACTTGGGAAGTCTGTACCTTTCAAAGACAGAACTGCAAGCTGAAATTTGCAGCAATCCAGGGTGAATTATTATCATTTTTTAGTGAGTGTATTTTAGAATAATAAAAGCCTCAAAACAATAGAAAACAGTTAAAATTAAGCAGTGAAAATGAAGTATTGAATAGAAATTAGACTAATTAACTTGTGCCTACTTGTGCCGTATGTAGGTTTGAATTTTCTGTTTAATCAAAAGACTCATACATCAAATATGTTTCACCGCATTGTTTACCACAGCATAGTGTTGTCAAATGGAGAAATGCTCATGGTTATTACCTATGTCATCTTATTTAACTGTGTAATAAAGATGACATATTTTATTGAGCCTTGTTTGTAGTGTGAGGAGGAGATACAGGTGTAATAGGTCACCACTCTGAGCTAGTTACATTCTCGGGAGTTTCCTGCTGATAAGTGTAATGAGTTTTTCCCACTCTGACGTTCAGTGTGTTCAAGGTATTTCATCTAATTTAATTAGTTTATTATCGAATTTATCTGGTATTAAATGGTGCAGAAGAAAAGTAAATAGTAAATTGCATATGCCACATACTGGAATTTATAAGCGTATACTACATTGTCATATTGTGATCCCATTCTTTTTATTGGATGTTTGTTCAGCTGTTTTACTGTGTCATTGGTCTAAAGTTTGCAGTGTTGTCCTAACAGTCTCAAATGTGTCCTATCTACAGCAAACAATGGTTGGACCAGATGGCAATGAAAACATTTAGGAGTAACTTAAATGACTTTTAATATAAATTAATATAATTAAATATAGCTGGCTATGGCATTACCTACACCAGACCACCACAGAGCAGGTATTGTTTGGGTGGTGGATCATTCTCAGTCCTGCAGCGACACTGCAGAGAAATACCGGTAGTGTTAATGTGTGTTGTGCTGGTACAAGTGAATCAGCTACAGCAGTGCTGCTGGAGTTTTTAAACACTTTGTGCACTTACTGTCCACTTTATTAGTGACTATCAGACAATATCATGACATGGTAATTACACAATTTGTTGTAATATTAAATTTGGTCTCTTTTATTTTTGTTTGTGTGTGTGCATTTGTGAAATAGATGCCCAGGATCTGTGTCCAGCCCTGGATCTTCTTCACTCTGCAATCAGAGACACATATGCTGAAGCTCAGAGTCAACAGTTCTGTGAACAGCTGCTTAACATTACACTCAACTTCCTTAATACACAGATCCGAGTCCTCCTCAGCAGCGCACCAGGTAACGCATGCTCATCTGATCTCAATGCACATTTACATTGTAGGATGTTTTATCCCAGATGCCTCCAAGCCTCAAGAAGTCGATGCCACTTCTGAACATGGTTAACATGAGGCGTCTGTTTTGCACAGTAAATTTTTAAAGTTTTAGTATTTTTGAAAGTAAAAAATACTATTAATTCAACAATTGTTAATTCCTCCAAGCTTCCGTGTAGAAGACTATGTTCCACTGCAGAAAACATATTTTATACATACAGTATTGAACCATTCATTTAAATATATGCCCTGTAATGATGTATGAAGGTGCTTTCATCTTAAAAGGTATGCTTTGACCGCAGCATTTGTCAATTTGTGAATCATTTACTGTATTTTTTCTGTATTCTGCACCTATGTTTTTTCTTTCTGCTGTTTATAGAGTTGGATGCTAACTTGCAGGAGTGTGTGAAGATCTTGAGTGGCTATATCTCTGAACTGCGCACCTATTTAAGGAAATACCCCTGGTTGGTAGGCGGCGATCAGACTCCTGCCCCTAAACAACCACCTGACATGACCATGGAGGAATTGTGGGAATCACTGTCTGTGGAGGTTAAAGCCATTTGCTATATAAAAAATCAGCTACAAATACAAGAGTTATCAGCATGATTTGAAAGTGGTGGAAGTTACTATAAAGAGACACAAGCATATTTAAGCAATAATACACAAGAGGGAGTGCTATAACGTGTAATATTGGCACTGCTGTGCTGAACTACAACCGCAGCACAGCAGTCCCAATATTACACGGTATAGCACGAACCTCAAGTGTATTATTGCGATTATACCACAGTTCTATTATTGCTGTTTATTGAAAGATTTTGAGTTACAGAGGATGAGAAAATACGATCTGTTTGGTTATAAACACTCCGCATGTTAAAATCGTCTCATTGCTGCTCTGTAGCTGCGCTGTTTGGCTTGTAAGTGCTGCGTCGTTACTAGGTTATTTGTAGGTGGCAGAGTAACACATGAAGAGCTTCAGTTACAGTGCATTACCGGCTGATAACGGCACTCATAGAACACCTCTCAGCCAATCACATTACAGGGTCAGAACTAACTGTAGTATAATTGCTGTTAATTGATTATCTTTTTTTATGTGACAATATTTGCCATAGTATTTTGACAACAGAGACTAGAATTATTACATCATTACAAGTAGTTTTCTTAAAGGCACAATAACAGAACCTGCCTGTTTAAGTCTGAGAGATAAAGAAAGATATTTAAAATTGTCTTTGTTAATAAAGTAATATAAAGAATAATAAAATTATTTTGACACCCATAAACCAGCAAAAAGATTATAATCTGTTCAAGGCATAATATTGGAAAAGGAGTACAGTAATAGTTTTATTGGGTTAAAAAAGTGAATTATCAGTTTCTGTAAAAGTAATAGTTTGTGTTTGTGTTTCAGGATGTGGTCAAGCAGGCAATTTTGTGCAGCGAGATCCCGCGTGCACAGGCGTATCTGCGCAAACACAGCTGTCCTGAGCAGAAGCTGGAAGAGCTAAGGAGAACAGGCCTGAGACTGGCCTTTAACTGCCTTACACACAGAGACCTGCAGCAGGCCACTACACTGCTCACTAATATGGTACACCTGCACTAGACATGAAGGAATGTGTATTACAAGTTGTGATTAAAGTGCAGAATTTACTTTCATTACACATGTACACAGAGATAATGATCGAAAACATGTAGCAAAAGCAGCCCAAGACGTTTTTGAGGCAAAAACAAATTAAATGTTCTTACATGGCCTCATTTCAGTTGAGAAGCTTTTCGCTTATTAGAGATAAACTGACAGCAGGAAGACCTACAAACAAGCATAAACTGAAGCCAGCTGCTATTAAGGCCTGGTAAAATACTTAAAGGGAGGACAGTCAGCATTTGGTGATGTCCATGGGTTCCAGACTTCAGACTACAGTCAATGACTTTAAATAATCCTTATAATTTTAATTGTGTTGATTTGCTATTAAGTCATTTTTTACCTACATACAAATTCCTGTAATTCAAAAAATGGTTAATACTGTATTTTATTTAAGCCATTTAAATTACAAAATTCTACATGGTAATCAAAAATTGGTTTCTGATTGTTGATGGAGAGAGGCAAAATTAGTATGTTTTAGTAAAAAGTATGTTTTGGTTGCTTTATTGGATTTATTCAATTAATCAAATTACTGTTTTAATGCAGTTTTCAAAAACTGAGACTGTATATTATACTCTTTAAAAATTAAATGTAAAAGAAACAAAACATTGCCTATTTGATTGCCCTAAATAGTGCTGTTTATTCCTGTTTAAAACACAAATAAAATACCAGGCAAAACAGTGTTCATTTGTTGTATAAAAACTAATCCAAAAATCGTAATTAAGAATGTGACACTATCCAAATACTTATAGATCTTGCTCTATGTGAAACATAATGTCTGTCTGTCGCTCTCCCTCTCTTTCTCAGGGTTTTAATGTGAAAGAACAGCTTCACAGTATCTGTGTGTACACAGCCGATCGAGACCTCAGGGCATATATGGTAAGCATGTCCTTGAATCCCAGTGGAAGGTAGACTCGAACACGGTCTGCACATTCCACTGCAGATTAGGATTTCACTTCAAAGGAAGATAGTAGCTCAATCAAATGGAGGCTCTGGGTATAATTATGTGTGATGTAAACAGCATGTTAATGAAGTGTTTTTTTTTACATTCTGGATGTTCTTTTCTGTTTCTGGTTGATTAAACAGGTGGAAGAATTGAAGAGGCAGAATCACCTCTCTTCTGAGGAGATGGAGAAAGTGGAGTTCATTAAACAGATTGAGAATTTGTGCTCAGCGCCAGCAGCAAGATGTTTAAAGGCTGTTGACAAGAACAGGTAAGAGTTACAAAGGCGTGAAAAAAGTGATTAACTGGCTTGAAAGGCTGCACTTAATGAAACCGACTCATTATAGAGGTGATCATTAGACACCAGAACGTGCTTTTCTTGCTTTTATTTACAGGTTCATTCATTTCAAAATATTGAAAAATGTAAAACTCATATATTATATAGATTGTATATATATATATATATATATATATATATATATATATATATATATATATATATATATATATATATATATATATATTTTAAGTGTTAATTTATTTTAGTCAGTTTCTCAGAAATTTTGAATATTATTAAAAATAGATTGATACTTTTGGCAGTGTGGGCAGTGTGCCAAGTCCTGCTGGAAAATTAAATTGCATCTCCCTAAAAGTTGTCAGCAGAGGGAAGCATGAAGGTCTGTAAGATTTTCAGAGAAAACACTGCGCTGACTTTAGACTTGATATAACACTGTGGACCAACACCAGCTCTCCAATCCATCACTGACCTTCAGTAAATTTTACATTTCATTTGTAAATCAAGGGAGCAGAGTCTGGAGGAAGAGTGGAGAGACAAACCGTCCTTGAGCTGCTTGAGGTCTAATGTGAAGTTTCCAAAATCTGTGATGGTTAGGCTGCTTATGAAAGAGTATTTGAATAGCAGAACCTGCCACTGCTGATGCTTTTTGTTCGGGCCTCAATATATGATAAATTCTGTGTATCGTGAAAATGTCTTTAAATATTGTAATATTAAATAATATTTATAATTTATCATTTTTTACTATATCACCCAGTTCTATTAGTGTGTGGTTACATACACTTAAAGTGGTGGCTTTTATACTGGTCATATCTATTTTGTGATTGTATTGACCAAAAGGAAGAAATATATTGTAAAATAAAATTAAAACAGGACGCTATAATAGTTCCATGTTTTGTGACATTTGGCATGTAGGTGTGTACCATCATATATCTTTTTTCATTTTAGCTTG
Organism: Astyanax mexicanus; assembly: GCF_023375975.1. NCBI lineage: Eukaryota > Metazoa > Chordata > Actinopteri > Characiformes > Acestrorhamphidae > Astyanax > Astyanax mexicanus. Next base: position 50,507,526 of record NC_064409.1, read on the forward strand.
ATCACTGTGATGTTTGCAATAGTAATTTAAACCTTGAGCTTGTAAAACTGTTTTGCTAACTGTTTCTAGAACATATAATCTATCCACATGAACATTAACTTTATAAAAGAAGCAAAAGACAATAAAAAGAGCAATAAAACAGAGTCTGCATATGTTTTTCTTTTAAAAGGCTATTAACCTCTTAAATCACTGTGTGTAGAGTTCTTCAAATAAGCCAATCAGAGGTGGAGAACCGGGCATTGCTGCAGGAGATGCACGGACCACTATCTTCCTCCTTCCAGTCCCTGCTGGGATCTGTGCGTTTGGACTGGGTTAGACACTGGGATAACAACACACAGAAAACTGTGCTCCTCTCCAGACTTCCAGAGCCCTGTGAGTGGGCATGAACATGTTACGCTATGCTTGTTTATCCCTTGTATAACTTACATGTGAATAAAGAGCGTTTAGATGGAATGGTAATGGCTACAAGCATTACAGACTTGGAAGCTTAACTGAATGATGATGAGACATGCAAACATATAAGATTTTCCTACTTTAAAACTGTACAATACCAGTCAAAAGTTTTAAACCACCCCTTTTCATTTAATGTTTTTTTTTTCATACTATTTTGTTTATTATGTTATGTTATTTTCTACATTGCAGATTGATACTGAAAATCAAAACTAGGAAAAAACGCATAGGGAAATATGTAGGAAACAAAAAAGGTTTGAACTCATGAGAATATTTTATTTGGGGTTCCAAGTGGTCCAGCAGACTAGGCTGCTTCTACTATGATCTAAGGATCACCAGTTTCAATCCCTTATTATGCTTCTTGCCATCAGCAGCTGGAGTCAGAGAGAGCACAACTGGCCTCACTGTGTTTGGGTGTGTAGATGAGGTTCTCTCCCCACATCAGTCTTAAGGTGATGTCAGTCAGCACAGGTGTCTGTAAGCTGATGTATCAGAGATGGGTTGCTACACTTTCCTTCAATTTCAGCAACCCTGCTCCGCATTTTCTAAAAACAGTCTAGTACAGTATTTAAGTAATTCTGTAAACTGTAAAACGGTAAAAAAAAAAAAAAAAAAAACACATTTCAGACAAGTCAAACGAGCACTGGATATTAATCTACACAGATTTCCCTTCTAAAACTGATTCCATTTTGAACGCTTCCATTTATCATCCAGATTTCCACTGAAGCTGGAGCATTAGCATTAGAGGCTAATCGCTAGCGGGTAATGCTAATGCTGCTCCAGCGGCGCTAGCTGGGGTTAGCAGCAACCCACGGGCCGATAATACTTACCTCTGAACGAAGGTAGAGGAAGAGCTTAGCATGGTTAGCGGCTAATGCTAATACTGCTGAAGAACTAAACTGAAGCTCCTGTTTGATGCTGTACTTCAGCAAAGTGGCTTTACTGCTCTTTACAACCTGACTGGTAAAATTCTTACGCAAGGTGCACCGGATTAAAAGGCACACTGATGATTTTTGGGAAAACTAGTTAAGTGTTTTAATTGTTCCTTATAGTGCGAAAAATACAGTACAAAGCTAAAAATTGCTACTATGCAAAACTGTAAGCTATAAACTATATGACATTCTCTGGTTTAACAATTTGTATAGTACATAATACCATATGCGTTTCTTCATAGTCATGGTATCTTCAGAATTAATCTTTAATGTAAAAATATTTAATAGAATGGTGTGTCCAAACTTGTGACTTTACATGAATACCTCAAAATAATCAAAGCTTCTCTGTTGCTGTTTCCTGTCTTGTCTCAGTGTTGGGCTCCTGTGATCCAGCTGTGCTGTGGTCATACCTCACCTCCCTTCATGACCAGACCCGCAACACTGCATGGCTCACCAGCATGGCAGCGCAGGACAGAGAGAACACTGCTGCCCCCCAGTGGCCTGCTCTCACTGCAGATATTGTGAATGGAAACACCTGCTGCAGTGGCTACATGAGAGACCAAATCCTCGACATGCTCGCCAGGTTGAGAAAAACTAAGTTTGCCTTGCTATGTCTGTTACAGATTAATGATCAGTTAATGTTTTTTCTATTATTTATGTGATTGTTTGTTTCATACTGTTCCTTTTTTACATTGGTCACAAATGGGATATGGGAAATATGGGCTGATGCAAATATCTGAAAAGTTTTGTGTAGATTTCTGCCCATGCAAACACATAGACATTTAAAAAAAAAGTAGAATTTGAGACTACAATTATCTTTATTTGTTTGTAGTTGCTTAAAAAGAGAGCAAAAATTAATTAAAACAACAGATAAAAATGAATTAAAACATTATATTGCACTTGCCTTAAAATAGCAGCTTCAATTTTTATTTAATGCCGCACTGACTTTTACAAGAGATAAAATTGGAAATTAAATGCCGTCTCATGATACAGTATATTACAATACATTACCCTGGTGATGATATCACGATACACAATAATATTCTCTAATATTCAATATATATCACAAGACAATTCTCTACAATACTTTATGGCATCTGTGTTACTGAAGACAATTAAATTTTCCTAAATAAACAAATACCAGAATTATGGTTTATTTATTGATGTCAGTATGGTTTATTTATAGCACCACCCTGTGGAGTAATGAAGCAGGAACTTTAATAAGTCAAATTTGAGGCGAGTCTTAGGAAGTTAAGTGTGTCTGTGTTTCAAAGAATATATTGATATTTGACACCACAGATTGATAATTTAATGCAAGCGAAAAATTATACCATATATTGCAGTATTTTGTCTCACCCCTAGTCAAGCTCAGAAAGCTGTAAAATGCACTATATTGTTATATACTATACTGTTATTGTTGGTTAAGAGCTTGCGAGACCTAAGCAATACTGCATAACCCGAGTCCTCAAATAGTCCACATGCTTCTTTCACTTCAGATGCCACTTCATTTCCCAGCTTGTCCAGAAATACACATGTCCTTTAGGGATGAATCAAATCATGAATTACCATTTTGTATTGTAGTCAGACCTTAAACATAATGCTCACATAATGCATCATCTGAATATTATCTAAATATTTTACTTTTCAGCAATTTACTTAATGTACTTAACTGATTACTGATGTTCTTAATTACTTTAGGAAAGTATTTAATGATCTCATGATTGTGTGCCCTTCTCTGAGCTACTCTCTATTCCCTTTAAATTGCCCCTTGGGGACAAATAACGTAATCTGAGTCTGAAAATAATAAATTTATTTTTATTTATTTATATGTTTTTTTGTTTTTTTTTTACCACAGGCAAGAGGTGTTTGTGCAGTCAGAGATTTCTGATTTTGAGCAGTTGTTGTGGAGGCTGGGTCAGGCTGGAGGGGTAATGAGGGGTAACAGCGGCCCTCCTGTCCCACAGTTCAGTGCAGCCCAAGGCCAGGACTTCCATACACACTTTATTCAGCACTGTCTGGAGAACAGTTTACACTACCTGCTCTATACCTACCTGGAGCACTACAGGTGAGTTATTGACGCTCAGTTCTACAAGTTTAAAGACTGTAAAAGCAGGAACCTCCACCTTTATAAACAGTTATATTCAGAAAACATCTAGGCAGAAGTGTTTGTTTGGCTGTTCTTTCAGAAGGTGTTTAAAATAATGTTGTAAACATTTGATTTGTTTCTTTCTTTTACTCAGGCTGACACCCAGTAATTGCCCTGCTGTTGGGGACAGAGGTTTGTATGAGATTTATCCCTGGTTTGAGATGATGGTCAAACTGCAGAGGATTACAAGAGACCTCACAGGTAAGTTCTAAAGCCATAAAACCAGATTAGGCAGTGGGTTCTGTCATTTAATCATTTAAATATTGTAACCTAGCCAATTAGCCAGTGGCAATTTTTTTTTTTACAAGGGAGTAATATGAACACCTTCCTAAAAGAATTGTATTTCTCATTTTATAATAAATGCAATCTCATTTTTTCCGAAGTTTTTTCTGTAAACACAAAAAAAAATGACAGTTGTTAAAATTCCCCACTTCATATTTTATTTTGAGGCATAAATAATTAGCTTAAGTAACATTTTTGACATAGACCATTATCCTATAGGTGTGTAGAATTAAATGATCTGATCAACTGAAGGTGTAGGCAATTTTTTCCACAGGTGCCCAGAATCATGATGAGATGATTTGAGAAAAAAAAATGCCAAAAAATGAATTTGCTGATTATTTTAGGAAGATGAAATGTTAAATCTGTGACATCTATGCACCTCTGATTTCTATGGATACATAACAAACAGCAGAATCAATGTTTCATTGTATGTTGGTTAAGGAGGTTCACATTTAGAAAATCATTTGGATCACCAAATGGGGGTGTAAAATTTGAGAAATTGTAATATTTTCCTTCTGTTCTAAAAATATATTAAATCTTTATTCTGTCAGTTAATTTTTTAAGCCGTAATTAAAGAGTTCATCCAAAAAATTATGTTTTGTTGTGTGATAGGTTCTTCATAGTCATTGCAGAAAATGTGTTTGTGATGGGTCTTGCAAAGTACTTTTACTTTTACTTTTCAGACCCAGAGCGAGTGTTCCAGGCCAGTCTGACCAGTGCACAGGTGCTTTTGCCAGGCAGTCAGGCTAGTGTTAGCAGCATGCTGCTAGAGGGACATAGCCTCCTTGCACTCTCCACCATAATGTTTGGACCAGGAGGTATTGATCAGGTATGAGTGAATTTTTTTATTATTTTTCAACAGTTTTCCTTCAAAACTATTTCAATCTAACACACTATGTTCTCAAACCCTGATACTTTTATATTATATCCTTATCAGTTATTTAAGTTTATATGGAGAAGAAAGAAGAAAATAATCTGTACAAGGGATTCATTACAAAAGATTGGATTTCAATAAATATCGACTGTGGTCTCCAAGTTCATGTAAATTGTCTTGTATTAACATGTTTTTCTAAAATATTGAGTTGCCACTTTTGGTAGTAGGTCCAGTAGCAGCTAAAGTTCCAGTTAATCCCCATATGTTTCAGGCTTTCTTACCTGTTGATGTGTTAAACTGATGTGTTATCCTAAATGGTTTTCACTGCATTTACAGTAGTAAACACTGTGTAAAGTAACTTCTAGCTGTTTAGCATCAGGGTCCTCTTCAAACCTTGAACCCTAATAATCATAACAATTTTACCAGTATTAAAAATCTTTACCATAATAATAAACACTGGAAAGTGAATGCACTATTCCAGGAGAACCGTGGTTTCCGAGCCATCACCAAAGTCTCATCCATGCCCAGTTTCGCAAACGTTCCTGCACTTGCCTTGCGGCTTCCCGTAGCTCTCTTACTGGTTGTTGACAATGTTTATGTCACTATTTGCGTGAGCCAAGTCTCAAGATAATAATAATAACACGGTGGACTGAACGCCAGGATGAGAAAAATACTGATTTGAACCTTCAATCCTAAATTCCTTACACTGAACTATGATGTGAGCACAACATGATTTTATCCCGACACTGGAAATTTGTCAGTGACATTGAAATCACTTGAAAATCGTTTGATGTAAGGTCGGCATAATAAAAAAAGTTCCAGTCCAGTACCTGTGCTTTGTCAAGGCCCCATATCTCCTTGCAAATTCTACATAGCTAAATATATAGCTGAAGGAAAAATATTCTGTAAGATACTGTTCTATTCTTTTTAGGTTTGTGCACATTTTTGGCATAATAATGTTCTATATGTTTTATAAAATTCATAATTGTTATAATTATATAATGACCGTAATTAGGATACATATTAAATAAGGATTTAATATATGTCTCAGGGTGTTTTCACACCTGGACGTCCGGACCACAGTCTGCACAAGGTTTTTGTTACAGTGTCTATATTTGGTCTGGTTAGTTTTGGTTTAGTGAGCAGACTGAAGAACTTTACTATGTCAAGTTGTCATTATCAGCTTTGTGGACTGCATCTTACTATACATCATATTAATTGGTTTATAGAATGTTTTGGATTCCTTTTATTTAATCTACTGTTACTGTAAATAAATGAATTCCCGGTCTAAGTGTTTATGTTCATTCTGCTGCGTGATGTGAATGCATGGCAATGGGAGAGCACCTGTTATTTTTTCCTCTGGTTTATTTAAAGACTACCATAACTCAGCATCCTCTAACTGGTCTGAAAGTCTGAACCATCTAGAAAAGTGTTTTCACACTGCAGGTGAACTGGACCATGAGATCTAGACCAAGACCACATCTTTTGGTCAGACCAAACTCTGGTCCTTTGGTCCGGATTGTGGTTCACAGCCTCTTTCACACCAGCTACTTTAGATTATACTGAACAGTCTGAAAGTCAAGACCAAACAAGCTACGTGTGAAAGCACCCTGAGAGATAGATGGTTAAAGCAGTGAAATGGCAGATTAAACTGTTCCTAGATGTATCTCTTCATCTAGAAGTGTCCTACCTGACATGACTGTTCTTTCATGCTCTGTAACTTAGAATTAGAAACATATGAAATACTACAAAATGATTCTGTAAAATATGCCTTGATCTGTCAGATTAATTAATTAAAATGGCTAGTTTTTAATCAGCAGCAGCTCAAGCATCAGTAATAATAATGAAATGCATAATGAATACTAGGCCTCAAGAAATAAAAACTCACGTAAACTATTCATTACGTTCTAATACCTTGACATTTGAGTCTTGAGATGCTTTCTGATCAGTTAATGTTAATCCTTTGTTAAGTGACCTTCATTGTGGGTGATGTAGTGTCCTTGTAAAATCATAAATGAATAATAAATAATTAATTCAATTTTATTGTGTGTTAATCACTTAGAAAACTGCCTTAAGGAACAATAAACTAATGATGAATGCTTCCATGTGTCTTTAAGAAGTTTCTTTAAATCAGTGCTCATTATTGGATGTCTGTGTGTGCAGGTGGTGAAAGAGGGTGAGAAAGGTCAGGACGCTCTGTGCAGAGTCGACCCACAGCTCCTGAGGATGGCTCTGAGTCCTTACCCCAAACTCAAAGCTGCTCTTTTCCCCCACAGTGGCTCAAGAGCCTCTTCAGCTTGTGATATATCCATTTACCAACTCATGCAGGTACAAACAATAAACTACAAGTATATATAGTAACGTGACTAGAGTGACCCCATTCTTTTGAGAATAGGTGGAATCAGAACTTACTGTGATCAGTTGAAGGAGAATGTCTGGCCAACTGCTTGTGACCTTAAGGTCAGGCGTACTTGGGTTCTGCAGCAGGACAATGATCCAAAACACACCAGCAAACAGAAAACAAAATGCAGGTTTTAAAGTGGCCTATTCAAAGTCTGTATTGAGATGCTGTAGCATGATCTTAAAAAGGCCATTCTCAAAAGAGCTCCAATGTTGCTGAAATAAAACTGTAAATCTGTAAAGAAGATGTGAAAGACTCATTTGCAGTTATAGTAAACGATTGGTAGCAGTTGTTTCTGCCAAGGGTGGCACAACCAAGTTACAACACTTTTTTCACATAGAGCCAGGTTGGTTTAGATAGATTTTTTCCCCTTATTGAATAACTTTAATCTGAAAAATGTCAGTATGAAAAAAACAAAAAGGAAAAACCAAAGAAAGCAGGCAAAAGCTTTTTCATAGCATTATGTGATTATATGTGTTGCCCATGTCTGTAATTTTAATTTAGTACACATTCAGCAGTGCATCAAACAATATATACCCATAGATACCTGCTTGAAAAACTTCGTAAAAGAATGTAAGAAGGGGCCAGAGTGGCAGGTCAGTTCAACCTTAAATGATCTCTCCCATTGCCACATTCCAAAGAAGTTTAAATAACTTAACTTTTCCATTTAATTGGAATGAAAAGCCATCAGCCTCCAAGTTCAAATAAATGACTTTTGTCAGTTAGTACCTGCAGTGAAGGTGTTCTAATAACCTTGTTGATGTCGCACAGACAGGCTAAAATTAAAGGGCAGGTGAATCATGGCACACTCAGATAAAACTGTTTGCACGGTTTCCTAATAGAGGTTCCTGATGTGGCTGTGGTTAATTAGAGCACGACGAGCAGAGAGCTGCGTTGAGGAATTAGCATTCAGCTTACAAAATGGATAAGTCAAGTGTCACTCAAGGTCCTGCTGTGGTTTGTAGTGTCTCTGCTACAGTTGTTATGGTTTGTATTGGTCAGAATAAGCTGGTCTTAGGTCAGAATCATAGAGAATCCTACCAGCTTCTGTCTGCGAAAGGCAGGCGTTTGATGATCATTAACATTCCTTTATCGAAGTGCAATCTCTGGTAATTAGCATTCTGCTAATACAGAGGGCTTTCAGACTCCTTATGGTTTTGGCAGCTTTACCCTAAGGCTAGTGTTGTTGGGGAATGATGTGCTTAATGAACAGTAGGGCAGAAGTGCAATTAGCCTGAATAAATGATGGACGTCTCAGCTCTCGGGCTGTTGTGCCTTGAGAGGCTAAGCTAGCATTCCGCTAGCAAGAAAAATACATTAAGATAAGACTCTAAGTTCCAGGAGGACTGGTCTGATTTCTCATTAAGATAGCTGTGGTCCTGTTTCTCTCCTGTTTGTGTTGTGACGATTAATGTGCTAACATGATAAGCTAGATAGCCTGCAGGTGCTGCTGAGATGCGTTGCTTTTAATGGCCTTATTTTGACAGTTTGAAATTGAAAGCGATTTCAGGATATTAAGCTGCGGTATTGGATTGAAGAAGAGTTCATGCAACTTTGTGTGTGTGTGTGTGTTCTTTCCTTGATGCAGTGTTTGCACCCCTTGGATCCCTCCAGACTGTTTGGGTGGCAGTCTGCCAACACCTTAGGCAGCGCCGGTAGGCATTTCAACTTTTCAGAGCCAGCTCATGAAATTCTTATTGGTAGTATTGCAAAGGTCAATGCTGCAACTTCCAGCCTCTTACTGGCGAATCATCATAATTCACTCAGGAGCAGTGATACTGTGCTGTGTCATTACTTTTGTTTTAGCTGTACAGCACTTTTGCAATGGTGTAATTAAGGCCTTATTTCTGCATCACTTTCCTGAAGGTTTTACTAATATTTCCCTGTAGAAACGTCCACTGAGCTTCCCCATTTCTCCAGCCCTCACCTGGTCAACAAGTACGCTCTCATTGAAAACCTGGACTTCTTGTACTACCTGCAGCACGGCAGACCTTCTTTTGCCTATGGAATTGTCATTATTCAGCATCTGGCTAACTCCAACAATATGAAGCTGCAGTGAGTGTGTCACTTTTTATGTTTACCTGCAACTAGTGCTAAGAGGTTAATTTATTAGAATCAGAACACTTTATTAATCCCAGAGAAGAGAATAGAAAATAAACACATTAAATAATACAGTTAAAATAGATAAAAAGTACAATACAATACCTATATCTATGATAATAAATATAAACATATGTATTATATAAAAACCGTTACAAATGATGATTGTACCTCTATAAATACCTCTCTATAAATGCACTCTTATTGTTATTGCCCCTACAATCATTATAGTCAGTTATTGAAACATTGCACAAAAAGTATAAAGTCACACCTTGAGGGAGGAGTTATGAAGTTTGATAGCCACTCTAAGGAAAGACTTCCTGTGGCGCTCTGTAGTGTACTTTGGTGGAATAAGTCGTGCACTGAATGAGCTCCTGTGTCTCATTACTATGTCGTGAAGTGGGTGGGAGCCATTTACCATTATGACCCATGACCTAACCAACATCTTCCTCTTCTCTGACACTGCCACTGGCATTGCTGAGTATATTGGCATTAATTGATTTGTTTAATCAAATTACTGTCTTAACATGCTTTAAATGAACTAATTGAGATTGTACATCTTCACATATAGAATCTGCTGAAGGGCATCTCTGTGGAGAATAGAACTCTTTTATGTGGCAATAATGTTTTATAACTAAAAAAAAAAAAATCATTGAACTTTCCCTGAAAACTGAAATATATAAGAAGGTTATGTTTAATATAAAAGCTGCCTATAGTGTCTTAAAAATAGTTAATTAAACTATCAGTTTTATATTGGTTTTTATATAATTTTTGTTTTTTGTCTGCATGTTTGTTTTTTTGTGTTTTGTCTTATAGTACAGTTTTGATTCCCTTGCCAATAAATGTAAAGAAATTGTAATTTAAAACATTTATTGCAAATCACACTGTTTTTTTTTTTTTTTTTTAGAAATGTGCCAAATCTAAATTGTAATTAAGAATCACACACACACATATATATATATATATATATATTTTTTTTTAATTGAACGCATTTTTTTTTATTATCGGCTATTCACACAGTACACACAGATGTGTTTTTTTTCTTGTAGAATTTATTATGAATTTAACAAGTATGGTCAAGTAGGTATATTGTAGGTATAACAGATTTATGCTTTTCTCTCACTTTTTTTTTTTTTACTTTATGCAGGATTAGTCTGGCTGTGGAGCAGGCATACACTCTGGGTCTTCTGAATTTCAGCTCTCCATCTGTAGCAGCAGCTTGTGTGTGTTTCTGTGAGCTGTTGGGTGTTTGCAGTCTGAAACTGAGGGTTGACCTCAAAGCCCTCAATCTCATCCTCAAGCTCTGGAGTCAGAACTGTGAGGAGAGCAGCTTAGCCTCACTCAGACAGTCTCTGGGTAAGACCTACAACAAATATTTTGTTTGGGGTTAGTCACGTATACAGACATGTATGCTCAAAATTACTGCTGAAAAAATTAAGATACTTTAGACTTTTCCAACTTTATTTCCAACTTTATCAGTTTCTAGACAGCTGGGCTATACTGTAGGTGTACTATTATCAGATATACGTTGTTTTGTTTCTATCTCTTATGTCTCTCTCTTAGTGGAGAAGGTGAATAAGCTGGTAGCAGCTGAGAGGAAGACTGCTGAAGAACTGCTGCTACATCTGGAAGGAGCAGTGAGGGACAACGTGGAAAGGAGATGCATTAGCAGGTTTGAGAGATTCCCATCAGTTCCAAAGTTTCTTATTAGCAATCAACGCTCTCTAAAAGGTATACATGAAACCTGTAAAACACATAATTAAAGGCATTAACTTATAAACACTACCTTAAATAATAGTTTAAATAATAATTACTGTAAATGAGTAACATGGCAAACAGTGAGAGAGTAGCAGAGTTCTTGTTGGCCTAATTGTGTGTATATTGTATGTATTTTTTGTGTATATTGATGTTGTGTTATACTGTACTGCAAGTATGGTCTACCAACACATACATACAGAGGATAAAACAATAAACGACACACAAATATGAATATTAAGATTTGTGAACTATGCAGTACATCCTGCTCATTAGCATTATCTTTATCACGTTTTAGACATTTTGCACACTTTTATATACATAAGTTTTTTCTACATATTCTATTTTTATCTATATATTTATTAATGTATATTTTATACCAATTTTATCTTTCTACCTCAATGTTTCATGTGACTAAACACGCAGGAGTGTAGAACGTAATGATAGACTGAAGTATCGCAATATTCTGCTTTGCCGTTTCGATTTTTAATCAGTACACGTGAATATTTATGACAGACAGTTGTCTGTTTTGTACAGTGTTGGCTTTAGGTCCTACTGTTCTGACTGTGCATTTCATGAAGTTAAATATAATTTTCAACAACAGTTTATTACCTTGCCTTAAGTGTTTTGAGATTTAAATATTGTGATATTTATCATATCATCCGGATCTTGCCAATACACAGCCTTTTGCACTGGCTATGACAATGTAGTGTATGTGCAAAAAAAACATTTATTTATTTATTTGATTTATTTTATTATACAGTAACAGTCCACACTGCTCTCTACACTAAAATAAGTTGTTTACATTATGAAAACTTTGAGGGCTTTGGAGAATCCTACAGGGAACTTGGAGATGACTTAATAATTTCAGATCAGTAACAGGAATCAACCCATGTCAACCCATTGAAAATAGACATAAAATCTAGGCAACCATAAAGAAATGTTATATTAAAAGTTTCAAGGACATCAAATGTGTGATTTGTATTCACAAATATATTGATTTTAAAATGAAGTTTAGGAAAGTGCCAATTTGCAGATTATTATCAGTTATATTTTCACAGATTTTCTTTAATATTTTAAAATATTTAAATATTTAAGATTTTCAGTAATGTTTCTTTTTAAACATGAAACCTTTTTATGTACCGTAATGCTTTTATAGAACTCCTCAAGATTTAGGTGTGTAATAACAAGCAGAAAATTGACAAACTTGATCCATGATTATTCAGTAATGTGAAAAATGTGGAAATTAGGAAGTTAATTAAAATCCTGTGCTATGCAAATGTTAATCTGGTTCTCATTTATTCTTGTTTTTGTGCCAGGTCATCGTATGAGGCGGGACAGGAGTGGGCTCTTCCTGTCCAGTTCTGCCACCTGCATGATCTGCCCCTTAGTGCTGGCTATCTACGAGACTGTGCCAGTGATGGCCAGTGGCTTAACTTCCTGCTGTTTGTGCAGCTTCACCAGTACCCTCCACAGCAGGTACACTACTCATAATTTAAAATATCTTAAATTGAATTACATTTATTTATTATTTAATTAAGTATTTGCATTAAAATAATATATTTTGAGATAAATATTATTTACATTTACAGCATTTACCTGACACTTTTATCCAAAGTGACTTAGGTTAGTCCTATTACAGAGGTGGGTCAATGTAATGTTAGGAGTCTTACCTTCTCTTATTGGCGTAGAGTTCATGGGTTACCCAGACTGGGAATTGAACCCCAGTCTCCCACATGATGTGGTAGCTCACTAGCAGGTAGTGGTGTTATCCATTTCTTCACACCATCCACACACATTATGCATTGGGAAAATGTGTTTAAGTATTGTAGTAATATATATTATGTTTTTTTTTTACCATATGCCTAGCTCTACATCCTCACACCCACTTTAGTCATGATATATGGATAAAGTTGAGTAAAGACTTTTATACATGCTCAATTGAAAGCTTTTTCTTTTAAACAGGTCAGATCACTGGTGACTAGCTTCACTCCAGCCCTGCAGGCCCACCTTTTCCTGGCCTTCCAGGATCTTCAGGTCATCAGACCTCAGGGAGCCATGGAGGTCCAGGGGGATTCTCTCCCCCCTCTGCCAATGGAGGAAAGCTCTGAAGCACCTAAAGATCTGTTCCAGGTGCTGTTAGAGAGCCAGGAGAAGACCAGCCCCTGGAGACATCTGCTGACTGAAGCTGTGGAGCAGCACAGTCCTCCACTTACAGTGCTGGCAGCATGTAACCAGGTAGGTGAAAAAAATTAAGGTTTATTTGTTTGTTTTCAACATTTTTATTTTACTTAGGGTACAACGTTTTGCAGTTTGTAACAAAAGAAAAAATCTCCCTGTTCTTATTCCCCATTAAATATCTACTAGAGACAGATCATATCTGTCCAGTAGCATTCATTTTACTTTAATCCTGGATACATTTAATCACTGAATTCTTGTTAGGGTCTGGTGTAAATTGTATTCAGTAATGTCACTAAACAAAATGTAATATTAAATTTGTTTCAGTGTATTCTTAAAAATACAGTAGTAATTCAAGTAGTGTTTAGTCCTATCGTTATCGCAAAAATACCCTAACATATTGTGATATAATTTGATAACTTTTATCCATACATATACATTGTATTCAGTTTCCTGATTTCATTTCTGCATCTGTCTGTATTTGTGTTTGTTTCTGATTCTGTTGCCTTTATGTGGACTTTATCTTTTGTTAATGATGCAAAAGTACTTTACTGTCCCCTTTTCAATGTAGTTATATAAATGTAGTTTTTTTTTTTACACATACCTTTCCTAATTGCACTTCAGCAATAAAAAAAATGTACCATATTTTTCGCACTATAAGGAGTACTTAAAATCCATTAATTTTTCCAAAAAATGTTTCCTAAAATGATGTATGAATTTTACCAGTCAGGTTGTAAGGAGCAGTAAAGCCACTCTGCTTATACAGAAGTTTCAGTGAAGTTTCTCCAGTACTGAGGCTGGAGCAGTATTAGCATTAGCCGCTAACCACAATGAGCGCTAGCTCTTTAGCCGATCAGAGGGGAGTGTTATCAGCCTGTAGTCTGCTGCTAACCCCGGCTAGCACTGCTGGAGCATCATTAGCATTACCAACTAACCACGCTAGCTCTTTCGTCTCTTCACTTTGAAAATAATAAACTTTGTGTATTATTTTTCTTCATACACACCTTTTTCTTTTTAACGGAAGTTTGCAGATGGATAGACCCAGCATTGACTTATTTGCTGTTTATTTTATTGGCAGGATGCTGAGCTCTTGCAGTGCTTGTGTGTGTGGATCCTGACCTCAGTCGATGAAGAAGTTGCCCAGGAGGCCACCTCACACATCAATGAGAATCCAGGCCATCACACATGGAACCTTCATGACCTGTCAGTCTTATGGAAAACTCTCCTCCGCAAGTGCAAGATCAGACCTCTGATCCGTGGCTTCCAGCTCTTCCAGCGGGTTAGACATTCTCACATGCTTCCAGTTCATCATTAATGCCAATATTTATGATGGTGCACATCAATATTTGGATTCCTTTCATCTATAAACTCTAGCCCTATATTGTATTATTAAACGTAACTGCTGTGTTATAAATAAGAATACATATTGATGTTCATAGGAAAGCCTTTCTCAGTTTCTGTTTATTATGCCTATGTTCTTTCATTTATATTTGTTTGCCTTGTTTTTTTCTTTACATGTTGTGTTCTCTGTGCTCTGTCCCTCTCAGGAGTCTCCACTGATCCACATGCTGCAGATGTTCGAGCTATGCTATGACTATAAAAGCTACCAGCGTGCCGAAGAGAAGCTACTGGAGTTCCAGAAGTGTCTACTTAATGTAAGACAGCTCAAATGACTCTCGCTATATACTCTTTAGTTTTGTCTTGTTGATTTAAAAAAAAATGAATTGTGAACAATATTACAATATCCTGGAAATATGAGTGAGGTCATGGAAATACCTGAGCCACTTAGATATTACGTAAGTATTTTAGTATTTAGTTTGTAATGCTGTAATGTAGACAAAACATACGCCAGCATCATGTTTTATGCAAGCAAGTTTTCCATCCATGCTCACCAAGTTTATGAATTTTGTGCATAAAAAGTGCATACGAAATGCTCAGGCTTGCTAAAGCTACATCCATGTAGGCCTGGGCCCATTACGTCACAATAATAAAGCAATAATATACTAGGTTTGTGCTATAACGTGTAATATTGGCCATGCTGTGCTGGGGTTGTGGGCACTCATAGAATGACTCTCAGCCAGTCACATTTTATGACTTTATCAACAGTGTCACCAACTTTCAACCACAGTACTCACAGATTTTTTAAATCTGCCCAATGAACGTGCTTATTATTTTTAATGTTGAGATATTTTAGTGTTATATAGTGTGATAGTGGCAGATACATTTTTTTCCATTTTTATTTGTTTATGTGTTTTTTTGTTGTTGTTGTTTAACATGTCGTACTTTCCTGTAATTGCTTTAAAAAATAAATCGTAGTTCAGTTTTATACAGATGAAGACCACTTCTTGTGTAAGACCAAATTTTGGTTCTTTGGCCCGGACCATGTTATGCAGTTTCTTTTACACATGCTGTTTTTACTTTAGACCAGATCAAACAGTACCAAGTACCAGTAGGTATAAAAATTAAAGACAGAGTACACACTTTATGTTCATACAAATAACTTTAACTTCAATATATTGAGTCTGGCTGTCAGACTATTATTTTGTATTTGCTACAAGGAGAAGATTTGACCTTATTTAATCTGTCTGACAGAGAAACTGTCTGTGAACCACCTTGAGTGTCATAAGGATGAATTGGGTCTCGCTGATGCAAGGTTATATAGATTTATAGTCTGAGTCAGTAAGCAGGAGTGAGACTGTGACACTAACAGTCCGGAGATCACCTCAGTATCTGCAGCTTCACTCTCCAGAGAGTAATCAGCCGTGTCAGAGCCGGCTACTGCATTACATGATATTCATGAGCTCTTAATGAGCCTATCAAACACCTCTGACTTTAACATGAACCTTCAAGGTCTAACATAGTGTTGCATTATAGTATTCTAATAACCTCCCTCGTCCTGCTCCCCCTCTCTCTCACTCTCACTCTTGTTATCTCTCTCCTTTTGTTAACTGCCTTTCTTGCATTTTTCTTTCTTTCTACTTACCTTGTCTGTCTTTCTTTCTCACTTCAATTTATTTCTGTGCTCATGTTCTACTTTTTCTGTTTTTCTTTCTTTCTTTGTTCTGTTATCTCTTGTTCTCTTTTTTTCTTTTCTTTTCTCTCATTCTCTTTCTTATTTTTTCTCTCTGCTTATTATTTTATTTCATTCACTGTAGTAATGATTTTCTTTCTCTTTTTCTTAATCTCTTTCCTTCTACTTTCCTTGGATTTCTTTCTATTTCTTTCGTTGAATTTTATTTTTTCTTGTATTTTCTACTTTTTCTGTTTTATTTCTTTCTATGTTCTATTATATATCTTGCTCTCTTTTCTTTCCATTTCTTTTCTTTCTCGCTCTCCTACTTATTCTCTCTTATTCACTTTGATGCTGATTTTCTCTCTGTCCTCCTCTAACTCTCTCTCTCTCTGTCTCGCTCTTTAACTTACTCTCTCGCAATGTTTCTTTCCCTGTTTTTTTTTCTTTCCTAATCTCTTATTAATTAACTTTTTAATTGAACCCATGTAGTTGAGGAGCAGTGGGAGTGTGCTGGGTCTGGAGTGTCTGCCGGTGCAGTGGGTGGAGTCTCAGGCCTCAGTTCTGCTGCTCACACTCATGCAGCAGTGTGAGACACAGTATGAACTGCGCAGGCTGCTGCAGCTGCTGGCCAACATGGAGCGTCTGCTCAAGTCGAATGGTAGGGATATATATTAACAACACTATAAATAAATATATGTATTATGTGAGTGCCTGTATCTCATGTAGAGAAAATACACCACGTGTATCATAATACCTATTCTTAATAAAATTAATTAAAAATTATTTTGCTGTTTATAGACATCTCTTATCTTCCCCTCTGTTATATTGGATAGGTCCTGATTTTAAGAAGCTGAGTCAGTTGAGCCAGATCCTGGCAGAGACTCCTGTGTGTCTGTCCTCCTGCCTGCTGGAGGACTATACCCCTGAGAGCCTGCAGGGGGAGTGCCAAAGCATGCTGGAGGAGCTGCAGGAGCTGGGGCTCTTCTCCCAGGCCAGGAGAGTGGCTGAACTGGCAGGGCTGCCTATAGACCGCCTGATTGTTAATGAGGTGAGAGCAGTAAAATCTGATGATGGTTTCTCTTTGGAACTGGACAGAATCTGAATGTTAAAAATTCTGTGATCTGTTATCTACTTATTCATACAGTGGACCTAATATTGCGGGTTGAAAGTCCATAAAACCTGTTATCTCTGTTATTAACCTCTCAGACTGCAAACTATAGTTCTATTAGTCTGCCCTAAACAGGATTGTATTGTATATTTGTTTTATGGCTGAGTCATTCCTTTAATCAGCTATAAAAAAATCCATTCTGTTTCTGTCTTTAAAGCTACTGCGGGACTTGGAGGTGCAGAAGGCCAAGCGCCATTGGGAGAGGCAGGATACCCGACTGGCCTTCTGGAAAAGATGCCACGATCTGTTCAAGACCGACAGCATTGGGGCAGAAGCAGCCTGCCAGTTCTTTCTCTCTCAGGCTGAGGTAGTTTTCTATTCTCTGTACACACATACACACACACACACACGCTCACACACACACAGTGAGTAAGTACCACTCGTCAAACATTCTGTTTCTGTTAATTGAGTAAAAGATAAACTGATATCCAGAAGACATAAAGAGATTTAAGCATTCATTTTTAACAGATAGCATATTACTCTAATTTGAAATAAAATTACACCATGTAAAAGTTGGAACATCATAAGAGATATGAGCTCTCTGAGAACTGTCCGAGACTATTTTACAGTCATCATTTGAAAAGGCTTGGTGGTGCAAATTTCAAAGCATTAAATATTTTGGCTTATCAAACCTTGTCCCAACCAAGCAGCTGCCCAACACTCTTATCATGAATATAATTGTTGCCTAAAAGGCTAAAGGATGTGTTTTTTTTTAGTAGCTGTTGACTCAGTTATGTGATATAGCTAAAGCATTACAGGTAACAGCAATGATGGAGGTCCAGTTGAGGTCTGGAAGAGAAAATATAAAAATAGCCTCAGGAAGATTTATCAGACTCTGGGGTGGTAGTGCACTATTCTACTGTAAATCAATAGTCGCATATATATATATATATATAAGCCTAATGAAAGATATAAAAGCTATTTCCTACTAGGAATGGACAAAAAATTAACAAAACAAAAATAAAGGTACCATATTTTTTTTTACACTATTAATTTTCCCATAAATCGTCAGTACGCCTCATGTATAAATTCTAATGGTCATGTTGTATGGAGCAGTAAAGCCATTCCGCTGAAGTACAGCGTTATACAGGAGTTTCAGTTTAGTTCTCCAGCACCGGGGCTGGAGTAGGATTAGTATAAGCCAATAACCGCTATTTCCCTGTTCAGAGGTAAGTATTATCTGCCTGTAGCCTGCTGCTAACCCCGACTAGCACTGCTGGACCAGCATTAGCATTTGCTGCTCACTGCGCTAAATGCTAGCTCTTTTGCTGTTTAGTGGTGATTATATCAAGCTGTAGTCTGCGCATTTACAGTGTAAAAAAACAAGCTACGCGGGACGGCATCGGGTGGCTAGCACTAGCAGATAGCTGCTAATGCTAATGTTGCTGCACCCAGCCTTAGTGGAAGTCTGGAAACGTAAGCTTACTGTAAATACACGGAAGTGCTTTACTCACCCAAATAAACAATTTTTAGGAGAGAAATCTGTGTAGATTAACATCTTTTTTTCAAGAATTACAGTTTTGTTTACTTATCTTAGCTTTATTTACCTTAGTTACCCCACCACCACCCAGCGGTAAGACCTGCTTAATTAGAGATATGTAACATACTGTAACATATAGAACATACATGATCACAGCAGCTACTGAGGTAGAGAGTAGAGAGTTTTTGGTAGTAGCAGCAAATATTGCTGATAGGAATAGAGACATTTCAGTCCCTGTGTGCTGAGTGTGTGTGTGTGTGTATAAAGGGTGGTGGGGGATCAGTTCAGTTCTATGTGAGTGTATTGGGTGTGTGGTGGGTGGGGTGGGGTTCAGCTCTGTCTCTGTGTGTTGAGGAGTCTGACTGCCTGGTGGATGAAGCTGTTGCAATGTCTGGTATTGGAGGCTATAATCCGTACTGGATTTCTTAGCCTAAGCAGTGTTGATAAGAGTACTAACTCATATAAAATCAATAAAATGCCCATCCTCGTTTATTACGCATTGTGTAAGTGGTTTCTACTGTTTTGTTTAGGATCCTTTGAAGAAGGATACAGAGCTTCTTCATGTGCAAGAACGCTGCCTCTTGCTGGGTTTGGCTGGTCACTGGCTTTCCCAGTGCAGATCCTCCTCTACTGCACACCGCTTGTCTCAGCTGGAGAAGCAGCAGTGGCAGTGCCGTGTCCGCCGGCTGGTCCTGACCACTGCGCTGGAGCAAGAGAGCCTGTTTGCTCCAGCCTCTGTGGTGGTGGAAGACTCCTTTGACTGCCTCCTTAGAGAATACTCCTTCTCCAAAATGGCCATTCTGAACAGCCCAACATATTTAAACCTGGAGGGACTTCCAACTTCTGAGGAGAGCTGCCCCCTAGTAGGAGAAGAACAGAAAGCTTTGACCACTCTAGTAGGCCAGCTTTTGGACGATGGGAGTGTTCATGAAGCGAGCCGTGTGTGTGGATACTTTGAGCTGTACCACAGGGATTTGAAGCTGGTGCTGCAGTGTCGGGGCTTGGCTTGTGGAGAGCTGCAGCCAGGCCTGCAGGAACTTCTCAGCCCCAACGTAGAGAGCAGGAGTCTCCCCAGTTGTAAGTATTGTGAACACTGTTACAAACAACTGATACAGAGAGTAAAAATAGTTTGGTGTAGCAAAGTGGGTAAAAAATGTTTTTCTTTATGGCAGATTATGCTATGCCAATAGGGGTCTTTAGGCAAAACGCACAAAGCCGCATGCATGGACCTGTATAGTGATATAATTCAAATATATAAAGTCATTCTAAACAAATATTGCCAGCCAAATGGCTTAAATGTAAATATATATATATATATATATATATATGTGTGTGGCAAGCCAACAAGTCTCAATAGTACAGTTGTGGTATTTCAATATTAGCACTAATATTCTGTCATTAAGGTTTGAAATCAACTTCTTTGAATTTATCTGAATATATATGGATTTTAATATTAGAAGTTTGACTCAATCCACTAGAGGAATAAGTGCTTTTATTACCGACATAATAGCCAGGGGCCATGCATTACAGTGATTTCATCCCACCGCGGGTTTATTGTTCACAGCACAAACACCGGAGACCCTCATGGAGAAAAAGTAGTAGTAGTAATAGTAGTTTGATGCATTAAAAGAAAGCCACATTTCAGACTGTAAAAGGTTCTTCACAACTGGTTAGTTTTCATTATTATTTTTATTAAATAATACTGAACATCAAGTGTTCATAATATGATTAGAAATATATGATGTATTGTGCGACTGAAAGTGGATGGTTGCTTAGCTGCAATATCTATTCTAAACATATTACATTTTTTGAACAAAGATGATTTTGTGTTTAATTGTGCTTAATAGTTATCAGTGTTTGAGTACTGAAATATTACAAAATGTGCTGTACCCAATCTTTAATATGTACAGTAGTAGGTTTCTCTGTATATCTCAGGTTAAACCACTGTAATGCACATCCGTTTGCTCTCTCTTTTTAGTTTATGGGGATAGTAGAAAAACAATCATTTTAGTAGCAGTCAGTTTATTTATGTTTAGGATTAGGTTAGCTTTAGGGCTACACAATATTTAATTGTTGCACCACTATCTTAATGTGCAAATATGTGCAATGAGCAATGTCAAATTAAACTTTTTTTTATGTTTTATACAAAGGCATATATTCCTATTTTCCAAAATGTATCTAGGCAGATTATACAGTATCTACTCTAGTTTTGTATACACAGTACAAAGTGCATTATTAATATCATGGCATGTTGGATCATTGACTACTTGAGAAATCTGGTGAAATGTCTTGTATTTTATTATATCATAATATAGATCACCAATACTTGTAGTGTGTCAGTTTTTCCAATATTGTACACTCATCAACATTTCTGCACTTTTTACATTTTTTGTGGTGTTTCCTCTCATTTCAGGCTCTAGCACCAGTAGTCTGTCCTCCTTTGTGGTGGTTTCCTCCCCTGAAGACCAGGTCCTCTCTCAGCTCCAGCTGCTCGTTGAACAGTGCCGCCATGGCAAGAGCTACTGCAAGCAGGTCCTCAGCCTCTACGAGCTCTCCAAGGTACAGCACATCTCACAGTTCTAACAGATTCAGTGTATTCAGACAAACAAACATAGACAAACAAAATGAATTCTAAGCTGATTGCATCTTAAACTGATATCGTTTCTTGTGTGGCATTACTCCTGAAGGAGCTGCATTGCTCTTATGGTGAGATATCATCTGAAGAGCCAGAGGCAGTTCTTCGGAAAGTGCTCCTGTCCCAGCAGCCGGAACGCTATAAGAAAGCCCAGGCCTTTATCAGTGTCCAGGGATTACAGCCAGACACTGTAGCCCAACTCATATCCTCCACTGTGCTGGAAGGACTACTGGCTTCTTCACAGGATGAGACGGGTAACAGGAGACTCAGTGTGCAGTGAGTGTTTATGCATGCATGCTTTTTGTTCTCAGACACATTTGAACTTTGTTTGTTTGTTGGTTTCTCTCATTATACAGCAGAGCGTAATATATACAGTCCATCTGAAGGTAGAGAAGCCTTCCTGCAGCTGGCCAAACTGTGTGGCGACCCCAACCTGGTGGGCAGCAAGTTGTTGGACAGCATCCCCACTGTCCCTCTGGCTGAACTGGGCTGCAGTGAGTTACACATACTTATATGCTTATATACTCATTCAAGTTAAGGGGATCTTCTTACTAACTGAACACCATTGGTAATACTGTAGTCAAAAAAATGTCCATATATCGTACAATGAGTCGATAAACGTAATTATCGGGACTGAGCTAATTATAATAATGTGTATAAAACAAGTTCATATTTTTTTGTTTCAATAAATATATATTTATACAATTTATTGACTGTTTAAATTTTGTAATATTACATTAAAAAAGCAACAGTTACTGTAAAGCTCTTGCTTACAGTATTATGAACCAAAACCGCATAGTCGATTTCCCTCCAAATCTGCTGGCAGACGTACTAATGAGTATCATTGAAAAGTTGCCAAGTCCTGCTGGAAAATGAAATCCACATGTTGTCAGCAGAGGGAAGCATAAAGTGCTGTAAGATTTTCTGGGAAAACACAGCACTGACTTGATAAAACACAGTGGATCAACACCAGCAGATGACATGTCTCTCCAAACCATCACTGTTCATCAGTAAATTTTACATTTCTTTGGAAATCAAGGGAGCAGAGTCTGGAGGAAGAGTGGAGAGACACACAGTCCAAACTGCTTGAGGTCTAGTGTGAAGTTTCCACAGTCAGTGATGGTTTGGAACCTGACTTTTGGGTTTTTATTGGCTGCAAGCCATAATCATCAACAATAAAATAATAAATGCTTAAAACAGATTACTCTCTGTGTAATACATCTATATAATATGCAATTTCACATTTTGAACTCAATTACTGAAATAAAGTAACATTTTTTTAATGATATTCTCATTTTTTGGGATGCACTAGTACACTCAAGGGAAAACTGAAAAGTGTTCAGCCATGTAGGATTATAATGATTTGGAGAGGCCTTTTAGCAACACTATAAATTCTTAACCGTGTGATGTGTTCCTGTAGCTGTCGAGTTGCTGATCTTGGCCCATGACTGCTTCAGTCTCACTTGTAATATGGAGGGTATCGTCAAGGTCCTTCAAGCTGCCAGGCACCTCAGCCATAAACACCTGGCACATGGGGAGGGATACGGACTCCTGGTGAGTTACTTTAACTTTGTCTATTACTGGCTGTGTATTCCAGGTATCTGTTGCCAAAAATGTACTCCCTTAGACATGGATAAATGTACATAACATTTTGGTGTCAAGATAAATGCTGCTACTGATTTCAGAAATGTGCTTTTTTATAAATAACAGAAGTCTCATGCAATGTTAGAAATCACTAAAGTTTATTTTGAGTGATTGAGTATTGGGTTAAATTACTGATTAGCTATATAAGCCCAATTTTATTGCAAAACATAAATAGCAAAACTTAAACAGATCCATTAAATTTATTTTAAAGGGAGACATAATTTATTTATTTTTATTCAGCAGAACATAAATTAAGCTGTACAAAATATAGTATGTGTATGTTTATCTGAATGTCTTGGTGCTTGTTCATTTAATTAGTGTTAGCCACTATTTGAACAATATTTGTTGCAATCTTCCATCACGTTTTGTCTTCTGTCCACATCCAGGGAGGTTAACTTCAGTGCTAAAGGCTATAAATGTAAAATAATAAAATCCAAAACAACAATCAGTGAAAGGAACAGACTTAACAACCATAATACAGATGCATGGATTTTTTTCCCATTACAATTACTAATATTTATAAAATGTGACTGTAAAGATCTGATTTCAGTGAAAACTCAGAATATATTAATGAGGTTTGTAATGTAATCTTTTGAGTGAAATATAATTTTTTTCTTTGCTCTACAGGTGCGACTTCTGACTGGTATTGGAAGATACAATGAAATGACTTATGTCTTTGATCTTGTCAACCAAAATCACCGTTTTGAGATGCTGCTGAGGAAGAAAGTAGAGTCGGTGAGAGAAACGTGTCCCAGTCAAAATAGCGTCTTGGTCCATGCATGCTACCTTGAGTGTGTAATTGGATGTATATGTGTGTGTGTTACAGAACACCAGATTAAAGACTGCTTTGCTGGACTACCTTAAGCGCTGTTTACCAGGGGACAGTGAGAAACACAACATGGTAGCTCTATGTTTCAGCATGCGCAGAGAGATCGGGGAGAACCATGAAGGAGCTGCTCGGACTCAACTCAAACTCATCGAGTCACAGCCTTGGGGTGAGAGACATGGTTTGGGTTTTTATTCTCGTAGGGCCCTATTTTAGAGCAGCTTGATTTAAGGTGTGCTGGTGTGTCAAAAAAACACACCTTGCGCGTCTCGAAACACAGAAAATGTACTAATTCTCTTAAATAATCAGGGGTGTGTTTTGGGTGTAACCTAAAATAAATCAATCAGTGTGCCAGTTTTTATTCCCTTTAAGAGGCAGGTGCGCTCTGACTTTGGCACGTTTATATCCTAACAGCACAGCGATACTGACCTGCGTGTTCACGCTGTGAAAGTACACCAGCAGGTCATTTAAGGGAACAGCAATGTTATTTCATTATTTATTCTGTTTATTGTAGGGTTAAAAGTCGGATTTGCGCTCTAGAGTGCGTCCGGTGTATGTGTGCTGGATACACCTGTAGGAATGAACTCTGATGATTGACTGCTGTCTAGGTTCATTTCAGTCAGTGGCGCACCTGTGGCACCTGTGGCGCACCAATCAGTGTAGATTTATCCCTAAACTCTTATGCTTTTTTAACGCTGTGGGCGCAAAGTGCGACAATAAAGAGCATTGCGATGTGCCTTGTGCAGAGTGTCCGATAGGGCCCTAAAGATTTTCTTAAAATGTTAAATAACTCTGCCGTTTTTTATTGCTTTGCATGTTGATTCTAAGTAGTATTTATTAGATTGTAATGAAAGTAACATATTATAAATGTTTAAGAAATATAGGTAATCCTGTGGCTTCAAAATTTGTATTTAAGTCCAGATATTTAAGATATAAATATAAAAATAATTTTTCTGTTATTTCCTCGCTTCAATCAGCCGTCACCCCGGAGCTCAAAAGTGGTCTGGAGAAAGTTCTCTTTTTGCTGAAAGATGCTGTGGAAAGTTACTCTAAGGTATTGCCATTTTTTTCATCTGATTATAATGTGAACTTCATTTGTTTGGCCATTTCATTGTAACTTTGAAATATTTTTGTGCATTAATGTGTGTGTCTATATCTATCTTTGTTCATTTGTGGCCCATCAGGACTCGTGCATGCGACAAGCTCTGCGATGTGTGAAACTGGCTAAACTCATCACCCTGCAGCTTCACTTTCTTAATCATGGACAGGACCACCGTGTTGTTAACCTGAGACCACCAGAACTACTCAATGCTATTGTGGCTCTGCCACGCTGTTACCAGGTATCACTCAGTCTCTCACAGTTCGTTCTGTCTTGGGATGTTGTATGCCTGTGCTATGCATTGTTAAATCTAATCCCAAAAATCATGGGATAGCAAATTGATCATCTAAGTTTTAGCTCTGGGGATGGCTTGGGAATGCCCACGCCTGCATAAGTTGTGAGGTGCTATCCTGTGAGATGACATAGTTTGAATCTGATAATAGAGTAAGGGTGTTTTCACACCATTACTATTTGGACTCTGGTTTGTTTTAGGGCTGCAACGATTAGTCAATATAATTAGTCAATGATTTAAAAAAAAAAAGGTCAACTCCAAACATTTATTGTCGACTAATTGTTAATTGGTCTGCATCTCCAAAAGTGTATACACAATAGGTCACATATTTCCTCACTAAATATCAGCACTTTCCACATTTAAAGAACAATGTTCTGGACATTTGGATGACATTAAAAGTCCCATATTCAGCTGTTTCTATAATATTGAAGCAACGGAAAGAAAGCTAGGAACAGGAGCCGAACTCACGGCAAGCAGAGATGGAGGGCATGGAGAGATAATCGTTGACTAATCGGAAAAATAATCTGCAGATTAGTCGAATATGAAAATAATAATTTGCTGTCACCCTGGTTCATTTGCACATTTGGTGCTGTTCATGTGGGCAGGTGTGAAATCAATGCTTTACTTTCCTGCTTCCAAGTCAGACAGCTCTGACCAATCAGAAGGGGCAATGTGCTTGCATGGTTTGTATGGGCTCATTTTGGTGCGTTAAGATTTGTGCCTGTGGGAAACAAACGGAACCAAGAAAAAAAAGCTTCAAGTACAAACAAACTTATCAACTGATTTGAACCAGAAGATCGAACTACAGGTGTGAAAATGCTTGAAAATAATATTGGGTGCCAGCCGGATGAAATTTTTTTTTAAGTTATGCAGGTATTTTACCTTTCTCAATCCAGAAGACATAGGAGAGAATAGTGTTCCATAGGACGTGATACTAATTCCTGTCCCATGACATTTGGCACATCAGTGTATAGTGCATTTGTGTAGGATTATTTAACACTTGATATAATAACACTTGTGTTATTATATCATAAACACATTTGTTTTACAACATATGCAACATATGTGTGTATAAAAAGCAACTAATAGTGTGTATAAATGTTTTTCCCTTTCTTGCCTTTAGGCATTTGTAGTAGCAGAGGCGTACGATTACAGTCCTGACTGGGCAGAGGTTCTGTATCAAAAAGTGATTCTGAAAGGAGATTTCTCTTACCTGGAGGAGTATAAGCAGCACAGACAACTTTCAGCCAATCTGTTTGATGAGATCTCCAAAAAGTAAGCTTTATCTTATACTGAATATTATTAGCAGTTTTATTTGAGTAGTTTTCCTTATAGTTTTAGTATTCAGTATTAAAAGATGTTTGGTATCTTCAGTTTGAGCTCTGTGATTTGCTCTGACTTGTATATCTAAATATGTACAGCTCTGGAAAAAAATAAGAGACTACTTACATTTCTGAATCAGTTTCTCTGATTTAGCTATTTATAGGTATATGTTTGAGTAAAATGAACATTGTTGTTTTATTCTATAAACTGCGAACAACATTTCTCCCAAATTCCACATAAAAATATTATCATTTAGAGCATTTATTTGCAGAAAATGTGAAATGGCAGAGATAAGAAAAAAGATTCAGAGCTTTCAGACCTCAAATAATGCAAAGAAAACAAGTTCATATTTATAAAGATTAGTTTAGAAATATCTGGATAACTAACCTTGGTTTAGTTTTCATGCATCTTGGCAAGTTCTCCTCCACCAGTCTTACACACTGTTTTTGGATAACTTTATGCCACTCCTGGTGCAAAAATTCAAGCTTGGTTTGATGGCTTGTGATCATCCATCTTCCCTCTTGATTATATTCCAGAAGTCTTCAATTTGGTAAAATCAAAGAAACTCATTATTTTTAAGTGGTCTCTTATTTTTTTCCAGAGCTGAATATGTTGCCAGTGTAATTTGCATATCTATTGTGTTATCTAAATATCTTTATGGAGCACAATAATGTTTAATTCATCTGTTATTCTTTCTTATCCATTATTCTTTGTAAATTGGACATGTGGAAGTGTTAAATAATTCAGATGTTAAATTAGTCATTAATATGAACTTCTGCAATGGTAAATACTTGGGTAAAAGTGTATATGTTAAGAAATTTAGATTCTTTGTCTCTTTCCTTCTACAAAACCCTGTTCTCACCACATGCTGCATTTTGTCTGATTAAATTTTGTCTTTCTTTTTAGACTGTTAAAAAACAAGCCCCCAAACAGTGCCAGTCAGAACCTGAAGAAACTCCTCCAGCACTGTGAAGATGTCTACACCCACTACGAACTAGCCTACAATCATAAGTTTATCGATGTGGCCAACATGCTTCTGCAGGACTCTAAAACAAACAGTTATCTTAGTGACAGACTAAAAACCTAACACCTCATGTACACACTTCTTCCCAACAGTTCTCTTCCTTTTCCTTTTCTTTTGTGCTTTGGTGACCTTCCATAACAATATTTCATTCACATCTTCACATCTTCCACAACAGAATTTAACAAGTATGGATTTGTGATTAGGTACAAGGGTTGTGGGTCATCTGATCAAAGGAAGTTGTTTTGTAAGCGTTTAAATGAAATAAATGACTGTAAATGTAAATATTTAAGAGATTAAATCTAACTTTGCTAATTTATTGGCTTTGTTCTTTATTAACTTGAAATCTGGGTCCAGATTTAAACTCTTAACATCAACATGTGATGTTTTATTAAATTTGCAAAATCCTGAAGTGTGACCATTTTTAAACCTGTAGTACCTCTGAATTGTCACTAGATGCTGTTATAGCTGCTTATATTATAGGGAGTAGGAAGATCATTTCCCAAAATGCTGTGGAGACATGGGATAAGGCCATTAATTTCACTTTTTCCCCTTGTCAGGGGTGGAAATGTATTTAGATTTGAATGTGGCACAGTGGCTCAGATTAAGTTGTAAACACTATGGCAGCTCATAACACTCACGCAGATCTCAAATATAAGAAACCAATTGGTGTTAACATTTTTTCACCACCTGTGTAAATATAGACTTCTGTTCAGCATCTTTTCAACCTTTCCGTCTTTTTGTAGGCTTGACATAAATACCATGTACATCCTCGCATAATTTACCCATCTGTTGCCTAGCAACATACTGACAATGGCATGCCAAATGTGAAATAACATAAAACAAGATTGTTCCTGACAGGAGACTCTATAGTGCTAAATACTGAGAAGGCATCTGCGACCCCTGGGGAAAAATGTTGTGTAGGCAGCAAAACCTCAAGCTAGCTTTTTTGTTTTTTTAAACCTTCAGGATTTGACAATTTTTTGTAACGCCATCGTTAAAGTTGTCACAGTGCAGTTCACATGCAGGTAATGTTCATCAAAAGGGCATCCCATTTTGATGGGATGCCCTTTATTTAAAAAAAGGTGCTGTGGAATAAAATATGACCTGTATTATGTCATGTATCATGACCCTGCCTGGTAAAGAACTCATACCTCTCAGAGGTATTAAAACATAGCTTGAGACTAATGTTGACTGGCATGGCAAAACTTGAAAGGTAAACTAACAGGCTTTCCAACACTATAAGATATATATTGCCTGGGGTCTGAGTTTGAATCCTGTTCATGTAGCTTGCCATTGGCTACCAGAGCCCTGAGGCCTTGCTCTCTTAGGGTGGGTAGATGGTGCTCTTTCCCCTCATCACTCCTAGGGTGATGTAGATCAGTACAAGGCATCTGTGGGCCGATGTATCGGAACCGAGTCGCTGCGCTTTCCTCTGAGCGCACTGTGATGCTACTCAGCAATGCTGCATCAGCAAAAAGAGGAAGTGGCTAACTTCACATCTGTCGCAGGAGACGTGCTAGTCTTCACCCTTTTGTTTGTTTGTTTGTTTTATTTCTGCATTTGTACCTATAAATATATTTACACTGTTTTAGCACAATTTGACAAATTAGCACAAATGGACAGAACATTAGCAACAATCCCAAATGTGATGAACAAGGTCATGATAATGGGGTCACATTATGACATTATGTGCTGACCTGAAGTGTGCCTTCAGATAGACAAAAATAGCTGTACATTCAGAAATAAATGAGTCCCATTCTGAATTTAATTAATTTACTGTTAGCTGTTATTGCTCTTAATGGCTACATTTAGGACCGATAACTAGCTGTTTAATGCCTCTTGTAAGGCAGTTGAGGAGAGCTGGAACAGCTGTGAGCTTTGCATGTTAATGTATCCAGTTCAGCTACAGTGGATCCTGATGGTCTGAGGTGGGATTTATTCCTTTGTCTTTGGGCTCTCGCTGTGTTTATACGCTGGGTTATAGACTTAATGTCTGCTTTGTGTTTCGTTCACACTCGTTTGAGCTCCTAAGGTTTTATTTCACACTCAGTTAGCTGTGTTTGTGCTGTGTTGGGCTGCTGTTCGTGAGGGGCACCTTAGCTAGTCAGCTGCTCTCAGATCAGCGGGGAGAGTTTTCCCGCCCAAAATGTCTGTTCGATCGTGACGTCACGACTGGCTGCAGATCAGCGGGGATGTTTTAATGGGAATTTCGCTACAGGGGGGGCAGATATCCCCCGGAGTTCAGGAGAAGCAGTATCACACACACGCACACACATATACGTATATACTGCTTTGGAAAAAAATAAGAGACCACTTTCTCTGATTTTGCTATGTATAGGTATATGTTTGAGTAAAATGAACATTGTTGTTTTATTCTATAAACTACGGACAACATTTCTCCCAAATTCCAAACAAAAAAATTGAGAAATGGCTAAAATTACAAAAAATATGCAGAGCTTTCAGACCTCAAAAAAAAAAAACAAGTTCTCCCTGCAGATTTCTTTTGTTTTTGCATTTTTGTCATACTTTTTTATATTATCAAATATAACCTGAGTAAATATAAAAAAACACATTTTTAAATTATGATTTAATTTATTAAGGGTAAAAACTATCCAAAATAATCTAGCCTTGTGTGGAAAAAGTGTTTGCCCCCATAATAAATTAACTGTGATTAATCACAATATTTGTAAAGTTGAGTTCAATTTCACTAACCACAACCCAGCCTGATTACCACCAGACCTGTAGAATCAAGAGATCAATGCAACCTGTCTGAAACATGAAACAGCTAAAAGATTTTAAAAAAGCAACACATTTATGCCCGGATCTAAAAAAAAAAGTAAAAAAAAAAAAATGAGGATAAAACAAAATTATCTATCAGTCTGGAACAGGTTACAAAGTCATTTCTAAGGCTTTGGGACTCCAGCAAACCACAATGAGAGCTATTTTTCACAAAGGAAGAAAGCACTGGTGAGCCTTCCCAGGAGTGGCCGGCCGATCGAAATTATTCCAAAAGGGCATGAACAACTCATACAGGAGGTCACAAAAGAACCCTTAATTAGGGTAAGTGTTTATGATTAAATAATAAGAAAGATACTGGTCTAAAATGGTACGATGGGAGAGTTTCAAGTAAATAAAAACACACAACGGCCCATCTCACATTTGCAAAAACATCCTGATAATACCCAGGAATTTGGGTATTCTTTGGACTGATGTGACAGAAGTGGAACTTTGGAAAGTGTATGTCCAGTTAAATCTGTCATAAAACTAACTTATAATTTCAGAAAAAAAACATCATACTGAATGTAAAACATGGTGGTGGTTGTTTGATGGTCTGGAACTGCTTTGCTGCTTTAGGGCCTGGACTACTCGCTGTAATAGATGGAACCATGGATTCTGCTGTTTTTACTTACTTAAGTTCTACAGCAGGACAGTGATCAAAAGCACACAAGTCCAGCTCTGAATGGCTTTAAAAAAACTAAATAAAGATTTTGGAGTGGCCTAGTTAAAGCCTGAGTGAGATTCTGTGACATGACCTTAAACAGGCGGTTCATGCTCGAAAACCTTATAATGTGGCTAAATCAAAATAATTCTGTAAAGAAAAGTGACCCAAATTCCTCCACAGAGATTTGAAAGACTCATTGCCAGTTGTCAATAAAGCTTGATGCAGTAATTGTCGCCTAACATGGCTAACATTTTTTTCCTTTGATAAATAAAATTATAATAAATTAAATTATCATTTAAAAGTGCTTTTTTATATTTACTCAGATTATCGTTGTCATGTTAGCTTTATATATATATATATATATATATATATATATATATATATATATATATATATATATATATATACAGTTCTGGGGAAAAAGAAACCACTCAAAAATTATACTTTTTTTTTTTTCAAATTGAAAACAAGATATAATCAAGAGTAGGATGGATGATCACAAGCCATCAAACCAAGCTGAACTGCTTGAATGTTTGCACCAGAAGTGGAATAAAACTATCCAAAAGCAGTGTGTAAGACTGGTGGACGAGAACATGCCAAGGTACATGAAAATTGTGATTAAAAACCAGGGTTATTCCACCAAATATTGAATATATCTGAACTCCTAAAACTTCATGAATATGAACTTGTTTTCTTTGCAATATTTGAGGTCTGAAAGCTCTGCATCTTTTTTGTTATTTCAGCCATTATTTCCCATTTTCTGCAAATAAATGCTCTAAATGCCACAAACAAATATTTGGAATTTGGGAGAAATGTTGTCCGTAGTTTATAGAATAAAACAACAATGTTCATTTTACTCAGACATATACCTATAGATACACACACATATACACAGCTCGAGTATTTTCGTGGAGGATGTGCTGGCTGTGTGAACCCCTGGAAGAGCGAGAGCCGCGGATTTATTCCCCCTCCTCCTCATCCTCCTCCTCCTCCTCAGCCTGAGGAGCTCCTATTAAGTTAGTGTGTTTCTCCAGTTGGTTTACTGTGAGGAAGAGGAGACCTCGGTCTGTGTCTCCGGGTTTCTCTCCTGATATTCACCTGTTTCACAGCGGAAATGGGAGCGAGACACTTCACCGTGTTTGTGCTGAATACCGCGGTCTTCGTGCACGGTAGGATGTTTATTTTATTAACAGCTCTCTCCTCCTTTAGCGACTTTTCATTAATCCTCACACTGTTAACTGTCTTCTGTTCAGCGCTGACTGACTCTGTGCTCTATTAACACATGGGAACAGGGCTGACTAGGATACTTCGTGTCTTATGCTCCACAGAGAGAGTTTTACCTGCTATTATTATTCTGGTTCATTAGCGGATATAGGTTATAAACCCTGTTTACAGTTGGTCTCTCGGTAGCTACGCTCGTTAGTACTGTAAGGTCTCTGGTCCAGTGGGCTGAAAGTTTACCGGCGGTTCTGGAGCCACAGGCTGTGGAGCTGCAGCTCTATGCACTTCTTTAGCTCTTGTTTTATTAAACCACAGTGCTGTTATATAGATTGTGTATTCACTCATTTATATATAATATGTCCAGTAATTTAGTTAATTGTTTTGTTTTTATATAGCAACTATTACAGTCACTACAACAAATACAGTCACACAATACAACATCCTTCTGACCAGGTGAAAAGTATCAGTAGAAGGAAAAAAATCCCAAAACATTCTGAGCCTCAGACATGCCGAAGAGGGGCCGGATCTGGGCCTATGAAGAGAAAAACTGAACACTGAGAGCGAAAGAGAGAAAAGGAGAGAGAAAAAGAGATTAAGAAAGAGAGAGAGAGAGAGAGAGAGATTGATGATCAGTGAGTTGTGAGCTGGAGCGAGCATTCATTTCTTGAGGGGCTGGTAGACGGACGCGTTATTTTATAAGTTATAGCTACTATTTTATTTTATTGATTGTATTTTAGTTCTCTATTCTCTCATTCACTCTCATTAAGCGTCACTAGTAAGAATGCATACTTTCTAAAGCACTATCCAGACGGGATTAGTTTTTCAGAGGGACGTCTGTGAAAAATATTTCACACGTCTACTTTGTGATAAAACTATTGCATCCGGACTGCAATTGAAAAAACAGGATGAGCAGTGAGTTTTTTGGCTTTCTCGGTCACGTGACATCATGTTCAGTAGCTCCTCCATTTCCACTTGCTGTTGTGTTTATGTGGCTCTCCATGGAAACACGCAGTGGACAATTAGCTATTTTATTAAATGCGAGGTGACAAAACTCAGAGATGTGAGTCCGTACGGGACTAAAATTACCAGACGAAAAACAGTAGGTAATTCTGCTTGTAATTTTCTCAGAGGGCGACTAAGAAAAACACATGCATGGTCGTTCCAAAGGGGTATAAATCACAGAGGACACCCCATAAGCGAGAAAATTACCCCAGGACCCCCTGAGAAACGAATCCCGTCCAAATAGCGCTAAATACAAAAGGTTTTGCTGCTGGGGGGGGGGCCTAAATAAACAAAACTGTAAAAAACTCTTAAAGTCAAACGAACGCTGGATGTTAATCTTCACAGATTTTTCTCCTAAAAACTGTGTATTTAGGTGGAAAAAGTGCTTCCGTTTATTTACATAAAGCTTAGAATTCCTGTATTTTGTCCAAGGGTGAGTGCTAGCCGGGGTTAGCAGCGCTAGTAAATGCCGCTTAACTAGACTGCCGCTAGACTGAGGAACCCTGAGTGTTCTGGTAACCCAGGGAGCTGTCAGCTAGTGGTTCGTCAACATAGCTTGTGTCAACGCAGGCTCCAGTCTGATATATTTACCTCTAAATGGCAAAAGAGCTAGTGGTAAGCAGCTAATGCTAATACAACTGCAATTAGCCTCAGTGCTGAAACTCCTGTATAATGCTGTACTTTAGTGGCGTGGCTTTCCTGCTCCTTACAAACATAAGGCTCATTTAAACATGATGAGTTTAAGGAGTTTATGTGCACCTAATAGTCTGAAAAATACTGTAATTTAGTCATATTTATAGAATTTAATTTTAATAATTTGTTCACATTTGTGTGTGATCCAATCATATAGCAGTACATTTATTCATCCAGTCATAAAACTAGTAATTTAGTGGTTCATTCACTCAGTCAGGTATTTAGTCCTTACATTATTCATTCAGATAACCAGGATTTCAGTCAATGACTGTGAAACAACAATGACTTGTCAATATATTTGGCCAGAACATGTTTTTTTTTCTTCTGATTCAAAAATAGATGCCTTCATCTCTTCACTGCATTCTAAATGAGAGGGTGTGGGCAGCAATGAGTCAAGTTAACATTCTTGTGTTTCAGATACAGGGACTAAGTGATAAATTCTAACTTATGTATAAGTAATTAATGTATTCTTTCATACATTCATTTATTCAGTCAATCAGTCAGTCACTTATCCACCCATTCTTCTATTCGGCCGTTTAGGCATTTATTAATTTACTAATTCCATCATTTTTTCAGTCTTTAATTTTCATTTAGTTACAATTGTGTTAATCTTTAATGCATTCTTTCATTCATTCATCCATTTGACAGCAGCATTAAGTACAGCAAATTAATATAAAGAGTGTAATCTTACTTTCTTTTTAGACTGGATTTAATTGCTGTCTTTTGTTTTGTTCAGTGCTGAATCTGATTGTTAGAGGCAGATCTCTACAAATCCTCCTGTAGCACTGTTCCCTCAGTGAGAATCAGTGATGCTGGTGATTTAATTGCCCTTGCCCGGCTACAGAAGGTCACCGCGTGTTAGAGGTGAACTCCACAGGGAGCAGTTTCACCGTCTGAACCAATTCTACTCTTAAACCTTCCTGAAATTAAGGGGGGCTGCTGAAGTACAGCAACCTAAATCCATCTCCTCTGATCTACTAGTCTTTTGTAATTCCAAATGCAGGTAAAAACACCAAAAAGTAAGAGAAGGAAGTCTTTTGAGCACAGAGTAGAAAGGATGAACTGTGTTTCTTAAAAATATGCAGTTGTTCTAAGTTAAGCACTGGTTTATTTATCAGGTTGTATCATGTTTATACTGTTTGAGGTCAGAGGTTATGTTATGTGGGTTATGTTTTCTCATAGCAGTACAGTCATGTGTGTGGAACCAGGTCTTCAGGGGAAGAGCCCGTTGATGAAATTCCTGGATCAATAAGATTCCATCTGGCCTGCCTACAGGAGCTGTAGGTTGTCTGATTTGTACACTGCTTAGTGCTCTGCTTCCAGACTATTGACTCAGATGCCCCACTCATTAACTCTTTAAACTCTAGTATTATTCATTTATTCATCATGGGACCTGAGAGTGTGTACTATAAATTATTCAGTGTGAAAGTGAGAAACTGAAGTGTGAATATGAATGTTTGGAGATTTCTCTGACACTTGCTGTTGTTGAGAGAAATGTGATTTGTCCTGTTGCCTGCCTGGTCCTGTCCTGTGGTGTCTTGTGTGTGGGTGTGGTCTTCAGTGTCCTTGCAGGGGCAGCACCAGAGGCGTTTGTATAAGGACCTGATGAGGAACTATAATCCCTTGGAGAGACCCGTCTTTAACGACTCCCAGTCTCTAACTGTGCACTTCAGCTTCAGCCTGATGCAGATCATGGATGTGGTGGGTA
The DNA here is from genome assembly GCF_023375975.1 of Astyanax mexicanus. Taxonomy (NCBI): domain Eukaryota; kingdom Metazoa; phylum Chordata; class Actinopteri; order Characiformes; family Acestrorhamphidae; genus Astyanax; species Astyanax mexicanus. Next base: position 50,543,214 of record NC_064409.1, read on the forward strand.
AAATAACAATGCACACATATACATCACACTGTGCCCTTACAATTAGAAAGATACAGTGCCCTCACTGAAAGGTTTAAATATATGAATTATTCAGTGTTCCTGTCTACCATCAAGCTAACAAAAAAGTGACTATTTCCTTATAGCCTTGGTAGTCCATTTTACCACAAGGGCCTTTTAATATCAAATAAATGTTGTACATAATTGTACAAAGGACAGCATAAGTGTTGGTTTTAAGCATCTACTATTTCTTTAGATATTCACATTGCAGTCCTCAAAAGTGGGTTTTTCACATTAGTAGCTCTTTATTAGGGGTGTAGGCAAATATCGATAGCTCAAATATTGTGGCATTTTCTCTGATTTTATGCATATATTCATTGTTACTGTGAAGTCCACAGGGTGCAGTTTCATTATCTAAAACCATCCTACTATTAACCCTTTCTCAAATTAAAGGGGCCTCCTAAAGTACAGCAGCCTAAATCCATCTCCACTGATGCACCAGGTCAATCAAGTCACATGACTACATGTGGTAGTTGTATGTTTTTAGAGGATAGTACATGAACACACATACTGGAAAAAGTTAGATAATGAGATATCTGATCATTATTAGTTCCACAGAGGGGAAATTCACAAAAGGTGAAAGAGGTAACTAAGTATTAACATGATTAAGTTTATGAATAATTAAAGAATCAACATTTCTAAATAAAGGTCATTAATTGAATAAAATTATGTCACAGACAAAATTAGGTCAATTACATGTTCTGAACAGTTGAGCAGTTTTTCAACATAATATACTGCTTTACTAACAGTATCACAATAGATCGCAAGATATTGAATCTATTGTAATGTATATATAATATTGCCAGGATCTCGCAAATACACAGTCCTGCTCATTATAATAATATAAATGTATATAACCCCTAACCTCACTCTTTGCCTTAGGCTGAATGTTAATGTTGCCTCAGTTAGGCATGGCAACAGCAGCCTTTTCATTGTTTCAAGGCTGCTACAGTGTCAGTACCATCTTATTAACATATGGTCTGTAAGGATGAAGGTAAAAGACAGAGGAAGTACATTTTTCTCTATGGGATGCTCTAGTCACACCAAAGATGAATGGCAATGTGAATACTTGAAAGAAAATGAAAAATGTTTGCATCTCAGCATCCCTCGCTCACTTTTACACCCACTGTCTCTGTTTTTCTCTGTCCTTTTTTATACACCTTCTCTATACATTTCAGTACATAAACCATCTTTTTTATCACATACTGTTTCACATAATGTCTTAATAGTCCAAGCATGTTTGTATGTATGTTGGTATTATGGTAGATCTGTTGCTTGCATAAATTAATTCCACAGAGAAATAGAAATATTAAACTAATGAATGAATATGTAATGAACTAAGCAACAAATCATCAGCGCCAAACATCAAAGATTACTTTCAACATTTTTTCCAATATTACTATATATATATTTTTTTGTTGTTGGTTTTTTGTTTTTTTTTCTGCAAATTCTAGAGTGAATTGCCATTTTTGGGCACCCCGAGAAGAGTTATCAAATAACTTGGCCATCAATTGTTTGCATGATTATTAGAAAAGGCATATAATGGCTTCTCTAAGAAGCTGCCTATCACTCTGAAAATGAATAAATATTTATAATATTTGATGACCACAACAGTAAAAGGCTAAAAGATAGCAAAGGATTTTAGGTAGACCTTTTCCTAGTTTGTAATGTAATTAAGGTATTTCATTTAACAGGAATGGTTGAACTTAAGTCAAAGTTTGGAAGCCCAAGAGAGCCATCATACAGAAACACTTGTTAAGTTCCTAGGAAGGGAAATCAAAACCCAGTTTGACTGCTAAAGAACTTCAGGAAGATTTAGCAGACTCTGAACTGCTTAGAAGCTACACTTGCTCAGATATGACATTTCTAGTGTAGTCATCAGAAGAAAACCTTTCCCACAAAATTCAGCTTCAGAAGTTTTCAAATGAACATCTACACAAGTCTGAAACTTTTTAACAAATCCTGTGAACTGAAAAAAAAAAGTATATATATATATATATATATATATATATATATATATAAAGAAAATTATATTGCCTAAAAATGATATTGTGTCATCTGTGACTTTATGACTTTATGAAGAAATCTTTTACTTCCCTATCTATCCACAGAAAGAGAAACCTTCATCACTGGTGCTCAGACTTGTATTACAAGTCATTTTGGACCATTTTAATTGGACCTTTTATCGTGAAATGTTGCTACAATGTAAAGAACAATTTCCATATATATATATATATATATATATATATATATATATATATATATATATATAAACAGGAATTTGCTTGAATGCAGCAATATATGCAACAACCAGAACAGTCCGAAAATATTGACACACTTGATTATTGTGTTTTGTTTTGGATCAGAAATGACATTGTTTGGATCAGAAATGACATTGTTTGGATCAGAAATGAAATATTCTGTATTATAGTAGGTATTGTATCACAAGGTCCTACACAGTATACAGCCATATTAATAACGCAGTGATTCTCCTCAGGTGAGTTCTATTTCTTTTGATTTGATGTCCCTGTAGGGTGTACACACGTCCAAATGTGTGTGTAACCAGTTCAGTGAACATGATAGAACATTGGGGCTCCAGAACACACCAATCCCTGACCCCAATCTCAATTTTCAGTTCATAACAGCTGGTGACTTCAGGTGAAATGTGCACCCAGTTACTGTAAAAGGGGACTAAGAGTGAAAAAAGAGTGGAGTACAATGGACTGTGTCTGTTTGTAGAGATTGGTATAATCTGTACCTGACACGCCTGACATTGTTATTAATGGAAGAGAACCGTCACTACGTATTACAGAAAAGTGATTCAAAGAACAAATGAGATTGAATAATGATATTGTTCATCCAAGGTTAGTCTAAATTCACTGAAATACCAAATGATCATGATTTTTACCACCCACTGCGCTGTCTACTGTGGATGGTGATGAATTCTATGATGTATTCCTGGACACGCAACACTGTTCCCCACTCAAGTTAAAAAAAAAAAAAATCTCATTCATTATGATCCACTATTAGGCCTTGCTTGAGCACAACCCCTAGTGTTTTAACCTCACTTACAAGATAACGCCTCACAACTTATAGAGGTATGGGCAATTCCAACCCAACCCCAGTGGTAACACTCCATAACTAAGTTACAAACAGCTATCCTATGATTTTGGTATCTCAGTGTAAATATCTTTTATGTAAAACATGTCATTTAACTTGTTTGAAGAAATAGCGCAACCCAGTTTCATTTTCAAAAGCTCTTCACATCAACTTCTGCCCTTTTAATTTTTAATATTTTGTATTATTTCTAGATTCTGTGTAAATAATTTGCACTCCTATGTTAGGCTTGAGCCCTATCCGGATGAGATTTGTTTCTCAGGGGGTCCTGGGGTAATTTTCTCTTTTATGTGATCTCTCTTCTGTGATTTTATTCCTGTCCGGAACATCCATGTATGTGTTTTTCTCAGTTGTCCCTTCGAGAAAATTACAGGATGAATTACCTACTATTTTCTTTTACCTATTTTTTATCTACTATGTTTTGTCTCCTTGCGTTTAATAGAATATCTATTTGTTCACTGCCACTCACCATAATTACACTTTGGGCGCACATTTCTACGGAGATCCATGTAAACACAACAGCGGGTGGAAATGGAGGAGCTACTGATGGTTCTCCTGTTTTTTCATTTGCAGTCCAGATGCAAGATTTTTATCACTGAGTAGCAGTGTGAAATATTTTTTACAGAAACCCCTCTGAGAAACTAATCCCGTCCGAATAGGGCTTTAGATTATGAAATGCTGTAATATATCCTTATCCTGTATACCAGTGTCCAGTATACTGATAATCCTTTCACCTTTTCACAAATTTAGAAAAACTGATTTGAGAGGGCATTTTAGGAGATGTATTGTTTTGTGTTTTTGTCCTTTTTTTTAAACAAATCAAGTGCTGTGTTTTGGTTGAATAGAGATGCTTCTGTAGCTCCCTCCTGATCTGAACACACAGCACAAAATGTGAACCAGATGCAATTAGACACAATTCACCAACCATGGAGTTCCCCTCCTTTTCAGCTGCTGCAGTTCTAACTAGGAACAAGCATCATGATTGCCTACAGTACTAAATAAATAAGACTATTACAATCACTGAGTTTTCCCCATTATTCTGTATTATTACCTCATTATTCTAACAGGATATAGTTCTGTGTAATTTCCATGTTATTGCTAACACTATACTACAGTAATGAATTATGAATTTTGCATTAATGGAATAATTAATCACACATTCTCTTAGATAAACTTTTCCCTTTTTTAAGACAAATTTATGATCAGTTGAGCTAAATAAATGCTTTGTTTTTACATGAATGCAAGACAAACATGCACAGGAGTCTACAGCAACAGAACCCATTCCCAATTCAGTCTGTCTGATTAGATTTGGCAGCAGAGGAATAGGTGTAATGGGGCTGGATACGTGCAGTGCAAACACGATTGCTAGTATGCATTAGCATGACCATTAGCTAAAAGCGTTCAATCAATGACTATAGAAAAGCTATATAAAGTAATTGAGTAGAATGTATAGAAATATATACGAATGGTAAAACAACTCTGTATTCTTCTTAATATGTAATAAGTTGTGAATGGAGTGGAAAGATGCAATATGTATCTGATGTGTGCTAAATTTTATATTATTTGTAGTTTGTAGTTGTAGTTGTAGTTTTAATATAATCATAACCTCAGATTCCAGGCAGTAGTATCAGCTAGTTTCACTGGCCAGAGCTGATCTGGCATCAGCTCCTTCTATTTTAGACTGAAAGAGGCATTCATGTGTTTCCCATATCGTCTTCGTTTGGCAGCAGGACTCAAATTTGAAATGCCTCCAAATGCCTCCCTCGATTTAAACCTTTTACTGCTAGCTCTGCTTGTTAGATGGTGATATCATAGGGGTGAGTGTGGAGATTTAGTGCTGTTGCCTAGTCATTTTGCCTGCTGTTATATTAGATTTTGTGTGTCAGAACCAATCAAATTTAAAGCTAATGAATTTACTATTGACAGTGCAGTCGATTCACTCATACTTGTGTTTCCACAGTCAACAGCAGACAGTTTCCAGTCAGTATAGAGTTTTTTGCTAATTATTTTTTTTTCTAACAGAACTGAAAGTACTCAAGCAATCATAATGCTTTTTCACATAAAAAAATTATTAATTTAATTCAAAGAATTTTCCATTTCAGTGTTTCATCCACTTACCCTTGATTGTAATGAGACTGCATTGGGTATTCACACTGAAGCTGCAGCTTCCCAGTTCTCATCACACTTTCCTTTTGATATTTCCACAGTTACTGATTGCATGGTTTTGTTTTTCAGGATGAAAAGAATCAAGTTCTGACCACTAACATCTGGCTACAGCTGGTAAGCCTTCTTTCTTTTTTCATATTTTTTTAATAAAATGTGGTAATAAATATAGTGAATAACAGGGTACTTTGCTTCATAATTTATGAGCGCCGCATCCTTGCTTGTTTTTTTTTCTCTTATACTCATTAGTGGCAGATTCTGCAGAACTATATTGTAGCTATATTGTAATTATTCCACAGTAATGTAGTATCCTGGACATGTAACAAAACTTGTATTACAAATTATCATGCTGAAAAAGTAATACAGTAATATATTCCCAAGAATGTAGTGCTGTATTGCATTCATTACAAAATGTAACGGTACTAAGAGACTAACAGACTAATTTAGAAGTGCTTCTATACATCCCAATACTGAGCTGTTTTAATCAGAACACAAGTTTAGCCTCTAAAAGTAGGCTAGCATTGAGAACCCATACAAATCCATAACTAATGACATTACCTGTGTTAGGAATTTCCCTGGATTGGACACGATTTATTACTTTAACACCATCACAGTACTACCTGCTGATATCACATTAATACCCATCTTTACTGACTAGTGGTAAAACGGTGGACAGTCACAGTTCACAGAGAGCACACAGTACACAGTATTTACCCTATATGGGTAAATCCATTTGTAAGCCATTGGATTTGCTCTGTACTGCGGACAATGTAGTTGTTTAGACGTATTGCTGTAGTAACTGCAGTGTTATTCTTTTCACATTGTACCATACCAATGCCAAACCAAAAGGATCAAAAAGGTGCAAAAAGAACCATGATTTTAAGTACCATTACACCCCAGTACTGATATATCACCTCTACTGTCTGTAACAATGATGTGAGAGGGCAGTGAACCTCAGTCTCTCATGAGGTGGGTGGTCTTGATACCCAGTATCCCACCCACAACTACAGATTTTAAGTGAAAATTCGTCCTTTGTGCTGGGCATTCAATATACTAATATATTGACGTTTTGTAATATTTAGTTTGATAAATAAATATATTTTGTTGAACACACAATATTGACTTAATAGTAATAATAGTTCATATGTAAAGGTTTGTGTTAGACAATGGTTCATTTAGCGTTCAATGTGTTTACACCGTAGCCACTAAATAGCAGTGTTGTACTATGTATTCACACAAATCTCACTGTTCTGATTAGATAAAAAGTAAAAAAAGAATTTACTCACATTTTATTAATATGCTTTCGAATCATATTGGTTTTTCTAATAATAAGAGTGTTTTTCTAAAATTTGATAGAAAAGGTGCAATATATTGCCTTGCTTACAATATCACAGTATATTGCATATACTGAATACTTGCATCATGATACACATTGATACATATTGCTAGAGCTGGGCGATATGTTTCAATGTAATGAGTATTGAAACAGGATATTTCAGGACTTCTTTATGATATACAGCATTTATTGCAATGTTTGAAATAGGCAAAATGTATCAACAGTGGCACAATATTAAAAACTGATATTCAGGTACTCTTTCATGCATAGTACAGTGCTTTTTTGTTCAGAACAGAATTATTTACACTTTCTGTAATGAAATGTTCAGTTGGTCAGGGTTCTTTGAGCACTGAGCATATACTCAAAGCACTTAAAAAAAGAATATTGTGGATATGATATAAAGATTTATCACAATACAATAAAATATCATATTGTCTAGCTGTACTTATTGCATGCCAATACGCAGCCTTAAATCATTAATATTAATATGTGACTTACAGAATATTAGTTCAGGATAAACATTGTTTTAAATGTAATGTGAAATGGGTTTATATATTAACAGAGGGGAACTGATTTTAGACTAGTGTTCTTGTTCTTTATGTGTATGTCATGAAATATTTAGTTGGTCAATGGAGACACTCATCCATTAGGCCATGGAAAGCCCTCTAGGCCTTTAGCTCTCTGGCCAAATAGCTGCATTAGGCAAATGAAAACACAGTTTCACATCATTACAAATTACACTGAAGCCAAATAGGCGCTACCTTGATGGACTCTCGGGGAAAAGGGTGAATTAAGCATCTTAATAAATGTTAGACGAGTGGCCTCTCATTTTTAGCAGAGACTGGACCGCTAATGCTGAAAATGAATTGACTTCTTTCTCTTTCTCGTTTGACCCAGATAAGAAACCAATTAAGAAGACTTGCACTGTAAACACTTTTACTCGCTTTCAAGTGATTCCATATGCTTATGAAAGCTGCTGTTTTAGTTTCTGTTTGGAGTCTTTTCACGCAGCATCTGAAGAGCAATGCACGCATATGAAATTTTCTGATGTTTAAAATTCCACTGCTTTGAATGCTTTGAATTCTCTGTCACCTGTAGTGAGGTTTTAGACTTTAGATTGTCACACATTCCATCTCTGGGCAACCGCTGGTATTTATTATTCATGTGAGCAAATTCATGCACACGTACACAAACGTTGTACATGCATTTTGTTTATGGCTGCAGTTCTTAAACGATACAGTGGCACAAATTTAATTACCTTGTTATCAGTGCTCCTCTGGGTTTATTAAAAAAAAGAGAAAAAAATACTGTAACTGTAAAAATTAACTTAATACGGCTTAGCTTCTGTTCTCTCTCAGTCAATTTCTCTCACCACTAAGGTCACCTTGTCCCTGAAGCCTTGCTCATCTTCAGCTCTTTTAAATTAGCCTCCAGACTGAAGTACTCTTTCAGTTAGATTTTATGCAAAATTTCATCCCCATACAAAAGTTTCTCTAAATCATTCAGTGAACCGCATGGCCTGTAAATGTTTTAAGAAGCGAGTCCTTTTCTATCTGCTTAGTAATGATGGTGAGCTTCTTTAGGCCTAGAGATTTATATATATATTTTTTAGCAAATGTCATAGTCTCTTTGAGTTTTTTTTTTAAATCAGTTACTTTCTTTACTAGTTTAAATTATTTAATGCATTCATGAGTAAAGAAATGAGTGCTGTCAACAATAACACATGCGATTTAGTTAGAAACTTGCATTCATTGTATTTACCACATTAATCCTTTCATCTATTTAGCACCAGAATCTAACTGATGTAAACTACTTTTCTTTCTTCCTCTTTTTCTGTCTCTCTCTGTTTATGTCTTTAAGGATATGCATTGGAGTTGTATCAGTTGTGACAACTGATACTTGAATATTGTTCATAAAGCACAATCTGTGTTTAGAGATAAAAATATTTTTAACTAACACTATATTGCCAAAAGTATCCGCTTACTTTACTAGCATTTGTCTATATAAGGCATGGATGCAGCTGCTTAGCCTTGTTATTGAGCTAATCTGAAGGCCACATAAAGTAAGGAGGTCTGTAGTGATGGACTCTGCAGAAAGTCATTTTTACACTGACAGAGCGAGTTGCTGTCGTTTCATTAACTTTCACTTTATTATAACAGGACTGACAGTTTTCTGTGGAATATTTAGTAGTGAGGAAATATCACGACTGGATTTGTTGCACAGGTACAGCATCACATTACCACGCTGGAATTCACTTCTGAGAGCGACCTATTTTTTTACCATTGATTGTAGAAGCAGTCTGCAGCATGCCTAGGTGCTTGGTTTTATACACCTGTGATCATGGAAGTGGTTGGAATCTGTGTTTATTGATTTGGATGGGTGAGTGAATACTTTTGGCAACATAGTGCATTTGAATACTAATAAAATCCCACTGTGATAAAATTACACTTATTAATTGTGGCTAATTGTGATAGTTAGCCCTAGAAGTAATATGCAGTATTTTATGGACTATAAGGTTCACTATCAGTGAACATCTATTTTCTGGTCTATTTTCATACATAAGGTGCACCGGATTATAATGCAAGGAAAATTTTTTAGGACAGTAGTAAGGAACAAGGGTGTCGCCATGTTTTCTTTGTAATGGAGAACCTGGGGGAAGCCTAAGTATACAAAACTGTAATTCTTAAAAAAATAACTCAAATGAGCGCTGGTTGTTAATTTCTACAGATTTGTCTCCCGAAAACTGTTTATTTGGGTGAGTAAAGTGCTTCGGTTTATTTACAGTAAGTTATCCAGAGCGTTAATCACAGTTAGCAGCAGCGCTAGCTGCAGTTAGCAGCACTAGTAAATATTGCCCGACAGCGCTACACTGAGTTTTTCTGTAAGCCAGGGCAATATCGGCTAGCGGTTCAGTCCACTGAACAGAAAAGAGCTAGTGCTACAGTTAGCGACTAATGCTAATACTGCTCCAGCCTCGGTGCTGGAGACACTTTACCGAAACTCCTGTATAACGCTGTACTTCAGCGGAGTGGCTTTACTGCTCCTTACAACCTGACTAGTAAAATTCATACATAACGTGCACCAAATTATAAGACGCACTGACAATTTTTTGGAAAAGTTTTTTTAATGTAAAAAGTTTTTAATAATAATAGGAGCAATGGTTGTGCATGATTATTTGTTAGAGTGACTCAGTTAATGCAGCATTTCTCAAATAAAACTCCTTTTGCAGTTGTATTACTGACATCATGGCCTACCTCATTAGCCCATCACTAGTCTATACCATACTGCTTTTCTCTTTCTGCACTGATAGATGCTCTGTGTGGGAGTGCTTCTGATTCACTATTCTGGCTGGAACATTGAACACTAAAAACCATTAGCTGGAGGTCATGGCAGCAAAACAGGATTATGAAAGGCGACTGTATAGGCCAGTCGTGTGCATTCGCACTGAGATACGTCCGCCATTAAAGCGCATAATCACATTTAGGCAGCTGTCTTGCTCGCAAAGAATGAGCCATTATAAAACTCCAGACCCCTTCAGCAACCAGCATGCCAGACGCACATTATGTGATTAGATATCATATTGAAGAAATTGACTTGGAGCAGACCACTGCCTAGACTCAGTCCTCAAACTGATTCTAATTTATGAGGGTGGTCTGATGTCATCCCTGAGGTCACACTGTCCACCACTTGGAGCTAGCTCTAATCAGATCCTTTAGAGCTTCTGCTAATGTGCTTCTATGGAAACCTGCCCAAGAATGTGGGGGTAACTGTGTCACTCTTTATTCAGCGTTTTTTTTTTTCTGCATTTATAGCCTAATTAAATGGGTTTTATTATAATTTAATTGAAAAACTGTTGAGGAAATTGTTGACTGAAAATGCTCAATGTAACGAAAATGTAACAAACATTTAGATTTTGTGCTTACGCAGCGGACCATGATGCACTGGCCACATTAACTGCAGATCAGCAGGGGCTGCTCTGTTTTAGGGCTGGTTGAGGAGTTAACCCTTGACTGCCAAACAGTTTAGCACAGTTACTTAGTTCCGACACCACTGTGTCGGAGATACCAAGACAAGTCGTTTTTTACAAATTTCTGGAACTGTATTTTTGTGTGTGTTTGTGTGTGTGGTATCAGCTGTACTATTTAAAAATATCTAAAATATCTTCATTAATTAAAGATAAAATGTGTTGCTACAAAAGAATATTGCTGTCTTTGAATGATGGTCAGCTAATACAGTTTATTTGTTAAAGATATTTCTCAAGCTCATCTTTTCAAATATGCAGCTACTTAACTAGTTAATGCTTTTCTTTCAAGCTTATGATACACTGTCTGGCCAAAAAAGAAAAAGTCGCCACCTGCATTTTACTAAGCAAATAATCTAGGGTTGCTGCAGTTGGTCTGCGGGTCTAGGTTCAGCAACAGTATGTGCTGAAAGAATGAGGTCAGCTGACTACCTGAATATACTGAATATAGACCAGGTTATTCCATTAATGGATTTTTTCTTCCCTGAAGACACGGCCATATTCCAAGATGACAGATGGGGTTGGAATTGTGAAAGAGTGATTAAGGGAGCATGAGATCATCATTTTCACACATGGACTATTCACCACAGAGTCCAGATCTTAACCTTATTCAGAATCTTTGGGATGTGATGGAGAAGACTTTGTGTAGTGGTCAGATTCTACCATCATCAATGCTGCAAGAGCTTGGTGAAAAATTAATGCAACACTGAAGCTTATTGGAACAATGACAGATTGAATGCGTGCTGCAATCAAAGCTAAAGACAGTCCAATGAAATATTACTGTGTGTAATTTGTTTGTCCTGGCGCCCTTTTTTTTAATCTCATTTTTATCAATATCAGTACTCTGTATCTGCAGATACTTAAAAATCTGGGATTGGTATTGGTAAGGAAAAATTTTGTATTGATGTATTTGAAACTTAATTTAAACTTTTTTTTGTCGATACAGGATTGCAAAACAAAATATTGCATTACTTGAACATATCAATATTCTTATCGATGATTTCATGTATTGATCCCACACAAATGGTTGATTAGATAACTGCATGGATGAATGTGTGATTGTTCCTATGAAAGTGCAACAGTGATTGACGTGACTTGATGATTCAGGGCAAAACAGTGATTCCAGACTAGTGGGTGGAAAATCTGAATGACACACACCCTTAATTATCCATGATGGTTTTATTTAGCTCACTGAAAGAGAGCAGCAGAACAAAGCCGATTTGTTCCACTTTGCCTGAACTCACTCTTAATAGCTGATGAACAGAATCTCCCCAAGACCAGCCCTACCGCTCATTATAAAATGATTCATCACAGAAATAAATCTGAATGTCTGTGGAAATGAAACAAATGGTACTCTATATATCAGGTGTTCTCATTCCTGTAGAGTTAACTCCCCCTACCCCCCAATCTCACAAACCCAATCCAGATAATTAAGGCCTTCAGGGACAAGTGAACACTCTAGACTCAGGTGTATTAGATCTGAAATCTCCTGGGTGGTATATCTCCAGGAACCAGGATTGAGCACCCCTGCATTAAACACTTGGTTCATGGTACTTGGTATCAGCAACATCTTCAGTTTTTGATACAGACACCGTGGAAGTATTGACCGCTTTCTATAATCTACATTTTAACTCCTCTCTGTTTTTCTCTGCAGTACTGGGTGGATTATTACCTGCAGTGGAATGTAACAGACTATCCTGGTGTGGCCAATGTGCGATTTCCTGATAATCAAATCTGGAGGCCAGATATTCTGCTCTACAACAGGTACAATAGTGACTCCAATACCAGCATTGACTTATTTAGGCCATAATATAAATATAAAAAATATAGTTAAAAACAGATGTCTGCAAAAATGCAGATGAAGAATGCAGGGTTTCTTTTATTTTTCTTTGACTTTATTTGATTGCAGACAATCTGTATATATTTTATGTTTTGTCTGGTCAACTTCATTTCAACATGGTCATTGTTTCATATATATTTTTTTATTTTTCACATTCGCTCTTGAGGACAGGTCAGGATTTTGGCTGATTTTGATGTTCACACTACAAGCTACGTTGCTCAAATCTGATTTTTCATTCATTCGGATTTGGCTATCTTGATGGTTCACTTTCACAAATGTAAGTAAGCTGTATCTGTGTGTATTGTGAACAAATCTGTCCCTGAAACGCCTCACATGTGCACACTGATACGTGTATAAACGTCACCTTCTTCACCAACAACAAAAAGCGTCATATTTGACAGATGACTCGTAGCTTTATAAAGGTAAATGAATGCGTTAGCAGCTCATATGTGGAGCAACTTTTGCTCGAGTAAAGTACTGAAGTACATGTTCAGGTCAAGGAGTTGAAAAAAGGTCAGGCGGTTTGCTTTTGCTGTTTTTGCAGCTATAGCTGCACAGCTGCACCAAGAGATGTGTGGGTACTAGAGAGAAACACGTAGCGCAAACGACACATGAATTCCGATTTGACCGTTCACATTCATGTTGCATATCCATGGATCAGATACATATCTGGTTTAGACCACATAGTGGCTCAGATCTAATAAAAAAAAAAAAGTTTTGGCATGTTCACACTGCCATGAAAAAATCAGATTTGATCCACATTAAGCAAAAAATCTGATTTCAGTCACTTCAGCCTGGTAATGTGAACGTAGCCTTTGTCCTCTAATGTGTGCAGCATGTAGTTTTACCTTGTCTTGTTGAAAATGCGATGAAAATGCAGTCTGCCTTTATTATGTTCATTTTAATACATAGAATCATAGATCATAGAATTGGAATGATCCATTTTTAAAGAACCGGTTCATTTATATTACAGCCGTTTATGTTTACTATCATCCAATGGATGCAGCAAGAAATGACTATGAAATTGGAACTGAAATTGAAATTGGAGAAAGCATAAATCTTTATTGTATCCCTGTCGATCAATGTCAATTTTAAGGGAATACCTAATAATAGTTCGGATGCACAGGCATGCCAAAGATATTGATTGAAGTGGTTTATGGTAAGGTTTTGGGTCTGGAGGCAGGACCATCTAATTAGACTGCTGCTCTCTTAATAGTACTTCAGTTTATGACTGTTTTAACATCCTTACACTTCTACACAGTGTTTCCCATTGACCTGCTCTGCCCTGCCCCATCTGTCTGTGCTCTTGGGAAAGGCATGAACAAGACTAGTGTGGGCTGAGACAGATGATTATGTTGACTATGTAAAAACGTCCTTTCCATTTTTTCCATTTTATTTTTTATATCTGTCAGAAATATGAAAATATGTCAAGTTATATGGAGGGAAGATGACTGATGAGTACAGAGGGGTATTTGAGGTGTCAGCATGCTTCTCTTGTGATATGTTGCCCTTTCTTTGAAGTTGACCTTGCCTGCCTGCGTGTGTGTGTGTGTGTGTGCGTATGCGTTTTATTTGTGTGGTAGTAGCTGATGCTGCTCTTTTTTTTCCTCTGCTCTGAGGAACATAGATGGAGCTAGCTCCTACTCTGTCTTCATAGCATCAATGGCTATGTGTGTGTGTGTGTGTGTATGTGTAACTAGCACTGACCAACATCTGACATATTTTACCACAGTGCTGATGAGAGGTTTGATGCTACTTTCCATACCAACGTGCTGGTCAACTCCTCAGGCTACTGCCAGTATCTACCACCAGGTACGCTATAGAGGATCTTCAGTTACTTTGTCCTTCCAAATGTGTCCATATGGCTTTAACCTGTGTTGTACTTTATTTTCTATGAGAATTTATGAAGAATATAAGCTGACACGTTCTGTGGGTTAATTGCATGGTGACAAATTGATGTCTTAATTCAAATTGCAAGAGTTTTTGTAATTGTTATGTGGAAATAACATAATACTTTGTATTCAGTCACTGCCTGGATTGCCATAAATATAACCAGATGTTCAGTACTTTTCTTAATGAGGCTCTGCCAGGCTTTAATGCAGTCACTTTTATGTCTTTAGTCCATCAGTCATGTTTAGCATCTTAAAGGGCCCATGTCCAAAATGTTTTAATGCATTTTATATATTGCAGGGCTTTATGTTTACAAAAAATGTTAAAAATGTTTTATTTCACACCCATGTTCTGACTCCTTCTTTATCACTTAAAATTTCAAATGCTGTCTCTGTTACTGCACTGTTACTTCTATAGGATAAATTACCTTTGTTCTGATTGGCTGCCATGTATTGTACTGTATTGTCCCTGGACTGCTTGGCTGCCCTGCAAATTTATGGCTTTCCCCTCTCCCCACACATCTGATTTAACTAATCAGCTCAGTAACGAGCCTTTTCAGAGTGCCAGTGAGTGTGTTAAAGCAGCCAATCTTCTAAAATCTGCTGTTCTAAAAGCTCTCAGAACTGCAAAAGGAAAGAACGAGGCTACACTGTGGTAGGCTGAATCCGTGGGTACATGTAAAAGGAATTTCTTCTAGTGTTCTTGTGACATGACAAAAACTCTGAATTGGCAGCAGGCTTTTTCAGCTTAGCCTCCATATATGCACTGTGAAGTGTTCAGGCATAAGTTTTTAAGACAAGTTAGAGAAATTAATTATTGTACATATATTGTCTTTTTTGCACTGGGGAAATAAGGCAATTGTACCCAATAAGTAATTAGAACAGTTGCTCTTACATAGGAAGATCCAAACTGTGTTTTTATATTTTTCTTTACACGTTATATTAGCAGTATTGCAGAATGAAGTAAAAAAAAAGAAATTCAAAATCTTGTTTGTTTATGAGTTTAATGACATATTGCACTCAAACTGGTACAGACTCCACAAGTGTCTGTCTGTAAAAGCTTCTGAAGTGTCTGTTAGTTGAGTCCCGAGAGTTGTCTAAAACACACAATCTGATCTTTTTGCATAATATTATGATCAGTGTTACGAATTTACTTTAATCAGTAGAGACAAACACAGTAAAAGTGAGCTGATTTTCATTTATATGCAAGTGAAATACACAGTAGTTACACAGCCACTATGCTTACATTAATTCATGTCAAAAAGGAAATACATCAAATAACAGGCACTTTAAATATATTATAAAATATTTTGCATCAACAATGTATGCTTGTTCTACTATAGATGCAGCATGCAAAATGCTAAGCTGATACTTATTGGTTAATAGAAACATTAATTGTGTGTGAGCTGCATTAACATCGCAAACTAAAGAAGCAACCTTTGGCTTAATTGCAATTAGAATTTTCTTGTCACTTTAATCTGTTGAGTAATTGACTGAGGTCTTCCTAATTCAATGTATTGGATGTTATCCCCTGTTTTGGTCTATACTACGTTCTGGTCTATTTGGTTTAGGTTTTTAACACTGATAAGTTTACCAATGCTTTTTTTACTTTGTGTATACCAGTTTTGTATGCTGTATTTGACTATGATGTTGATTTATTTAGACTGAAAATGCCCCGTTTAATGATGCATTGTTTTTGTCCTTGTGTTGAGGCTGAAACAGCAGAACTAAAACTCTGGACTTTTGTCTTTTCTTTTATGCTTTAAGCTACTGGTAAAATAGTACAACACACTGCTAGCCAAGCTATTTACACACACTCTAACATGGAGAATCTATGTTTCTATCTTTTCAATATAGACACGCATACCTTTAAATTAAAGCTCAGTCAACACTCATAGTCATTAAAAATCCAGTTGTTTTTTATATCTGTTTATAGCATATAATATAATTCTATGGTGAAATTAAGTAGTTTAGTAGTTGATATGGATTTAGTCACGATTATTTTTATCATTCTCTCTATTTGTGCTTCCTTTTAAGTATTCTGATCCAATGCATGTTGAACTGCATTTTGACAGTTCAACATTTAGAGCCCTAGACAGATTTTGCAAAACATTCTGATAGTCTATATAAAATTACAATTATAGGAGACATTTA